>NC_086016.1:57636408-58262574 GCF_028858775.2 Pan troglodytes | reverse complement strand
CCGCCATCTATATGAACATGGAAATATCTACACCGCCATCTGTATAAACATGGAAATATCTACAATGCCATCTGTAGAAAGATGGAAATATCTACACTGCAATCTGTGTAAACATGGAAATACCTACACCAATATCTGTAAAAACTTGGAAATATCTACACCGCTATCTGTATAAAGATGGAAGTTTCTACACCGCGACCTGCATAAGCATGGAAATATCTACAAAGATATCTGTAGAAACATGGAAATATCTACACAGCTATCTCTATAAACATGGAAATATCTACACCGCCATCTGTATAAACATGGAAATACCTACAAGTCATCTGTATAAACATGGAAACATCTACACAGCCATCTGTATAAACATGGAAATATCTACACAGCCATCTGTATAAACATGGAAACATCTACACAGCCATCTGTATAAACATGGAAATATCTACACAGCCATCTGTATATACATGGAAATATCTACACCGCTATCTGTATAAACATGGAAATAACTACACCGCTGTTTGTATAAACAAGGAAATATATACACCGTGATCTGTATAAACATGGAAATATCTACACGGCTATTTGTATAAACAAGGAAATATCTACACCGCTATCAGTATAAACATGGAAATAACTACACCGCTATTTGCATAAACAAGGAAATATCTACACCGTGATCTGTATAAACCTGGAAATATCTACAATGCCATCTCTATAAACATGGAAATATCTACACCCCTATCTGTATAAACATGGAAATATCCACACCGCTATGTCTATAAACATGGAAATAACTACACCGCGATCAGTATAAACGTGGAAATATCTACACCGCTATCTCTATAAACATGGACATATCTCCACTACTATCTCTATAAACATCGAAATATCTACACCGCCATCTGTATAAACATGGAAATACTTACAAAGTTATCTGTATAAACATGGAAATATCTACACCTCCATCTGTATAAACATGGAAATACCTACACAGCCATGTGTACATACATGCAAATATCTACACCGCTCCCTATATAAACATGGAAATAACTACACCGCTATCTGTATATACATGGAAATATCTACACCGCCATCTACATATTCATAGAAATATCTGCACCGCCATCTGTACAAACATGGAAATATCTACACGGTCATCTGTGTATAGATGGAAATATCAACACCGCCATCTGTACAAACATGGAAATATCTGCACCGCTATCTGTATAAACATGGAAATATCTACACCGTGGTCTGTATAAACATGGAAATATCTACACCGCTATCTGTATAAACATGGAAATATATACACCGCTATCTCTATAAACATGGAAATATCTACACCGTGATCTGTATAAACCTGGAAATATTTACACCGATATCTGTATAAACATGGAAATATCTACACCGCCATCTCTATAAACATGGAAATATCTACACCGCCATCTGTATAAACATGGAAATATCTACACCGCTATCTGAATAAACCTGGAAATATCTGCACCGCTATCTGTATAAACATGGTAATATCTACACCACCATCTAAATAAACATGGAAATATCTACACCGCCATCTGTATAAACATGGAAATATCTACAATGCCATCTGTAGAAAGATGGAAATATCTGCACCGCAATCTGTGTAAACATGGAAATATCTACACCGCCATCTGTATAAACATGGAAATACCAACAATGACATCTGTAGAAAGATGGAAATATCTACACCGCAATCTGTGTAAACATGGAAATATCTACTCCAATATCTGTAAAAACATGGAAATATCTACACCGCTATCTGTATAAACATGGAAATATCTACACCGCGATCTGCATAAACATGGAAATATCTACACCGCGATCTGTATAAACATGGAAATATCTACACCGCTATCTGTAGAAACATGGAAATATCTACACTGCGATGTGCATAAACATGGAAATATCTACACCGCTATCTGTATAAACATGGAAATATCTAAACCGCTATCTGTAGAAACATGGAAATATCTACACAGCTATCTCTATAAACATGGAAATATCTACACCGCCATCTGTATAAACATGGAAATACCTACAAGTCATCTGAATAAACATGGAAATATCTACACAGCCATCTGTATAAACATGGAAATATCTACACAGCCATGTGTACATATATGGAAATCTCTACACCGCTCTCTATATAAACATGGAAATAACTACACCGCTATCTGTATATACATGGAAATATCTACACCGCCATCTACATATCCATGGAAATATCTTCGCCGCCATCTGTATAAACATGGAAATATCTACACGGTCATCTGTGTATAGATGGAAATATCAACACCGCCATCTGTACAAACATGGAAATATCTGCACCGCTATCTGTATAAACATGGAAATACCTACACCGTGGTCTGTATGAACATGGAAATATCTACACTGCTATCTGTATAAACATGTACATATATACACCGCTATCTCTATAAACTTGGAAATATCTACACCGTGACCTGTATAAACATGGAAATATTTACACCGATATCTGTATAAACCTGGAAATATCTACACCGCCATCTCTATAAACATGGTAATATCTACACCGCCATCTATATGAACATGGAAATATCTACACAGCCATGTGTACATACATGGAAATATCTACACCGCTCTCTATATAAACATGGAAATAACTACACCGCTATCTGTATATACATGGAAATATCTACACCGCCATCTACATATCCATAGAAATATCTGCACCGCCATCTGTATTAACATGGAAATATCTACACGGTCATCTGTGCATAGATGGAAATATCAACACCGCCATCTGAACAAACATGGAAATATCTGCACCACTATCTGTATAAACATGGAAATATCTACACCGTGGTCTGTAAAAACATGGAAATATCTACACCGCTATCTGTATAAACATGGAAATATATACATCGCTATCTGTATAAACATGGAAATATCTACACCGCTATCTGTATAAACATGGTAATATCTACACCACCATCTATATAAACATGGAAATATCTACACCGCCATCTGTATAAACATGGAAATATCTACACCGCCATCTGTATAAACATGGAAATACCTACACTGCTATTTGCATAAACAAGGAAATATCTACACCGTGATCTGTATAAACATGGAAATATCTACACCCCTATCGGTATAAACATGGAAATATCCACACCGCTATCTCTATAAACATGGAAATAACTACATCGCAATCAGTATAAACGTGGAAATATCTACACCGCTATCTGTATAAACATGGAAATATCTACACCGCGATCTGCATAAACATGGAAATACTGACAAAGTTATCTGTATAAACATGGAAATATCTACACCGCCATCTGTATAAACATGGAAATATCTACACAGCCATGTGTACATATGTGGAAATATCTACACCGCTGTCTATATAAACATGGAAATAACTACACCGCTATCTGTATATACATGGAAATATCTACACCGCCATCTACATATCCATAGAAATATCTGTGCCGCTATCTGTATAAACATGGAAATATCTACACGGTAATCTGTGTATATATAGAAATATCAACACCACCATCTGTACAAACATGGAAATATCTGCACCGCTATCTGAATAAACATGGAAATATCTACACCGTTGTCTCTATAAACATGGAAATATCTACACCGCTGTCTGTATAAACATGGAAATATATACATCGCTATCTCTATAAACATGGAAATATCTACACCGTGAGCTGTATAAACATGGAAATATTTACAACGATATATGTATGAACATGGAAATATCTACACCGCCATCTCTATAAACATGGAAATATCTACACCGCCATCTGTATAAACATGGAAATATCTACACCGCTATCTGAAGAAAAATGGAAATATCTACACCGCGATCTGCATAAACATGGAAATATCTGCACCGCTATCTGTAGAAACATGGAAATATCTACACAGCTATCTCTATAAACATGGAAATATCTACACCGCCATCTGTATAAACATGGAAATACCTACAAGTCATCGATATAAACATGGAAATATCTACACAGCCATCTGTATAAACATGGAAATATCTACACAGCCATCTGTATATACATGGAAATACCTACACCGCTATCTGTATAAACATGGAAATAACTACACCGCTGTTTGTATAAACAAGGAAATATCTACACCGTGATCTGTATAAACATGGAAATATCTACACTGCTATTTGTATAAACAAGGAAATATCTACACCGCTATCTGTATAAACATGGAAATAACTACACCGCTATTTGCATAAAGGAATAGATATCTACACCGTGATCTGTATAAACATGGAAATATCTACAACGCCATCTCTATAAAAATTGAAATATCTAAACCCCTATCTGTATAAACATGGAAATATCCACACCGCTATCTCTAAAAACATGGAAATAACTACACCGTGATCAGTATAAACGTGGAAATATCTACACCGCTATCTCTATAAATATGGAAATATCTCCACTGCTATCTCTATAAACATCGAAATATCTACACCGCCATCTGTATAAACATGGAAATATTTACAAAGTTATCTGTATAAACATGGAAATATCTACACCGCCATCTGTATAAACATGGAAATATCTACACATCCATGTGTACATATATGGAAATATCTACACCGCTCTCTATATAAACATGGAAATAACTACACCGCTCTCTGTATATACATGGAAATATCTACACCACCATCTACATATCCATAGAAATATCTGTGCCGCCATCTGTATAAACATGGAAATATCTACACGGTCATCTGTGTATAGGTGGAAATATCAACACCGCCATCTGTACAAACATGGAAATATCTGCACCGCTATCTGTATAAACATGGAAATATCTACACCGTGGTCTGTAAAAACATGGAAATATCTACACCGGTATCTGTATAAATATGGAAATATATACATCGCTATCTGTATAAACATGGAAATACCTACACCGTGATCTGTATAAACATGGAAATATTTACAACGATATCTGTATAAACATGGAAATATCTACACCGCCATCCCTATAAACATGGAAATATCTGCACCGCTGTCTGTATAAACCTGGAAATATCTACACCGCTATCTGTATAAACATGGTAATATCTACACCAAAATCTATATAAACATGGAAATATCTACACCGCCATCTGTATAAACATGGAAATATCTACAATGCCATCTGTAGAAAGATGGAAATATCTACACCGCAATCTGTGTAAACATGGAAATATCTACACCAATATCTGTAAAAACATGGAAATATCTTCACCGCTATCTGTATAAACATGGAAATATATACACCGCTATCTCTATAAACATGGAAATATCTACACCGTGTTCTGTATAAACATGGAAATAATTACACCGATATCTGTATAAACATGGAAATATCTACACCGCCATCTCTATAAACATGGAAATATCTACACCGCCATCTGTATAAACATGATAATACCTACACCGCTATCTGTATAAACCTGGAAATATCTACACCGCTATCTGTATAAACATGGTAATATCTACACCACCATCTATATAAACATGGAAATATCTACACCGCCATCTGTATAAACATGGAAATATCTACACAGCCATGTGTACATATATGGAAATAACTACACCGCTCTCTATATAAACATGGAAATAACTATACCGCTATCTGTATATACATGGAAATATCTACACCGCCATCTACATATGCATGGAAATATCTGCACCGCCATCTGTATAAACATGGAAATATCTACACGGTCATCTGTGTACAGATGGAAATATCAACACCGCCATCTGTACAAACATGGAAATATCTGCACCGCTATCTGTATAAACATGGAAATATCTACACCGTGGTCTTTATAAACATGGAAATATCTACACCGCTATCTGTATAAACATGGAAATATATACACCGCTATCTCTATAAACATGGAAACATCTACACCGTGATCTGTATAACCATGGAAATATTTACACCGATATCTGTATAAACATGGAAATATCTACACCGCCATGTCTATAAACATGGAAATATCTACACCGCCAACCGTATAAACTTGGAAATATCTACACCGCTATCTGTATAAACTTGGAAATATCTACACCGCTATCTGTATAAACATGGTAATATCTACACGACCATCTATATAAACATGAAAATATCTACACCGCCATCTGTATAAACATGGAAATATCTACAATGCCATCTGTAGAAAGATCGAAATATCTACACCACAATCTGTGTAAACATGGAAATATCTACACCAATATCTGTAAAAACATGGAATATCTACACCGCTATCTGTATAAACATGGAAATATCTACACCGCGATCTGCATAAACATGGAAATATCTACACCGCGATCTGTTTAAACATGGAAATATCTACACTGCTATCTGTAGAAACATGGAAATATCTACACCGCGATCTGCATAAACATGGAAATATCTACACCGCCATCTGTATAAACATGGAAATACCTACAAGTCATCTGTATAAACATGGAAATATCTACACAGCCATCTGTATAAACATGGAAATATCTACACAGCCATCTGTATATACATGGAAATATCTACACAGCCATCTGCATATACATGGAAATATCTACACCGCTCTCTGTATAAACATGGAAATAACTACACCGCTGTTTGTATAAACAAGGAAATATCTACACCGTGATCTGTATAAACATGGAAATATCTACACTGCTATTTGTATAAACAAGGAAATATCTACACCGCTATCTGTATAAACATGGAAATAAGTACCCCGCTATTTGCATAAACTAGGAAATATCTACACCGTGATCTGTATAAACATGGTAATGTATACAACGCCATCTCTATAAACATGGAAATATCTACACCCCTATCTGTATAAACATGGAAATATCCACACCGCTATCTCTATAAACATGGAAATAACTACACCGCGATCAGTATAAACGTGGAAATATCTACACCGCTATCTCTATAAACAGGGAAATATCTCCACTGCTATCTGTATAAACATCGAAATATCTACACCGTCATCTGTATAAACATGGAAATACTTACAAAGTTATCTGTATAAACATGGAAATATCTACACCGCCATCTATATAAACATGGAAATATCTACGCAGCCATGTGTACATACATGGAAATATCTACACCGCTCTCTATATAAACATGGAAATAACTACACCGCTATCTGTATATACATGGAAATATCTACACCGCCATCTACATATCCATAGAAATATCTGCGCCGCCATCTGTATAAACATGGAAATATCTAGACGTTCATCTGTGTATAGATAGAAATATCAACACCACCATCTGTACAAACATGGAAATATCTGCACCGCTATCCGTATAAACATGGAAATGTCTGCACCGTGGTCTCTATAAACATGGAAATATCTACACCGCTGTCTGTATAAACATGGAAATATATACACCGCTATCTCTATAAACATGGAAATATCTACACCGTGATCTGTATAAACATGGAAAAATTTACAACGATATCTGTATGAACATGGAAATATCTACACCGCCATCTCTATAAACATGGAAATATATACACCGCCATCTGTATAAACATGGAAATATGTACACCGCTATCTGTATAAACCTGGAAATATCTACACCGCTATCTGTATAAACATGGTAATATCTAAACCACCATCTATATAAACATGGAAATATCTACAACGCCATCTGTATAAACATGGAAATATCTACAATGCCATCTGTAGAAAGATGGAAATATCTACACCGCAATCTGTGTAAACATGGAAATATCTACACCGATATCTGCAAAAACATGGAAATATCTACACCGCTATCTGTATAAACATGGAAATATCTACACCGCGATCTGCATAAACATGGAAATATCTACACCACGATCTGTATAAACATGGAAATATCTACACCGCTATCTGTAGAAACATGGAAATATCTACACCGTGATCTGCATAAACATGGAAATATCTACACCGCGATCTGCATAAACATGGAATATCTACACCGCGATCTGCATAAACATGGAATATCTACACCGCTATCTGTAGAAACATGGAAATATCTACACAGCTATCTCTATAAACATGGAAATATCTACACCGCAATCTGTATAAACATGGAAATACCTACAAGTCATCTGTATAAACATGGAAATATCTACACAGCCATCTGTATAAACATGGAAATATCTACACAGCCATCTGTATATACATGGAAATACCTACACCGCTATCTGTATAAACATGGAAATAACTAAACCGCTATTTGTAGAAACAAGGAAATATCTACACCGTGATCTGTATAAACATGGAAATATCTACACTGCTATTTGTATAAACAAGGAAATATCTACACCGCTATCTGTATAAACATGGAAATAACTACACTGCTATTTGCATAAACAAGGAAATATCTACACCGTGATCTGTATAAACATGGAAATATCTACAACGCCATCTCTATAAACATGGAAATATCTACACCCCTATCTGTGTAAACATGTAAATATCCACACCGCTATCTCTATAAACATGGAAATAACTACACCGCGATCAGTATAAACGTGGAAATATCTACGCTATCTCTATAAACATGGAAATATCTCCACTACTATCTCTATAAACATCGAAATATCTACACCGCCATCTTTATAAACATGGAAATACTGACAAAGTTATCTGTATAAACATGGAAATATCTACACCGTCATCTGTATAAACATGGAAATATCTACACAGCCATGTGTACATATATGCAAATATCTACACCGCTCTCTATATAAACATGGAAATAACAACACCGCTATCTGTATGTACATGGAAATATCTACACCGCCATCTACATATGCATAGAAATATCTGCGCCGCCATCTGTATAAACATGGAAATATCTACTCGGTCATCTGTGTATAGATGGAAATATCAACACCACCATCTGTACAAACATGGAAATATCTACACCGCTATCTGTATAAACATGGAAATATCTACACCGTGGTCTGTATAAACAAGGAAATATCTACACCGTGATCTGTATAAACATGGAAATACCTACACTGCTATTTGTATAAACAAGGAAATATCTACACCGCTATCTGTATAAACATGGAAATAACTACACCGCTATTTGCATAAACAAGGAAATATCTACACCGTGATCTGTATAAACATGGAAATATCTACACCGCGATCTGCATAAACATTGAAATATCTACAACGCAATCTGTATAAACATGGAAATATCTACACCGCTATCTGTAGAAACATGGAAATATCTACACAGCTATCTCTATAAACATGGAAATATCTACACCGCCATCTGTATAAACATGGAAATACCTACAAGTCATCTGTATAAACCTGGAAATATCTACACAGCCATCTGTATAAACATGGAAATATCTACACAGCCATCTGTATATACATGGAAATATCTACACCGCTCTCTGTACAAACATGGAAATAACTACACCGCTATTTGTATAAACAAGGAAATATCTACAACGTGATCTGTATAAACATGGAAATATCTACACTGCTATTTGTATAAACAAGGAAATATCTACACCGCTATCTGTATAAACATGGAAATAACTACACTGCTATTTGCATAAACAAGGAAATATCTACACCGTGATCTGTATAAACATGGAAATATCTACAACGCCATCTCTATAAACATGGAAATATCTACACCCCTATCTGTATAAACATGGAAATATCCACACCGCTATCTCTATAAACATGGAAATAATTACACCGCGATCAGTATAAACTTGGAAATATCTACACCGCTATCTCTATAAACATGGAAATATCTCCACTACTATCTATATAAACATCGAAATATCTACACCGCCATCTGTATAAACATGGAAATACTGACAAAGTTATCTTTATAAACATGGAAATATCTACACCGCCATCTGTATAAACATTGAAATATCTACACCGCTATCTGTATAAACGTGGAAATATCTACACCGCTATCTGAATAAACATGGTAATATCTACACCACCATCTATATAAACATGGAAATATCTACACCGACATCTGTATAAACATGGAAATATGTACAATGCCATCTGTAGAAAGATGGAAATATCTACACCGCAATCTGTGTAAACATGGAAATATCTACACCAATATCTGTAATAACATGGAAATATCTACACCGCTATCTGTATAAACATGGAAATATCTACACCGCGATCTGCATAAACATGGAAATATCTACACCGCGATCTGTATAAATATGGAAATATCTACACCGCTATCTGTAGAAACATGGAAATATCTACACCGCGATCTGTATAAACATGGAAATATCTGCACCGCGAGCTGTATAAACATGGAAATATCGACACCGCTATCTGTAGAAACATGGAAATATCTACACAGCTATCTCTATAAACATGGAAATATCTACACCGCCATCTGTATAAACATGGAAATACCTACAAGTCATCTGTATAAACATGGAAATATCTACACAGCCATCTGTATAAACATGGAAATATCTACACAGCCATCTGTATATACACGGAAATAACTACACCGCTATCTGTATAAACATGGAAATAACTACAACGCTATTTGTATAAACAAGGAAATATCTACACCGGTATCTGTATAAACATGGAAATAACTACACCGCTATTTGCATAAACAAGGAAATATCTACACCGTGATCTGTTTAAACTTGGAAATATCTACAACGCCATCTCTATAAACATGGAAATATCTACACCCCTATCTGTATAAACATCAAATATCCACACCGCTATCTCTAAAAACATGGAAATAACTACACCGTGATCAGTATGAAGGTGGAAATATCTACACCGCTATCTCTATAAACATGGAAATATCTCCACTGCTATCTCTATAAACATCGAAATATCTACACCGCCATTTGTATAAACATGGAAATACTGACAAAGTTATCTGTATAAACATGGAAATATCTACAACGCCATCTGTATATACATGGAAATATCTACACAGCCATGTGTACATATATTGAAATATCTACACCGCTCTCCATATAAACATGGAAATAACTACACCGCTACCTGTATATACATGGAAATATCTACACAGCCATCTACATATCCATAGAAATATCTGCGCCACCATCTGTATAAGCATGGAAATATCTACACGGTCTTCTGTGTATAGATGGAAATATCAACACAGCCATCTGTACAAACATGGAAATATCTGCACCGCTATCTGTATAAACACGGAAATATCTACACCGTGGTCTGTATAAACATGGAAATATCTACACCGCTATCTGTATAAACATGGAAATATATACACCGCCATCTCTATAAACATGGAAATATCTACACCGTGATCTGTATAAACATGCAACTATTTACACCGATATCTGTATAAACATGGAAATATCTACACAACCATCTCTATAAACATGGAAATATCTACACCGCCATCTGTATAAACATGGAAATATCTACACCGCTATCTGTATAAATCTGAAAATATCTACACAGCTATCTGTATAAACATGGTAATATCTACAACACCATCTATATAAACATGGAAATATCTTCACCGCCATCTGTATAAACATGGAAATATCTACAATGCCATCTGTAGAAAGATGGAAATATCTACACGGCAATCTTTGTAAACATGGAAATATCTACACCGCCATCTGCATAAACATGGAAATATCTACAATGCCATCTGTAGAAAGATGGAAATATCTACACCGCAATCTGTGTAAACATGGAAATATCTACACCAATATCTGTAAAAACATGGAAATATCTACACCGCTATCTGTATAAACATGGCAATATCTACACCGCGATCTGCATAAACATGGAAATATCTACTCCGCGATCTGTTTAAACATGGAAATATCTACACCGCTATCTGTAGAAACATGGAAATATCTACACTGCGATGTGCATAAACATGGAAATATCTACACCGCTATCTGTATAAACATGGAAATATCTACCCCGCTATCTGTAGAAACATGGAAATATCTACACAGCTATCTCTATAAACATGGAAATATCTACACCGCCATCTGTATAAACATGGAAATACCTACAAGTCATCTGTATAAACATGGAAATATCTACACAGCCATCTGTATAAACATGGAAATATCTACACAGCCATCTGTATATACATGGAAATATCTACACCGCTATCTGTATTAACATGGAAATAACTACACCGCTATTTGTATGAACAAGGAAATATCTACATCGTGATCTGTATAAACATGGAAATATCTACACTGCTATTTGTATAAACAAGGACATATCTCCACCGCTATCTGTATAAACATGGAAATAACTACACCGCTATTTGCATAAACAAGGAAATATCTACACCGTGATCTGTATAAACATGGAAATATCTACAACGCCATCTCTATAAACATGGAAATATCTACACCCCTATCTGTATAAACATGGAAATATCCACACCGCTATCTCTATAAACATGGAAATAACTACACTGCGATCAGTATAAACGTGGAAATATCTACACCGCTATCTCTATAAACATGGAAATATCTCCACTACTATCTATATAAACATCGAAATATCTACACCGCCATCTGTATAAACATGGAAATACTGTCAAAGTTATCTTTATAAACATGGAAATATCTACACCGCCATCTGTATAAACATGGAAATATCTACACAGCCATGTGTACATATATGGAAATATCTACACCGGTCTCCATATAAACATGGAAATAACAACACCGCTATCTGTATATACATGGAAATATCTACACCGCCATCTACATATCCATAGACATATCTGCGCCACCATCTGTATAAACATGGAAATATCTACACGGTCATCTGTGTATAGATGGAAATATCAACACCGCCATCTTTACAAACATGGAAATATCTACACCGCCATCTCTATAAACATGGAAATATCTACAACGCCATCTGTATAAACATGGAAATATCTTCACCGCTATCTGTATAAACCGGAAAACATCTACACCGCTATCTGTATAAACATGGAAATATCTACAATTCCACCTGTAGAAAGATGGAAATATCTACACCGCAATCTGTGTAAACATGGAAATATCTACACCGCTATCTGTGGAAACATGGAAATATCTACACCGCGATCTGCATAAACATGGAAATATCTACACCGCGATCTGTATAAACATGGAAATATCTACACCGCTATCTGTAGAAACATGGAAATATCTACACAGCTATCTCTATAAACATGGAAATATCTACACCGCAATGTGTATAAACATGGAAATACCTACAAGTCATCTGTATAAACATGGAAATATCTACAAAGCCATCTGTATAAACATGGAAATATCTACACAGCCATCTGTATATACATGGAAATATCTACACCGCTATCTGTATAAACATGGAAATAACTACACCGCTATTTGCATAAACAAGGAAATATCTACACCGTGATCTGTATAAACATGGAAATACCTACACTGCTATTTGTATAAACAAGGAAATATCTACACCGCTATCTGTATAAACATGGAAATAACTACACCGCTATTTGCATAAACAAGGAAATATCTACACCGTGATCTGTATAAACATGGAAATATCTACACCGCGATCTGCATAAACATTGAAATATCTACAACGCAATCTGTATAAACATGGAAATATCTACACCGCTATCTGTAGAAACATGGAAATATCTACACAGCTATCTCTATAAACATGGAAATATCTACACCGCCATCTGTATAAACATGGAAATACCTACAAGTCATCTGTATAAACATGGAAATATCTACACAGCCATCTGTATAAACATGGAAATATCTACACAGCCATCTGTATATACATGGAAATATCTACACCGCTCTCTGTATAAACAAGGAAATAACTACACCGCTATTTGTATAAACAAGGAAATATCTACACCGTGATCTGTATAAACATGGAAATATCAACACTGCTATTTGTATAAACAAGGAAATATCTACACCGTTATCTGTATAAACATGGAAGTAACTACACCGCTATTTGCATAAACAAGGAAATATCTACACCGTGATCTGTATAAACATGGAAATATCTACAACGCCATCTCTATAAACATGGAAATATCTACACCCCTATCTGTATAAACATGGAAATATCCACACCGCTATCTCTATAAACATGGAAATAACTACACCGCGATCAGTATAAACTTGGAAATATCTACACCGCTATCTCTATAAACATGGAAATATCTCCACTACTATCTATATAAACATCGAAATATCTACACCGCCATCTGTATAAACATGGAAATAATGACAAAGTTATCTTTATAAACATGGAAATATCTACACCGCCATCTGTATAAACATGGAAATATCTACAAAGCCATGTGTACATATATGGAAATATCTACCCCGGTCTCCATATAAACATGGAAATAACAACACCGCTATCTGTATATACATGGAAATATCTACACCGCCATCTACATATCCATAGACATATCTGCACCACCATCTGTATTAACATGGAAATATCTACACGGTCATCTGTGTATAGATGGAAATATCAACACCGCCATCTGTACAAACATGGAAATATCTGCACCGCTATCTGTATAAACATGGAATTATCTACACCGTGGTCTGTATAAACATGGAAATATCTACACCGCTATCTGTATAAACATGGAACTATATACACCGCCATCTCTATAAACATGGAAATATCTACAACGTGATCTGTATAAACATGGAACTATTTACACCGTTATCTGTATAAACATGGAAATATCTACACCGCCATCTCTATAAACAAGGAAATATCTACACCGCCATCTGTATAAACATGGAAATATCTTCACCGCTATCTGTATAAACCTGAAAATATCTACACCGCTATCTGCATAAACATGGAAATATCTACAATTCCACCTGTAGAAAGATGGAAATATCTACACCGCAATCTGTGTAAACATGGAAATATCTACACCGCTATCTGTAGAAACATGGAAATATCTACACCGCGATCTGCATAAACATCGAAATATCTACACCGCAATCTGTATAAACATGGAAATATCTACACCGCTATCTGTAGAAACATGGAAATGTCTACACAGCTATCTCTATAAACATGGAAATATCTACACCGCCATCTGTATAAACATGGAAATACCTACAAGTAATCTGTATAAACATGGAAATATCTACACAGCCATCTGTATAAACATGGAAATATCTACACAGCCATCTGTATGTACATGGAAATATCTACACTGCTCTCTGTATAAACATGGAAATAACTACACCGCTATTTGAATAAACAAGGAAATATCTACACCGTGATATGTATAAACATGGAAATATCTACACTGCTATTTGTATAAACAAGGAAATATCTACACCGCTATCTGTATAAACATGGAAATAACTACACCGCTATTTGCATAAACAAGGAAATATCCACACCGTGATCTGTATAAACATGGAAATATCTACAACGCCATCTCTATAAACATGGAAATATCTACACCCCTATCTGTATAAACATGGAAATATCCACACCGCTATCTCTATAAACATGGAAATAACTACACCGCGATCAGTATAAACGTGGAAATATCTACACCACTATCTGTATAAACATGGAAATATCTACACTCCTATCTCTATAAACATCGAAATAACTACACCGCCATCTGTATAAACATGGAAATACTTACAAAGTTATCTGTATAAACATGGAAATATCTACACTGCCATCTATATAAACATGGAAATATCTACACAGCCATGTGTACGTATATGATAATATCTACACCGCTCTCCATATAAACATGGAAATAACTACACCGCTATCTGTATATACATGGAAATATCTACACCGCCATCTACATATCCATAGAAATATCTGCGACACCATCTGTATAAACATGGAAATATCTACACGGTCATCTGTGTATAGATGGAAATATCAACACCGCCATCTGTACAAACATGGAAATATCTGCACCGCTATCTGTATAAACATGGAAATATCTACACCGTGGTCTGTATAAACTTAGAAATATCTACACCGCTATCTGTATAAACATGGAAATATATACACTGCCATCTCTATAAACATGGAATATCTACACCGTGATCTGTATAAACATGGAACTATTTACACCGATATCTGTATAAACATGGAAATATCTACACAACCATCTCTATAAACATGGAAATATCTACACCGCCATCTGTATAAACATGGAAATATCTACACCGCTATCTGTATAAACCTGAAAATATCTACACAGCTATCTGTATAAACATGGTAATATCTACAACACCATCTATATAAACATGGAAATATCTTCACCGCCATCTGTATAAACATGGAAATATCTACAATGCCATCTGTAGAAAGATGGAAATATCTACACGGCAATCTGTACAAACATGGAAATATCTGCACCGCTATCTGTATAAACATGGAATTATCTACACCGTGGTCTGTATAAACATGGAAATATCTACACCGCTATCTGTATAAACATGGAACTATATACACCGCCATCTCTATAAACATGGAAATATCTACAACGTGATCTGTATAAACATGGAACTATTTACACCATTATCTGTATAAACATGGAAATATCTACACCACCATCTCTATAAACAAGGAAATATCTACACCGCCATCTGTATAAACATGGAAATATCTTCACCGCTATCTGTATAAACCTGAAAATATCTACACCGCTATCTGCATAAACATGGAAATATCTACAATTCCACCTGTAGAAAGATGGAAATATCTACACCGCAATCTGTGTAAACATGGAAATATCTACACCGCTATCTGTAGAAACATGGAAATATCTACACCGCGATCTGCATAAACATCGAAATATCTACACCGCAATCTGTATAAACATGGAAATATCTACACCGCTATCTGTAGAAACATGGAAATGTCTACACAGCTATCTCTATAAACATGGAAATATCTACACCGCCATCTGTATAAACATGGAAATACCTACAAGTAATCTGTATAAACATGGAAATATCTACACAGCCATCTGTATAAACATGGAAATATCTACACAGCCATCTGTATGTACATGGAAATATCTACACTGCTCTCTGTATAAACATGGAAATAACTACACCGCTATTTGAATAAACAAGGAAATATCTACACCGTGATATGTATAAACATGGAAATATCTACACTGCTATTTGTATAAACAAGGAAATATCTACACCGCTATCTGTATAAACATGGAAATAACTACACCGCTATTTGCATAAACAAGGAAATATCTACACCGTGATCTGTATAAACATGGAAATATCTACAACGCCATCTCTATAAACATGGAAATATCTACACCCCTATCTGTATAAACATGGAAATATCCACACCGCTATCTCTATAAACATGGAAATAACTACACCGCGATCGGTATAAACGTGCAAATATCTACACCACTATCTGTATAAACATGGAAATATCTACACTCCTATCTCTATAAACATCGAAATAACTACACCGCCATCTGTATAAACATGGAAATACTTACAAAGTTATCTGTATAAACATGGAAATATCTACACTGCCATCTATATAAACATGGAAATATCTACACAGCCATGTGTACGTATATGATAATATCTACACCGCTCTCCATATAAACATGGAAATAACTACACCGCTATCTGTATATACATGGAAATATCTACACCGCCATCTACATATCCATAGAAATATCTGCGACACCATCTGTATAAACATGGAAATATCTACACGGTCATCTGTGTATAGATGGAAATATCAACACCGCCATCTGTACAAACATGGAAATATCTGCACCGCTATCTGTATAAACATGGAAATATCTACACCGTGGTCTGTATAAACTTTGAAATATCTACACCGCTATCTGTATAAACATGGAAATATATACACTGCCATCTCTATAAACATGGAAATATCTACACCGTGATCTGTATAAACATGGAACTATTTACACCGATATCTGTATAAACATGGAAATATCTACACAACCATCTCTATAAACATGGAAATATCTACACCGCCATCTGTATAAACATGGAAATATCTACACCGCTATCTGTATAAACCTGAAAATATCTACACAGCTATCTGTATAAACATGGTAATATCTACAACACCATCTATATAAACATGGAAATATCTTCACCGCCATCTGTATAAACATGGAAATATCTACAATGCCATCTGTAGAAAGATGGAAATATCTACACGGCAATCTGTACAAACATGGAAATATCTGCACCGCTATCTGTATAAACATGGAATTATCTACACCGTGGTCTGTATAAACATGGAAATATCTACACCGCTATCTGTATAAACATGGAACTATATACACCGCCATCTCTATAAACATGGAAATATCTACAACGTGATCTGTATAAACATGGAACTATTTACACCGTTATCTGTATAAACATGGAAATATCTACACCGCCATCTCTATAAACAAGGAAATATCTACACCGCCATCTGTATAAACATGGAAATATCTTCACCGCTATCTGTATAAACCTGAAAACATCTACACCGCTATCTGCATAAACATGGAAATATCTACAATTCCACCTGTAGAAAGATGGAAATATCTACACCGCAATCTGTGTAAACATGGAAATATCTACACCGCTATCTGTAGAAACATGGAAATATCTACACCGCGATCTGCATAAACATCGAAATATCTACACCGCAATCTGTATAAACATGGAAATATCTACACCGCTATCTGTAGAAACATGGAAATGTCTACACAGCTATCTCTATAAACATGGAAATATCTACACCGCCATCTGTATAAACATGGAAATACCTACAAGTAATCTGTATAAACATGGAAATATCTACACAGCCATCTGTATAAACATGGAAATATCTACACAGCCATCTGTATGTACATGGAAATATCTACACTGCTCTCTGTATAAACATGGAAATAACTACACCGCTATTTGTATAAACAAGGAAATATCTACACCGTGATATGTATAAACATGGAAATAACTACACTGCTATTTGTATAAACAAGGAAATATCTACACCGCTATCTGTATAAACATGGAAATAACTACACCGCTATTTGCATAAACAAGGAAATATCTACACCGTGATCTGTATAAACATGGAAATATCTACAACGCCATCTCTATAAACATGGAAATATCTACACCCCTATCTGTATAAACATGGAAATATCCACACCGCTGTCTCTATAAACATGGAAATAACTACACCGCGATCAGTATAAACGTGCAAATATCTACACCACTATCTGTATAAACATGGAAATATCTACACTCCTATCTCTATAAACATCGAAATAACTACACCGCCATCTGTATAAACATGGAAATACTTACAAAGTTATCTGTATAAACATGGAAATATCTACACTGCCATCTATATAAACATGGAAATATCTACACAGCCATGTGTACGTATATGATAATATCTACACCGCTCTCCATATAAACATGGAAATAACTACACCGCTATCTGTATATACATGGAAATATCTACACCGCCATCTACATATCCATAGAAATATCTGCGACACCATCTGTATAAACATGGAAATATCTACACGGTCATCTGTGTATAGATGGAAATATCAACACCGCCATCTGTACAAACATGGAAATATCTGCACCGCTATCTGTATAAACATGGAAATATCTACACCGTGGTCTGTATAAACTTGGAAATATCTACACCGCTATCTGTATAAACATGGAAATATATACACTGCCATCTCTATAAACATGGAAATACCTACACCGTGATCTGTATAAACATGGAACTATTTACACCGATATCTGTATAAACATGGAAATATCTACACAACCATCTCTATAAACATGGAAATATCTACACCGCCATCTGTATAAACATGGAAATATCTACACCGCTATCTGTATAAACCTGAAAATATCTACACAGCTATCTGTATAAACATGGTAATATCTACAACACCATCTATATAAACATGGAAATATCTTCACCGCCATCTGTATAAACATGGAAATATCTACAATGCCATCTGTAGAAAGATGGAAATATCTACACGGCAATCTGTACAAACATGGAAATATCTGCACCGCTATCTGTATAAACATGGAATTATCTACACCGTGGTCTGTATAAACATGGAAATATCTACACCGCTATCTGTATAAACATGGAACTATATACACCGCCATCTCTATAAACATGGAAATATCTACAACGTGATCTGTATAAACATGGAACTATTTACACCGTTATCTGTATAAACATGGAAATATCTACACCGCCATCTCTATAAACAAGGAAATATCTACACCGCCATCTGTATAAACATGGAAATATCTTCACCGCTATCTGTATAAACCTGAAAATATCTACACCGCTATCTGCATAAACATGGAAATATCTACAATTCCACCTGTAGAAAGATGGAAATATCTACACCGCAATCTGTGTAAACATGGAAATATCTACACCGCTATCTGTAGAAACATGGAAATATCTACACCGCGATCTGCATAAACATCGAAATATCTACACCGCAATCTGTATAAACATGGAAATATCTACACCGCTATCTGTAGAAACATGGAATTGTCTACACAGCTATCTCTATAAACATGGAAATATCTACACCGCCATCTGTATAAACATGGAAATACCTACAAGTAATTTGTATAAACATGGAAATATCTACACAGCCATCTGTATAAACATGGAAATATCTACACAGCCATCTGTATGTACATGGAAATATCTACACTGCTCTCTGTATAAACATGGAAATAACTACACCGCTATTTGTATAAACAAGGAAATATCTACACCGTGATATGTATAAACATGGAAATAACTACACTGCTATTTGTATAAACAAGGAAATATCTACACCGCTATCTGTATAAACATGGAAATAACTACACCGCTATTTGCATAAACAAGGAAATATCTACACCGTGATCTGTATAAACATGGAAATATCTACAATGCCATCTCTATAAACATGGAAATATCTACACCCCTATCTGTATAAACATGGAAATATCCACACCGCTATCTCTATAAACATGGAAATAACTACACCGCGATCAGTATAAACGTGGAAATATCTACACCACTATCTGTATAAACATGGAAATATCTACACTCCTATCTCTATAAACATCGAAATAACTACACCGCCATCTGTATAAACATGGAAATACTTACAAAGTTATCTGTATAAACATGGAAATATCTACACTGCCATCTATATAAACATGGAAATATCTACACAGCCATGTGTACGTATATGATAATATCTACACCGCTCTCCATATAAACATGGAAATAACTACACCGCTATCTGTATATACATGGAAATATCTACACCGCCATCTACATATCCATAGAAATATCTGCGACACCATCTGTATAAACATGGAAATATCTACACGGTCATCTGTGTATAGATGGAAATATCAACACCGCCATCTGTACAAACATGGAAATATCTGCACCGCTATCTGTATAAACATGGAAATATCTACACCGTGGTCTGTATAAACTTAGAAATATCTACACCGCTATCTGTATAAACATGGAAATATATACACTGCCATCTCTATAAACATGGAAATATCTACACCGTGATCTGTATAAACATGGAACTATTTACACCGATATCTGTATAAACATGGAAATATCTACACAACCATCTCTATAAACATGGAAATATCTACACCGCCATCTGTATAAACATGGAAATATCTACACCGCTATCTGTATAAACCTGAAAATATCTACACAGCTATCTGTATAAACATGGTAATATCTACAACACCATCTATATAAACATGGAAATATCTTCACCGCCATCTGTATAAACATGGAAATATCTACAATGCCATCTGTAGAAAGATGGAAATATCTACACGGCAATCTGTACAAACATGGAAATATCTGCACCGCTATCTGTATAAACATGGAATTATCTACACCGTGGTCTGTATAAACATGGAAATATCTACACCGCTATCTGTATAAACATGGAACTATATACACCGCCATCTCTATAAACATGGAAATATCTACAACGTGATCTGTATAAACATGGAACTATTTACACCGTTATCTGTATAAACATGGAAATATCTACACCGCCATCTCTATAAACAAGGAAATATCTACACCGCCATCTGTATAAACATGGAAATATCTTCACCGCTATCTGTATAAACCTGAAAATATCTACACCGCTATCTGCATAAACATGGAAATATCTACAATTCCACCTGTAGAAAGATGGAAATATCTACACCGCAATCTGTGTAAACATGGAAATATCTACACCGCTATCTGTAGAAACATGGAAATATCTACACCGCGATCTGCATAAACATCGAAATATCTACACCGCAATCTGTATAAACATGGAAATATCTACACCGCTATCTGTAGAAACATGGAAATGTCTACACAGCTATCTCTATAAACATGGAAATATCTACACCGCCATCTGTATAAACATGGAAATACCTACAAGTAATCTGTATAAACATGGAAATATCTACACAGCCATCTGTATAAACATGGAAATATCTACACAGCCATCTGTATGTACATGGAAATATCTACACTGCTCTCTGTATAAACATGGAAATAACTACACCGCTATTTGTATAAACAAGGAAATATCTACACCGTGATATGTATAAACATGGAAATATCTACACTGCTATTTGTATAAACAAGGAAATATCTACACCGCTATCTGTATAAACATGGAAATAACTACACCGCTATTTGCATAAACAAGGAAATATCTACACCGTGATCTGTATAAACATGGAAATATCTACAACGCCATCTCTATAAACATGGAAATATCTACACCCCTATCTGTATAAACATGGAAATATCCACACCGCTATCTCTATAAACATGGAAATAACTACACCGCGATCAGTATAAACGTGGAAATATCTACACCACTATCTGTATAAACATGGAAATATCTACACTCCTATCTCTATAAACATCGAAATAACTACACCGCCATCTGTATAAACATGGAAATACTTACAAAGCTATCTGTATAAACATGGAAATATGTACACTGCCATCTATATAAACATGGAAATATCTACACAGCCATGTGTACGTATATGATAATATCTACACCGCTCTCCATATAAACATGGAAATAACTACACCGCTATCTGTATATACATGGAAATATCTACACCGCCATCTACATATCCATAGAAATATCTGCGACACCATCTGTATAAACATGGAAATATCTACACGGTCATCTGTGTATAGATGGAAATATCAACACCGCCATCTGTACAAACATGGAAATATCTGCACCGCTATCTGTATAAACATGGAAATATCTACACCGTGGTCTGTATAAACTTGGAAATATCTACACCGCTATCTGTATAAACATGGAAATATATACACTGCCATCTCTATAAACATGGAAATATCTACACCGTGATCTGTATAAACATGGAACTATTTACACCGATATCTGTATAAACATGGAAATATCTACACAACCATCTCTATAAACATGGAAATATCTACACCGCCATCTGTATAAACATGGAAATATCTACACCGCTATCTGTATAAACCTGAAAATATCTACACAGCTATCTGTATAAACATGGTAATATCTACAACACCATCTATATAAACATGGAAATATCTTCACCGCCATCTGTATAAACATGGAAATATCTACAATGCCATCTGTAGAAAGATGGAAATATCTACACGGCAATCTGTACAAACATGGAAATATCTGCACCGCTATCTGTATAAACATGGAATTATCTACACCGTGGTCTGTATAAACATGGAAATATCTACACCGCTATCTGTATAAACATGGAACTATATACACCGCCATCTCTATAAACATGGAAATATCTACAACGTGATCTGTATAAACATGGAACTATTTACACCATTATCTGTATAAACATGGAAATATCTACACCGCCATCTCTATAAACAAGGAAATATCTACACCGCCATCTGTATAAACATGGAAATATCTTCACCGCTATCTGTATAAACCTGAAAACATCTACACCACTATCTGCATAAACATGGAAATATCTACAATTCCACCTGTAGAAAGATGGAAATATCTACACCGCAATCTGTGTAAACATGGAAATATCTACACCGCTATCTGTAGAAACATGGAAATATCTACACCGCGATCTGCATAAACATCGAAATATCTACACCGCAATCTGTATAAACATGGAAATATCTACACCGCTATCTGTAGAAACATGGAAATGTCTACACAGCTATCTCTATAAACATGGAAATATCTACACCGCCATCTGTATAAACATGGAAATACCTACAAGAAATCTGTATAAACATGGAAATATCTACACAGCCATCTGTATAAACATGGAAATATCTACACAGCCATCTGTATGTACATGGAAATATCTACACTGCTCTCTGTATAAACATGGAAATAACTACACCGCTATTTGTATAAACAAGGAAATATCTACACCGTGATATGTATAAACATGGAAATATCTACACTGCTATTTGTATAAACAAGGAAATATCTACACCGCTATCTGTATAAACATGGAAATAACTACACCGCTATTTGCATAAACAAGGAAATATCTACACCGTGATCTGTATAAACATGGAAATATCTACAACGCCATCTCTATAAACATGGAAATATCTACACCCCTATCTGTATAAACATGGAAATATCCACACCGCTATCTCTATAAACATGGAAATAACTACACCGCGATCAGTATAAACGTGGAAATATCTACACCACTATCTGTATAAACATGGAAATATCTACACTCCTATCTCTATAAATATCGAAATAACTACACCGCCATCTGTATAAACATGGAAATACTGTCAAAATTATCTTTATAAACATGGAAATATCTACACCGCCATCTGTATAAACATGGAAATATCTACACCGCCATCTCTATAAACATGGAAATATCTACACCGCCATCTGTATAAACATGGAAATATCTTCACCGCTATCTGTATAAACCTGAAAATATCTACACCGCTATCTGTATAAACATGGTAATATCTACATCACCATTTATATAAACATGGAAATATCTACACCGCCATCTGTATAAACATGGAAATATCTACAATTCCACCTGTAGAAAGATGGAAATATCTACACCGCAATCTGTGTAAACATGGACATATCTACATCAATATCTGTAAAAACATGGAAATACCTACACCGCCATCTGTATAAACATGGAAATATCTACACCGCTATCTGTATAAACCTGAAAATATCTACACAGCTATCTGTATAAACATGGTAATATCTACAACACCATCTATATAAACATGGAAATATCTTCACCGCCATCTGTATAAACATGGAAATATCTACAATGCCATCTGTAGAAAGATGGAAATATCTACACGGCAATCTGTGTAAACATGGAAATATCTACACCGCCATCTGCATAAACATGGAAATATCTACAATGCCATCTGTAGAAAGATGGAAATATCTACACCGCAATCTGTGTAAACATGGAAATATCTACACCAATATCTGTAAAAACATGGAAATATCTACACCGCTATCTGTATAAACATGGCAATATCTACACCGCGATCTGCATAAACATGGAAATATCTACTCCGCGATCTGTATAAACTTGGATATATCTACACCGCTATCTGTAGAAACATGGAAATATCTACACTGCGATGTGCATAAACATGGAAATATCTACACCGCTATCTGTATAAACATGGAAATATCTACACCGCTATCTGTAGAAACATGGAAATATCTACACCGCTATCTGTATAAACATGGAAATATCTACACCGCTATCTGTAGAAACATGGAAAAATCTAAACAGCTATCTCTATAAACATGGAAATATCTACACCGCCATCTGTATAAACATGGAAATACCTACAAGTCATCTGTATAAACATGGAAATATCTACACAGCCATCTGTATAAACATGGAAATATCTACGCAGCCATCTGTATATACATGGAAATATCTACACCGCTATCTGTATTAACATGGAAACAACTACACCGCTATTTGTATGAACAAGGAAATATCTACATCGTGATCTGTATAAACATGGAAATATCTACACTGCTATTTGTATAAACAAGGACATAACTCCACCGCTATCTGTATAAACATGGAAATAACTACACCGCTATTTGCATAAACAAGGAAATATCTACACCGTGATCTGTATAAACATGGAAATATCTACAACGCCATCTCTATAAACATGGAAATATCTACACCCCTATCTGTATAAACATGGAAATATCCACACCGCTATCTCTATAAACATGGAAATAACTACACCGCGATCAGTATAAACGTGGAAATATCTACACCGCTATCTCTATAAACATGGAAATATCTCCACTGCTATCTCTATAAACATCGAAATATCTACACCGCCATCTGTATAAACATGGAAATACTGACAAAGTTATCTTTATAAACATGGAAATACCTACACCGCCATCTGTATAAACATGGAAATATCTACACAGCCATGTGTACATATATGGAAATATCTACACCGGTCTCCATATAAACATGGAAATAACAACACCGCTATCTGTATATACATGGAAATATCTACACCGCCATCTACATATCCATAGAAATATCTGCGACACCATCTGTATAAACATGGAAATATCTACACGGTCATCTGTGTATAGATGGAAATATCAACACCGCCATCTGTACAAACATGGAAATATCTGCACCGCTATCTGTATAAACATGGAAATATCTACACCGTGGTCTGTATAAACTTGGAAATATCTACACCGCTATCTGTATAAACATGGAAATATATACACTGCCATCTCTATAAACATGGAAATATCTACACCGTGATCTGTATAAACATGGAACTATTTACACCGATATCTGTATAAACATGGAAATATCTACACAACCATCTCTATAAACATGGAAATATCTACACCGCCATCTGTATAAACATGGAAATATCTACACCGCTATCTGTATAAACCTGAAAATATCTACACAGCTATCTGTATAAACATGGTAATATCTACAACACCATCTATATAAACATGGAAATATCTTCACCGCCATCTGTATAAACATGGAAATATCTACAATGCCATCTGTAGAAAGATGGAAATATCTACACGGCAATCTGTACAAACATGGAAATATCTGCACCGCTATCTGTATAAACATGGAATTATCTACACCGTGGTCTGTATAAACATGGAAATATCTACACCGCTATCTGTATAAACATGGAACTATATACACCGCCATCTCTATAAACATGGAAATATCTACAACGTGATCTGTATAAACATGGAACTATTTACACCATTATCTGTATAAACATGGAAATATCTACACCGCCATCTCTATAAACAAGGAAATATCTACACCGCCATCTGTATAAACATGGAAATATCTTCACCGCTATCTGTATAAACCTGAAAATATCTACACCGCTATCTGCATAAACATGGAAATATCTACAATTCCACCTGTAGAAAGATGGAAATATCTACACCGCAATCTGTGTAAACATGGAAATATCTACACCGCTATCTGTAGAAACATGGAAATATCTACACCGCGATCTGCATAAACATCGAAATATCTACACCGCAATCTGTATAAACATGGAAATATCTACACCGCTATCTGTAGAAACATGGAAATGTCTACAGAGCTATCTCTATAAACATGGAAATATCTACACCGCCATCTGTATAAACATGGAAATACCTACAAGTAATCTGTATAAACATGGAAATATCTACACAGCCATCTGTATAAACATGGAAATATCTACACAGCCATCTGCATGTACATGGAAATATCTACACTGCTCTCTGTATAAACATGGAAATAACTACACCGCTATTTGTATAAACAAGGAAATATCTACACCGTGATCTGTATAAACATGGAAATACCTACACTGCTATTTGTATAAACAAGGAAATATCTACACCGCTATCTGTATAAACATGGAAATAACTACACCGCTATTTGCATAAACAAGGAAATATCTACACCGTGATCTGTATAAACGTGGAAATATCTACACCGCGATCTGCATAAACATTGAAATATCTACAACGCAATCTGTATAAACATGGAAATATCTACACCGCTATCTGTAGAAACATGGAAATATCTACACAGCTATCTCTATAAACATGGAAATATCTACACCGCCATCTGTATAAACATGGAAATACCTACAAGTCATCTGTATAAACATGGAAATATCTACACAGCCATCTGTATAAACATGGAAATATCTACACAGCCATCTGTATATACATGGAAATATCTACACCGCTCTCTGTATAAACAAGGAAATAACTACACCGCTATTTGTATAAACAAGGAAATATCTACACCGTGATCTGTATAAACATGGAAATATCAACACTGCTATTTGTATAAACAAGGAAATATCTACACTGTTATCTGTATAAACATGGAAGTAACTACACCGCTATTTGCATAAACAAGGAAATATCTACACCGTGATCTGTATAAACATGGAAATATCTACAACGCCATCTCTATAAACATGGAAATATCTACACCCCTATCTGTATAAACATGGAAATATCCACACCGCTATCTCTATAAACATGGAAATAACTACACCGCGATCAGTATAAACTTGGAAATATCTACACCGCTATCTCTATAAACATGGAAATATCTCCACTACTATCTATATAAACATCGAAATATCTACACCGCCATCTGTATAAACATGGAAATAATGACAAAGTTATCTTTATAAACATGGAAATATCTACACCGCCATCTGTATAAACATGGAAATATCTACAAAGCCATGTGTACATATATGGAAATATCTACCCCGGTCTCCATATAAACATGGAAATAACAACACCGCTATCTGTATATACATGGAAATATCTACACCGCCATCTACATATCCATAGACATATCTGCACCACCATCTGTATTAACATGGAAATATCTACACGGTCATCTGTGTATAGATGGAAATATCAACACCGCCATCTGTACAAACATGGAAATATCTGCACCGCTATCTGTATAAACATGGAATTATCTACACCGTGGTCTGTATAAACATGGAAATATCTACACCGCTATCTGTATAAACATGGAACTATATACACCGCCATCTCTATAAACATGGAAATATCTACAACGTGATCTGTATAAACATGGAACTATTTACACCGTTATCTGTATAAACATGGAAATATCTACACCGCCATCTCTATAAACAAGGAAATATCTACACCGCCATCTGTATAAACATGGAAATATCTTCACCGCTATCTGTATAAACCTGAAAATATCTACACCGCTATCTGCATAAACATGGAAATATCTACAATTCCACCTGTAGAAAGATGGAAATATCTACACCGCAATCTGTGTAAACATGGAAATATCTACACCGCTATCTGTAGAAACATGGAAATATCTACACCGCGATCTGCATAAACATCGAAATATCTACACCGCAATCTGTATAAACATGGAAATATCTACACCGCTATCTGTAGAAACATGGAAATGTCTACACAGCTATCTCTATAAACATGGAAATATCTACACCGCCATCTGTATAAACATGGAAATACCTACAAGTAATCTGTATAAACATGGAAATATCTACACAGCCATCTGTATAAACATGGAAATATCTACACAGCCATCTGTATGTACATGGAAATATCTACACTGCTCTCTGTATAAACATGGAAATAACTACACCGCTATTTGAATAAACAAGGAAATATCTACACCGTGATATGTATAAACATGGAAATATCTACACTGCTATTTGTATAAACAAGGAAATATCTACACCGCTATCTGTATAAACATGGAAATAACTACACCGCTATTTGCATAAACAAGGAAATATCCACACCGTGATCTGTATAAACATGGAAATATCTACAACGCCATCTCTATAAACATGGAAATATCTACACCCCTATCTGTATAAACATGGAAATATCCACACCGCTATCTCTATAAACATGGAAATAACTACACCGCGATCAGTATAAACGTGGAAATATCTACACCACTATCTGTATAAACATGGAAATATCTACACTCCTATCTCTATAAACATCGAAATAACTACACCGCCATCTGTATAAACATGGAAATACTTACAAAGTTATCTGTATAAACATGGAAATATCTACACTGCCATCTATATAAACATGGAAATATCTACACAGCCATGTGTACGTATATGATAATATCTACACCGCTCTCCATATAAACATGGAAATAACTACACCGCTATCTGTATATACATGGAAATATCTACACCGCCATCTACATATCCATAGAAATATCTGCGACACCATCTGTATAAACATGGAAATATCTACACGGTCATCTGTGTATAGATGGAAATATCAACACCGCCATCTGTACAAACATGGAAATATCTGCACCGCTATCTGTATAAACATGGAAATATCTACACCGTGGTCTGTATAAACTTAGAAATATCTACACCGCTATCTGTATAAACATGGAAATATATACACTGCCATCTCTATAAACATGGAATATCTACACCGTGATCTGTATAAACATGGAACTATTTACACCGATATCTGTATAAACATGGAAATATCTACACAACCATCTCTATAAACATGGAAATATCTACACCGCCATCTGTATAAACATGGAAATATCTACACCGCTATCTGTATAAACCTGAAAATATCTACACAGCTATCTGTATAAACATGGTAATATCTACAACACCATCTATATAAACATGGAAATATCTTCACCGCCATCTGTATAAACATGGAAATATCTACAATGCCATCTGTAGAAAGATGGAAATATCTACACGGCAATCTGTACAAACATGGAAATATCTGCACCGCTATCTGTATAAACATGGAATTATCTACACCGTGGTCTGTATAAACATGGAAATATCTACACCGCTATCTGTATAAACATGGAACTATATACACCGCCATCTCTATAAACATGGAAATATCTACAACGTGATCTGTATAAACATGGAACTATTTACACCATTATCTGTATAAACATGGAAATATCTACACCACCATCTCTATAAACAAGGAAATATCTACACCGCCATCTGTATAAACATGGAAATATCTTCACCGCTATCTGTATAAACCTGAAAATATCTACACCGCTATCTGCATAAACATGGAAATATCTACAATTCCACCTGTAGAAAGATGGAAATATCTACACCGCAATCTGTGTAAACATGGAAATATCTACACCGCTATCTGTAGAAACATGGAAATATCTACACCGCGATCTGCATAAACATCGAAATATCTACACCGCAATCTGTATAAACATGGAAATATCTACACCGCTATCTGTAGAAACATGGAAATGTCTACACAGCTATCTCTATAAACATGGAAATATCTACACCGCCATCTGTATAAACATGGAAATACCTACAAGTAATCTGTATAAACATGGAAATATCTACACAGCCATCTGTATAAACATGGAAATATCTACACAGCCATCTGTATGTACATGGAAATATCTACACTGCTCTCTGTATAAACATGGAAATAACTACACCGCTATTTGAATAAACAAGGAAATATCTACACCGTGATATGTATAAACATGGAAATATCTACACTGCTATTTGTATAAACAAGGAAATATCTACACCGCTATCTGTATAAACATGGAAATAACTACACCGCTATTTGCATAAACAAGGAAATATCTACACCGTGATCTGTATAAACATGGAAATATCTACAACGCCATCTCTATAAACATGGAAATATCTACACCCCTATCTGTATAAACATGGAAATATCCACACCGCTATCTCTATAAACATGGAAATAACTACACCGCGATCGGTATAAACGTGCAAATATCTACACCACTATCTGTATAAACATGGAAATATCTACACTCCTATCTCTATAAACATCGAAATAACTACACCGCCATCTGTATAAACATGGAAATACTTACAAAGTTATCTGTATAAACATGGAAATATCTACACTGCCATCTATATAAACATGGAAATATCTACACAGCCATGTGTACGTATATGATAATATCTACACCGCTCTCCATATAAACATGGAAATAACTACACCGCTATCTGTATATACATGGAAATATCTACACCGCCATCTACATATCCATAGAAATATCTGCGACACCATCTGTATAAACATGGAAATATCTACACGGTCATCTGTGTATAGATGGAAATATCAACACCGCCATCTGTACAAACATGGAAATATCTGCACCGCTATCTGTATAAACATGGAAATATCTACACCGTGGTCTGTATAAACTTTGAAATATCTACACCGCTATCTGTATAAACATGGAAATATATACACTGCCATCTCTATAAACATGGAAATATCTACACCGTGATCTGTATAAACATGGAACTATTTACACCGATATCTGTATAAACATGGAAATATCTACACAACCATCTCTATAAACATGGAAATATCTACACCGCCATCTGTATAAACATGGAAATATCTACACCGCTATCTGTATAAACCTGAAAATATCTACACAGCTATCTGTATAAACATGGTAATATCTACAACACCATCTATATAAACATGGAAATATCTTCACCGCCATCTGTATAAACATGGAAATATCTACAATGCCATCTGTAGAAAGATGGAAATATCTACACGGCAATCTGTACAAACATGGAAATATCTGCACCGCTATCTGTATAAACATGGAATTATCTACACCGTGGTCTGTATAAACATGGAAATATCTACACCGCTATCTGTATAAACATGGAACTATATACACCGCCATCTCTATAAACATGGAAATATCTACAACGTGATCTGTATAAACATGGAACTATTTACACCGTTATCTGTATAAACATGGAAATATCTACACCGCCATCTCTATAAACAAGGAAATATCTACACCGCCATCTGTATAAACATGGAAATATCTTCACCGCTATCTGTATAAACCTGAAAACATCTACACCGCTATCTGCATAAACATGGAAATATCTACAATTCCACCTGTAGAAAGATGGAAATATCTACACCGCAATCTGTGTAAACATGGAAATATCTACACCGCTATCTGTAGAAACATGGAAATATCTACACCGCGATCTGCATAAACATCGAAATATCTACACCGCAATCTGTATAAACATGGAAATATCTACACCGCTATCTGTAGAAACATGGAAATGTCTACACAGCTATCTCTATAAACATGGAAATATCTACACCGCCATCTGTATAAACATGGAAATACCTACAAGTAATCTGTATAAACATGGAAATATCTACACAGCCATCTGTATAAACATGGAAATATCTACACAGCCATCTGTATGTACATGGAAATATCTACACTGCTCTCTGTATAAACATGGAAATAACTACACCGCTATTTGTATAAACAAGGAAATATCTACACCGTGATATGTATAAACATGGAAATAACTACACTGCTATTTGTATAAACAAGGAAATATCTACACCGCTATCTGTATAAACATGGAAATAACTACACCGCTATTTGCATAAACAAGGAAATATCTACACCGTGATCTGTATAAACATGGAAATATCTACAACGCCATCTCTATAAACATGGAAATATCTACACCCCTATCTGTATAAACATGGAAATATCCACACCGCTGTCTCTATAAACATGGAAATAACTACACCGCGATCAGTATAAACGTGCAAATATCTACACCACTATCTGTATAAACATGGAAATATCTACACTCCTATCTCTATAAACATCGAAATAACTACACCGCCATCTGTATAAACATGGAAATACTTACAAAGTTATCTGTATAAACATGGAAATATCTACACTGCCATCTATATAAACATGGAAATATCTACACAGCCATGTGTACGTATATGATAATATCTACACCGCTCTCCATATAAACATGGAAATAACTACACCGCTATCTGTATATACATGGAAATATCTACACCGCCATCTACATATCCATAGAAATATCTGCGACACCATCTGTATAAACATGGAAATATCTACACGGTCATCTGTGTATAGATGGAAATATCAACACCGCCATCTGTACAAACATGGAAATATCTGCACCGCTATCTGTATAAACATGGAAATATCTACACCGTGGTCTGTATAAACTTGGAAATATCTACACCGCTATCTGTATAAACATGGAAATATATACACTGCCATCTCTATAAACATGGAAATACCTACACCGTGATCTGTATAAACATGGAACTATTTACACCGATATCTGTATAAACATGGAAATATCTACACAACCATCTCTATAAACATGGAAATATCTACACCGCCATCTGTATAAACATGGAAATATCTACACCGCTATCTGTATAAACCTGAAAATATCTACACAGCTATCTGTATAAACATGGTAATATCTACAACACCATCTATATAAACATGGAAATATCTTCACCGCCATCTGTATAAACATGGAAATATCTACAATGCCATCTGTAGAAAGATGGAAATATCTACACGGCAATCTGTACAAACATGGAAATATCTGCACCGCTATCTGTATAAACATGGAATTATCTACACCGTGGTCTGTATAAACATGGAAATATCTACACCGCTATCTGTATAAACATGGAACTATATACACCGCCATCTCTATAAACATGGAAATATCTACAACGTGATCTGTATAAACATGGAACTATTTACACCGTTATCTGTATAAACATGGAAATATCTACACCGCCATCTCTATAAACAAGGAAATATCTACACCGCCATCTGTATAAACATGGAAATATCTTCACCGCTATCTGTATAAACCTGAAAATATCTACACCGCTATCTGCATAAACATGGAAATATCTACAATTCCACCTGTAGAAAGATGGAAATATCTACACCGCAATCTGTGTAAACATGGAAATATCTACACCGCTATCTGTAGAAACATGGAAATATCTACACCGCGATCTGCATAAACATCGAAATATCTACACCGCAATCTGTATAAACATGGAAATATCTACACCGCTATCTGTAGAAACATGGAATTGTCTACACAGCTATCTCTATAAACATGGAAATATCTACACCGCCATCTGTATAAACATGGAAATACCTACAAGTAATCTGTATAAACATGGAAATATCTACACAGCCATCTGTATAAACATGGAAATATCTACACAGCCATCTGTATGTACATGGAAATATCTACACTGCTCTCTGTATAAACATGGAAATAACTACACCGCTATTTGTATAAACAAGGAAATATCTACACCGTGATATGTATAAACATGGAAATAACTACACTGCTATTTGTATAAACAAGGAAATATCTACACCGCTATCTGTATAAACATGGAAATAACTACACCGCTATTTGCATAAACAAGGAAATATCTACACCGTGATCTGTATAAACATGGAAATATCTACAATGCCATCTCTATAAACATGGAAATATCTACACCCCTATCTGTATAAACATGGAAATATCCACACCGCTATCTCTATAAACATGGAAATAACTACACCGCGATCAGTATAAACGTGGAAATATCTACACCACTATCTGTATAAACATGGAAATATCTACACTCCTATCTCTATAAACATCGAAATAACTACACCGCCATCTGTATAAACATGGAAATACTTACAAAGTTATCTGTATAAACATGGAAATATCTACACTGCCATCTATATAAACATGGAAATATCTACACAGCCATGTGTACGTATATGATAATATCTACACCGCTCTCCATATAAACATGGAAATAACTACACCGCTATCTGTATATACATGGAAATATCTACACCGCCATCTACATATCCATAGAAATATCTGCGACACCATCTGTATAAACATGGAAATATCTACACGGTCATCTGTGTATAGATGGAAATATCAACACCGCCATCTGTACAAACATGGAAATATCTGCACCGCTATCTGTATAAACATGGAAATATCTACACCGTGGTCTGTATAAACTTAGAAATATCTACACCGCTATCTGTATAAACATGGAAATATATACACTGCCATCTCTATAAACATGGAAATATCTACACCGTGATCTGTATAAACATGGAACTATTTACACCGATATCTGTATAAACATGGAAATATCTACACAACCATCTCTATAAACATGGAAATATCTACACCGCCATCTGTATAAACATGGAAATATCTACACCGCTATCTGTATAAACCTGAAAATATCTACACAGCTATCTGTATAAACATGGTAATATCTACAACACCATCTATATAAACATGGAAATATCTTCACCGCCATCTGTATAAACATGGAAATATCTACAATGCCATCTGTAGAAAGATGGAAATATCTACACGGCAATCTGTACAAACATGGAAATATCTGCACCGCTATCTGTATAAACATGGAATTATCTACACCGTGGTCTGTATAAACATGGAAATATCTACACCGCTATCTGTATAAACATGGAACTATATACACCGCCATCTCTATAAACATGGAAATATCTACAACGTGATCTGTATAAACATGGAACTATTTACACCGTTATCTGTATAAACATGGAAATATCTACACCGCCATCTCTATAAACAAGGAAATATCTACACCGCCATCTGTATAAACATGGAAATATCTTCACCGCTATCTGTATAAACCTGAAAATATCTACACCGCTATCTGCATAAACATGGAAATATCTACAATTCCACCTGTAGAAAGATGGAAATATCTACACCGCAATCTGTGTAAACATGGAAATATCTACACCGCTATCTGTAGAAACATGGAAATATCTACACCGCGATCTGCATAAACATCGAAATATCTACACCGCAATCTGTATAAACATGGAAATATCTACACCGCTATCTGTAGAAACATGGAAATGTCTACACAGCTATCTCTATAAACATGGAAATATCTACACCGCCATCTGTATAAACATGGAAATACCTACAAGTAATCTGTATAAACATGGAAATATCTACACAGCCATCTGTATAAACATGGAAATATCTACACAGCCATCTGTATGTACATGGAAATATCTACACTGCTCTCTGTATAAACATGGAAATAACTACACCGCTATTTGTATAAACAAGGAAATATCTACACCGTGATATGTATAAACATGGAAATATCTACACTGCTATTTGTATAAACAAGGAAATATCTACACCGCTATCTGTATAAACATGGAAATAACTACACCGCTATTTGCATAAACAAGGAAATATCTACACCGTGATCTGTATAAACATGGAAATATCTACAACGCCATCTCTATAAACATGGAAATATCTACACCCCTATCTGTATAAACATGGAAATATCCACACCGCTATCTCTATAAACATGGAAATAACTACACCGCGATCAGTATAAACGTGGAAATATCTACACCACTATCTGTATAAACATGGAAATATCTACACTCCTATCTCTATAAACATCGAAATAACTACACCGCCATCTGTATAAACATGGAAATACTTACAAAGCTATCTGTATAAACATGGAAATATGTACACTGCCATCTATATAAACATGGAAATATCTACACAGCCATGTGTACGTATATGATAATATCTACACCGCTCTCCATATAAACATGGAAATAACTACACCGCTATCTGTATATACATGGAAATATCTACACCGCCATCTACATATCCATAGAAATATCTGCGACACCATCTGTATAAACATGGAAATATCTACACGGTCATCTGTGTATAGATGGAAATATCAACACCGCCATCTGTACAAACATGGAAATATCTGCACCGCTATCTGTATAAACATGGAAATATCTACACCGTGGTCTGTATAAACTTGGAAATATCTACACCGCTATCTGTATAAACATGGAAATATATACACTGCCATCTCTATAAACATGGAAATATCTACACCGTGATCTGTATAAACATGGAACTATTTACACCGATATCTGTATAAACATGGAAATATCTACACAACCATCTCTATAAACATGGAAATATCTACACCGCCATCTGTATAAACATGGAAATATCTACACCGCTATCTGTATAAACCTGAAAATATCTACACAGCTATCTGTATAAACATGGTAATATCTACAACACCATCTATATAAACATGGAAATATCTTCACCGCCATCTGTATAAACATGGAAATATCTACAATGCCATCTGTAGAAAGATGGAAATATCTACACGGCAATCTGTACAAACATGGAAATATCTGCACCGCTATCTGTATAAACATGGAATTATCTACACCGTGGTCTGTATAAACATGGAAATATCTACACCGCTATCTGTATAAACATGGAACTATATACACCGCCATCTCTATAAACATGGAAATATCTACAACGTGATCTGTATAAACATGGAACTATTTACACCATTATCTGTATAAACATGGAAATATCTACACCGCCATCTCTATAAACAAGGAAATATCTACACCGCCATCTGTATAAACATGGAAATATCTTCACCGCTATCTGTATAAACCTGAAAACATCTACACCACTATCTGCATAAACATGGAAATATCTACAATTCCACCTGTAGAAAGATGGAAATATCTACACCGCAATCTGTGTAAACATGGAAATATCTACACCGCTATCTGTAGAAACATGGAAATATCTACACCGCGATCTGCATAAACATCGAAATATCTACACCGCAATCTGTATAAACATGGAAATATCTACACCGCTATCTGTAGAAACATGGAAATGTCTACACAGCTATCTCTATAAACATGGAAATATCTACACCGCCATCTGTATAAACATGGAAATACCTACAAGAAATCTGTATAAACATGGAAATATCTACACAGCCATCTGTATAAACATGGAAATATCTACACAGCCATCTGTATGTACATGGAAATATCTACACTGCTCTCTGTATAAACATGGAAATAACTACACCGCTATTTGTATAAACAAGGAAATATCTACACCGTGATATGTATAAACATGGAAATATCTACACTGCTATTTGTATAAACAAGGAAATATCTACACCGCTATCTGTATAAACATGGAAATAACTACACCGCTATTTGCATAAACAAGGAAATATCTACACCGTGATCTGTATAAACATGGAAATATCTACAACGCCATCTCTATAAACATGGAAATATCTACACCCCTATCTGTATAAACATGGAAATATCCACACCGCTATCTCTATAAACATGGAAATAACTACACCGCGATCAGTATAAACGTGGAAATATCTACACCACTATCTGTATAAACATGGAAATATCTACACTCCTATCTCTATAAATATCGAAATAACTACACCGCCATCTGTATAAACATGGAAATACTGTCAAAATTATCTTTATAAACATGGAAATATCTACACCGCCATCTGTATAAACATGGAAATATCTACACCGCCATCTCTATAAACATGGAAATATCTACACCGCCATCTGTATAAACATGGAAATATCTTCACCGCTATCTGTATAAACCTGAAAATATCTACACCGCTATCTGTATAAACATGGTAATATCTACATCACCATTTATATAAACATGGAAATATCTACACCGCCATCTGTATAAACATGGAAATATCTACAATTCCACCTGTAGAAAGATGGAAATATCTACACCGCAATCTGTGTAAACATGGACATATCTACATCAATATCTGTAAAAACATGGAAATACCTACACCGCCATCTGTATAAACATGGAAATATCTACACCGCTATCTGTATAAACCTGAAAATATCTACACAGCTATCTGTATAAACATGGTAATATCTACAACACCATCTATATAAACATGGAAATATCTTCACCGCCATCTGTATAAACATGGAAATATCTACAATGCCATCTGTAGAAAGATGGAAATATCTACACGGCAATCTGTGTAAACATGGAAATATCTACACCGCCATCTGCATAAACATGGAAATATCTACAATGCCATCTGTAGAAAGATGGAAATATCTACACCGCAATCTGTGTAAACATGGAAATATCTACACCAATATCTGTAAAAACATGGAAATATCTACACCGCTATCTGTATAAACATGGCAATATCTACACCGCGATCTGCATAAACATGGAAATATCTACTCCGCGATCTGTATAAACTTGGATATATCTACACCGCTATCTGTAGAAACATGGAAATATCTACACTGCGATGTGCATAAACATGGAAATATCTACACCGCTATCTGTATAAACATGGAAATATCTACACCGCTATCTGTAGAAACATGGAAATATCTACACCGCTATCTGTATAAACATGGAAATATCTACACCGCTATCTGTAGAAACATGGAAAAATCTAAACAGCTATCTCTATAAACATGGAAATATCTACACCGCCATCTGTATAAACATGGAAATACCTACAAGTCATCTGTATAAACATGGAAATATCTACACAGCCATCTGTATAAACATGGAAATATCTACGCAGCCATCTGTATATACATGGAAATATCTACACCGCTATCTGTATTAACATGGAAACAACTACACCGCTATTTGTATGAACAAGGAAATATCTACATCGTGATCTGTATAAACATGGAAATATCTACACTGCTATTTGTATAAACAAGGACATAACTCCACCGCTATCTGTATAAACATGGAAATAACTACACCGCTATTTGCATAAACAAGGAAATATCTACACCGTGATCTGTATAAACATGGAAATATCTACAACGCCATCTCTATAAACATGGAAATATCTACACCCCTATCTGTATAAACATGGAAATATCCACACCGCTATCTCTATAAACATGGAAATAACTACACCGCGATCAGTATAAACGTGGAAATATCTACACCGCTATCTCTATAAACATGGAAATATCTCCACTGCTATCTCTATAAACATCGAAATATCTACACCGCCATCTGTATAAACATGGAAATACTGACAAAGTTATCTTTATAAACATGGAAATACCTACACCGCCATCTGTATAAACATGGAAATATCTACACAGCCATGTGTACATATATGGAAATATCTACACCGGTCTCCATATAAACATGGAAATAACAACACCGCTATCTGTATATACATGGAAATATCTACACCGCCATCTACATATCCATAGAAATATCTGCGACACCATCTGTATAAACATGGAAATATCTACACGGTCATCTGTGTATAGATGGAAATATCAACACCGCCATCTGTACAAACATGGAAATATCTGCACCGCTATCTGTATAAACATGGAAATATCTACACCGTGGTCTGTATAAACTTGGAAATATCTACACCGCTATCTGTATAAACATGGAAATATATACACTGCCATCTCTATAAACATGGAAATATCTACACCGTGATCTGTATAAACATGGAACTATTTACACCGATATCTGTATAAACATGGAAATATCTACACAACCATCTCTATAAACATGGAAATATCTACACCGCCATCTGTATAAACATGGAAATATCTACACCGCTATCTGTATAAACCTGAAAATATCTACACAGCTATCTGTATAAACATGGTAATATCTACAACACCATCTATATAAACATGGAAATATCTTCACCGCCATCTGTATAAACATGGAAATATCTACAATGCCATCTGTAGAAAGATGGAAATATCTACACGGCAATCTGTACAAACATGGAAATATCTGCACCGCTATCTGTATAAACATGGAATTATCTACACCGTGGTCTGTATAAACATGGAAATATCTACACCGCTATCTGTATAAACATGGAACTATATACACCGCCATCTCTATAAACATGGAAATATCTACAACGTGATCTGTATAAACATGGAACTATTTACACCATTATCTGTATAAACATGGAAATATCTACACCGCCATCTCTATAAACAAGGAAATATCTACACCGCCATCTGTATAAACATGGAAATATCTTCACCGCTATCTGTATAAACCTGAAAATATCTACACCGCTATCTGCATAAACATGGAAATATCTACAATTCCACCTGTAGAAAGATGGAAATATCTACACCGCAATCTGTGTAAACATGGAAATATCTACACCGCTATCTGTAGAAACATGGAAATATCTACACCGCGATCTGCATAAACATCGAAATATCTACACCGCAATCTGTATAAACATGGAAATATCTACACCGCTATCTGTAGAAACATGGAAATGTCTACAGAGCTATCTCTATAAACATGGAAATATCTACACCGCCATCTGTATAAACATGGAAATACCTACAAGTAATCTGTATAAACATGGAAATATCTACACAGCCATCTGTATAAACATGGAAATATCTACACAGCCATCTGCATGTACATGGAAATATCTACACTGCTCTCTGTATAAACATGGAAATAACTACACCGCTATTTGTATAAACAAGGAAATATCTACACCGTGATATGTATAAACATGGAAATATCTACACTGCTATTTGTATAAACAAGGAAATATCTACACCGCTATCTGTATAAACATGGAAATAACTACACCGCTATTTGCATAAACAAGGAAATATCTACACCGTGATCTGTATAAACATGGAAATATCTACAACGCCATCTCTATAAACATGGAAATATCTACACCCCTATCTGTATAAACATGGAAATATCCACACCGCTATCTCTATAAACATGGAAATAACTACACCGCGATCAGTATAAACGTGGAAATATCTACACCACTATCTGTATAAACATGGAAATATCTACACTCCTATCTCTATAAATATCGAAATAACTACACCGCCATCTGTATAAACATGGAAATACTGTCAAAGTTATCTTTATAAACATGGAAATATCTACACCGCCATCTGTATAAACATGGAAATATCTACACCGCCATCTCTATAAACATGGAAATATCTACACCGCCATCTGTATAAACATGGAAATATCTTCACCGCTATCTGTATAAACCTGAAAATATCTACACCGCTATCTGTATAAACATGGTAATATCTACATCACCATTTATATAAACATGGAAATATCTACACCGCCATCTGTATAAACATGGAAATATCTACAATTCCACCTGTAGAAAGATGGAAATATCTACACCGCAATCTGTGTAAACATGGAAATATCTACATCAATATCTGTAAAAACATGGAAATACCTACACCGCCATCTGTATAAACATGGAAATATCTACACCGCTATCTGTATAAACCTGAAAATATCTACACAGCTATCTGTATAAACATGGTAATATCTACAACACCATCTATATAAACATGGAAATATCTTCACCGCCATCTGTATAAACATGGAAATATCTACAATGCCATCTGTAGAAAGATGGAAATATCTACACGGCAATCTGTGTAAACATGGAAATATCTACACCGCCATCTGCATAAACATGGAAATATCTACAATGCCATCTGTAGAAAGATGGAAATATCTACACCGCAATCTGTGTAAACATGGAAATATCTACACCAATATCTGTAAAAACATGGAAATATCTACACCGCTATCTGTATAAACATGGCAATATCTACACCGCGATCTGCATAAACATGGAAATATCTACTCCGCGATCTGTATAAACTTGGATATATCTACACCGCTATCTGTAGAAACATGGAAATATCTACACTGCGATGTGCATAAACATGGAAATATCTACACCGCTATCTGTATAAACATGGAAATATCTACACCGCTATCTGTAGAAACATGGAAATATCTACACCGCTATCTGTATAAACATGGAAATATCTACACCGCTATCTGTAGAAACATGGAAAAATCTAAACAGCTATCTCTATAAACATGGAAATATCTACACCGCCATCTGTATAAACATGGAAATACCTACAAGTCATCTGTATAAACATGGAAATATCTACACAGCCATCTGTATAAACATGGAAATATCTACGCAGCCATCTGTATATACATGGAAATATCTACACCGCTATCTGTATTAACATGGAAACAACTACACCGCTATTTGTATGAACAAGGAAATATCTACATCGTGATCTGTATAAACATGGAAATATCTACACTGTTATTTGTATAAACAAGGACATAACTCCACCGCTATCTGTATAAACATGGAAATAACTACACCGCTATTTGCATAAACAAGGAAATATCTACACCGTGATCTGTATAAACATGGAAATATCTACAACGCCATCTCTATAAACATGGAAATATCTACACCCCTATCTGTATAAACATGGAAATATCCACACCGCTATCTCTATAAACATGGAAATAACTACACCGCGATCAGTATAAACGTGGAAATATCTACACCGCTATCTCTATAAACATGGAAATATCTCCACTGCTATCTCTATAAACATCGAAATATCTACACCGCCATCTGTATAAACATGGAAATACTGACAAAGTTATCTTTATAAACATGGAAATACCTACACCGCCATCTGTATAAACATGGAAATATCTACACAGCCATGTGTACATATATGGAAATATCTACACCGGTCTCCATATAAACATGGAAATAACAACACCGCTATCTGTATATACATGGAAATATCTACACCGCCATCTACATATCCATAGACATATCTGCGCCACCATCTGTATAAACATGGAAATATCTACACGGTCATCTGTGTATAGATGGAAATATCAACACCGCCATCTGTACAAACATGGAAATATCTGCCCCGCTATCTGTATAAACATGGAATTATCTACACCGTGGTCTGCATAAACATGGAAATATCTACACCGCTATCTGTATAAACCTGAAAATATCTACACCACTATCTGAATAAACATGGAAATATCTACAATTCCACCTGTAGAAAGATGGAAATATCTACACCGCAATCTGTGTAAACATGGAAATATCTACACCGCTATCTGTAGAAACATGGAAATATCTACACCGCGATCTGCATAAAGATGGAAATATCTACACCGCTATCTGTATAAACATGGAAATATCTACACCGCTATCTGTAGAAACATGGAAATATCTACACAGCTATCTCTATAAACATGGAAATATCTACACCGCAATGTGTATAAACATGGAAATACCTACAAGTCATCTGTATAAACATGGAAATATCTACACAGCCATCTGTATATACATCGAAATATCTACACCGCTATCTGTATAAACATGGAAATAACTACACCGCTATTTGTATAAAGAAGGAAATATCTACACCGTGATCTGTATAAACATGGAAATACCTACAGTGCTATTTGTATAAACAAGGAAATATCTACACCGCTATCTGTATAAACATGGAAATAACTACACCGCTATTTGCATAAACAAGGAAATATCTACACCGTGATCTGTATAAACATGGAAATATCTACACTGCGATCTGCATAAACATCGAAATATCTACACCGCAATCTGTATAAACATGGAAATATCTACACCGCTATCTGTAGGAACATGGAAATATCTACACAGCTATCTCTATAAACATGGAAATATCTACACCGCCATCTGTATAAACATGGAAATACCTACAAGTCATCTGTATAAACATGGAAATATCTACACAGCCATCTCTATAAACATGGAAATATCAACATCCCTATCTGTATAAACATGGAAATATCCACACCGCTATCTCTATAAACATGGAAATAACTATACCGCGATCAGTATAAACGTGGAAATATCTACACCGCTATCTCTATAAACATGGAAATATCTCCACTACTATCTATAGAAACATCGAAATATCTACACCGCCATCTGTATAAACATGGAAATACTGACAAAGTTATTTTTATAAACATGGAAATATCTACACCGCCATCTGTGTAAACATGGAAATATCTACACAGCCATGTGTACATATATGGAAATATCTACACCGGTCTCCATATAAACATGGAAATAACAACACCGCTGTCTGTATATACATGGAAATATCTACACCGCCATCTACATATCCATAGACGTATCTGCGCCACCATCTGTATACACATGGAAATATCTACACGGTCATCTGTGTATAGATGGAAATATCAACACCGCCATCTGTACAAACATGGAAATATCTGCACCGCTATCTGTATAGACATGGAATTATCTACACCGTGGTCTGTATAAACATGGAAATATCTACACCGCTATCTGTATAAACATGGAAATATATACACTGCCATCTCTATAAACATGGAAATATCTACAACGTGATCTGTATAAACATGGAACTATTTACACCGTTATCTGTATAAACATGGAAATATCTACACCGCCATCTCTATAAACATGGAAATAACTACACCGCCATCTGTATAAACATGGAAATACTGACAAAGTTATCTTTATAAACATGGAAATACCTACACCGCCATCTGTATAAACATGGAAATATCTACACAGCCATGTGTACATATATGGAAATATCTACACCGGTCTCCATATAAACATGGAAATAACAACACCGCTATCTGTATATACATGGAAATATCTACACCGCCATCTACATATCCATAGACATATCTGCGCCACCATCTGTATAAACATGGAAATATCTACACGGTCATCTGTGTATAGATGGAAATATCAACACCGCCATCTGTACAAACATGGAAATATCTGCCCCGCTATCTGTATAAACATGGAATTATCTACACCGTGGTCTGCATAAACATGGAAATATCTACACCGCTATCTGTATAAACCTGAAAATATCTACACCACTATCTGAATAAACATGGAAATATCTACAATTCCACCTGTAGAAAGATGGAAATATCTACACCGCAATCTGTGTAAACATGGAAATATCTACACCGCTATCTGTAGAAACATGGAAATATCTACACCGCGATCTGCATAAAGATGGAAATATCTACACCGCTATCTGTATAAACATGGAAATATCTACACCGCTATCTGTAGAAACATGGAAATATCTACACAGCTATCTCTATAAACATGGAAATATCTACACCGCAATGTGTATAAACATGGAAATACCTACAAGTCATCTGTATAAACATGGAAATATCTACACAGCCATCTGTATATACATCGAAATATCTACACCGCTATCTGTATAAACATGGAAATAACTACACCGCTATTTGTATAAAGAAGGAAATATCTACACCGTGATCTGTATAAACATGGAAATACCTACAGTGCTATTTGTATAAACAAGGAAATATCTACACCGCTATCTGTATAAACATGGAAATAACTACACCGCTATTTGCATAAACAAGGAAATATCTACACCGTGATCTGTATAAACATGGAAATATCTACACTGCGATCTGCATAAACATCGAAATATCTACACCGCAATCTGTATAAACATGGAAATATCTACACCGCTATCTGTAGGAACATGGAAATATCTACACAGCTATCTCTATAAACATGGAAATATCTACACCGCCATCTGTATAAACATGGAAATACCTACAAGTCATCTGTATAAACATGGAAATATCTACACAGCCATCTCTATAAACATGGAAATATCAACATCCCTATCTGTATAAACATGGAAATATCCACACCGCTATCTCCATAAACATGGAAATAACTATACCGCAATCTGTATAAACATGGAAATATCTTCACCGCGATCTGCATAAACATCGAAATATCTACACCGCAATCTGTATAAACATGGAAATATCTACACCGCTATCTGTAGAAACATGGAAATATCTACACAGCTATCTCTATAAACATGGAAATATCTACACCGCCATCTGTATAAACATGGAAATACCTACAAGTCATCTGTATAAACATGGAAATATCTACACAGCCATCTGTATAAACATGGAAATATCTACACAGCCATCTGTATATACATGGAAATATCTACACCGCTCTCTGTATAAACATGGAAATAACTACACCGCTATTTGTATAAACAAGGAAATATCTACACCGTGATCTGTATAAACATGGAAATATCTACACTGCTATTTGTATAAACAAGGAAATATCTACACCGCTATCTGTATAAACATGGAAGTAACTACACCGCTATTTGCATAAACAAGGAAATATCTACACCGTGATCTGTATAAACATGGAAATATCTACACCGCGATCTGCATAAACATCGAAATATCTACACCGCAATCTGTATAAACATGGAAATATCTACACCACTATCTGTAGGAACATGGAAATATCTACACCGCAATCTGTATAAACATGGAAATATCTACACCGCTATTTGTATAAACAAGGAAATATCTACACCGTGATCTGTATAAACATGTAAATATCTACACTGTTATTTGTATAAACAAGGATATATCTACACCGCTATCTGTATAAACATGGAAATAACTAAACCGCTATTTGCATAAACAAGGAAATATCTACACCGTGATCTGTATAAACATGGAAATATCTACAATGCCATCTCTATAAACATGGAAATATCAACATCCATATCTGTATAAACATGGAAATATCCACACCGCTATCTGTAGAACCATGGAAATAACTACACCGCGATCTGCATAAACATGGAAATATCTACACCACGATCTGTATAAACATGGAAATATCTACACCGCTATCTGTAGAAACATGGAAATACCTACACAGCTATCTCTATAAACATGGAAATATCTACACCGCCATCTGCATAAACATGGAAATACCTACAAGTCATCTGTATAAACATGGAAATATCTACACAGCCATCTGTATATACTTGGAAATATCTACACCGCTATCTGTATATACATGGAAATATCTACACAGCTATCTGTATAAACATGGAAATAACTACACCGCTATTTGTATAAACAAGGAAATATCTACACCGTGATCTGTATAAACATGGAAATATCTACAATGCTATTTGTATAAACAAGGAAATATCTACACCGCTATCTGTATAAACATGGAAATAACTACACCGCTATTTGCATAAACAAGGAAATATCTACACCGTGATCTGTATAAACATGGAAATATCTACAACGCCATCTCTATCAACATGGAAATATCTGCACCCCTATCTGTACAAACATGGAAATATCCACACCGCTATCTCAAAAAACATGGAAATAACAACACCGTGATCAGTATAAACATGGAAATATCTACACCGCTATCTCTATAAACATGTAAATGTCTTCACTGCTATCTCTATAAACATGGAAATATCTACACCGCCATCTGTATAAACATGGAAATACTTACAAAGTTATCTGTATAAACATGGAAATATCTACACCGCCATCTGTATAAACATGGAAATATCTACACTGTCATCTGTGTATAGATGGAAATATCAACACCGCCATCTGTACAAACATGGAAATACCTGCACCGCTATCTGTATAAACATGGAAATATCTACACCGTGGTCTGTAAAAACATGGAAATATCTACACCGCTATCTGTATAAACATGGAAATATATACACCGCTATCTCTATAAACATGGAAATATCTACACCGTGATCTGTATAAACATGGAAATATTTACAACGATATCTGTATAAACATGGAAATATCAACACCGCCATATCTATAAACATGGAAATATCTACACCGCCATCTGTATAAACATGGAAATATCTACACCGCTATCTGTATAAACCTGGAAATATCTACACCGCTGTCTGTATAAACATGGTAGTATCTACACCACCATCTGTATAAACATGGAAATATCTACAATGCCATCTGTAGAAAGATGGAAATATCTACACCGCAATCTTTGTAAACGTGGAAATATCTACACCAATGTCTGTAAAAACATGGAAATATCTACACCGCTATCTGTATAAACATAGAAATATCTACACCACGATCTGCATAAACATGGAAATATCTACACCGCGATCTGTATAAACATGGAAATATCTACACCGCTATCTGTAGAAACATGGAAATATCTACATCGCGATCTGCATAAACATGGAAATATCTACACCGCGATCTGTATAAACTTGGAAATATCTACACCGCTATCTGTAGAAACATGGAAATATCTACACAGCTATCTCTATAAACATGGAAATATCTACTCCGCCATCTGTATATACATGGAAATACCTACAAGTCATCTGTATAAACATGGAAATATCTACAAAGCCATCTGTATAAACATGGAAATATCTACAAAGCCATCTGTATATACATGGAAATATCTACACCGCTATCTGTATAAACATGGAAATAACTACACCGCTATTTGTATAAACAAGGTAATATCTACACCGTGATCTGTATAAACATGGAAATATCTACAATGCTATTTGTATAAACAAGTAAATATCTACACCGCTATCTGCATAAACATGGAAATAACTACACCGCTATTTGCATAAACAAGGAAATATCTACACCGTGATATGTATAAACATGGAAATATCTACAACGCCATCTCTATAAACATGGAAATATCTACACCCCTATCTGTATAAACATGGAAATATACACACCGCTATCTCTATAAACATGGAAATAACTACACCGCGATCAGTATAAACGTGGAAATATCTACACCGCTATCTCTATAAACATGGAAATATCTCCATTGCTATCTCTATAAACATCGAAATATCTACAGCGCCATCTGTATAAACATGGAAATACTTACAACGTTATCTGTATAAACATGGAAATATGTACACCGCCATCTGTATAAACATGGAAATATCTACACAGCCATGTGTACATATATGGAAATATCTACAGCGGTCTCCATATAAACATGGAAATAACAACACCGCTGTCTGTATATACATGGAAATATCTACACCGCCATCTACATATCCATAGACGTATCTGCGCCACCATCTGTATACACATGGAAATATCTACACGGTCATCTGTGTATAGATGGAAATATCAACACCGCCATCTGTACAAACATGGAAATATCTGCACCGCTATCTGTATAAACATGGAATTATCTACACCGTGGTCTGTATAAACATGGAAATATCTACACCGCTATCTGTATAAACATGGAAATATATACACTGCCATCTCTATAAACATGGAAATATCTACAACGTGATCTGTATAAACATGGAACTATTTACACCGTTATCTGTATAAACATGGAAATATCTACACCGCCATCTCTATAAACATGGAAATAACTACACCGCCATCTGTATAAACATGGAAATATCTTCACCGCTATCTGTATAAACCTGAAAATATCTACACCGCTATCTGTATAAACATGGAAATATCTACAATTCCACCTGTAGAAAGATGGAAATATCTACACCGCAATCTGTGTAAACATGGAAATATCTACACCGCTATCTGTAGAAACATGGAAATATCCACACCGCGATCTGCATAAACATGGAAATATCTACACCGCGATCTGTATAAACATGGAAATATCTACACCGCTATCTGTAGAAACATGGAAATATCTACACAGCTATCTCTATAAACATGGAAATATCTACACCGCAATGTGTATAAACATGGAAATACCTACAAGTCATCTGTATAAACATGGAAATATCTACAAAGCCATCTGTATAAACATGGAAATATCTACACAGCCATCTGTATATACATGGAAATATCTACACCGCTATCTGTATAAACATGGAAATAACTACACCGCTATTTGTATAAACAAGGAAATATCTACACCGTGATCTGTATAAACATGGAAATACCTACACTGCTATTTGTATAAACAAGGAAATATCTACACCGCTATCTGTATAAACATGGAAATAACTACACCGCTATTTGCATAAACAAGGAAATATCTACACCGTGATCTGTATAAACATGGAAATATCTACACCACGATCTGCATAAACATCGAAATATCTACACCGCCATCTGTATAAACATGGAAATACCTACAATTCATCTGTATAAACATGGAAATATCTACACAGCCATCTGTATAAACATGGAAATATCTACACAGCCATCTGTATATACATGGAAATATCTACACCGCTCTCTGTATAAACATGGAAATAACTACACCGCTATTTGTATAAACAAGGAAATATCTACACCGTGATCTGTATAAACATGGAAATATCTACACTGCTATTTGTATAAACAAGGAAATATCTACACCGCTATCTGTATAAACATGGAAATAACTACACCGCTATTTCCATAAACAAGGAAATATCAACACCATGATCTGTATAAACATGGAAATATCTACAACGCCATCTCTATAAACATGGAAATATCTACACCCCTATCTGTATAAACATGGAAATATCCACACCGCTATCTCTATAAACATGGAAATAACTACACCGCGATAAGTATAAACGTGGAAATATCTACACCGCTATCTCAATAAACATGGAAATATCTCCACTGCTATCTCTATAAACATCGAAATATCTACACCGACATCTGTATAAACATGGAAATACTTACAAAGTTATCTGTATAAACATGGAAATATCTACACCGCTCTCTATATAAACATGGAAATAACTACACCGCTATTTGTATAAACAAGGAAATATCTACACCGTGATTTGTGTAAACATGGAAATATCTACACTGCTATTTGTATAAACAAGGAAATATCTACACCGCTATCTGTATAAACATGGAAATAACTACACCGCTATTTGCATAAACAAGGAAATATCTACACCGTGATCTGTATAAACATGGAAATATCTACAACGCCATCTCTATAAACATGGAAATATCTACAACCCTATGTGTATAAATATGGAAATATCCACACCGCTATCTCTATAAACATGGAAATAACCACACCGCTATCAGTATAAACGTGGAAATATCTACACCGCTATCTCTATAAACATGGCAATATCTACACCGTGATCTGTATAAACATGGAAATATTTACACCGATATCTGTATAAACATGGAAATATCTACACCGCCATCTCTATAAACATGGAAATATCTACACCGCGATCTGTATAAACATGGAAATATCTACACCGCTATCTGTATAAACCTGGAAATATCTACATCGCTATCTTTATAATCATGGTAATATCTACACCACCATCTATATAAACATGGAAATATCTACACCACCATCTGTATAAACATGGAAATATCTACAATGCCATCTGTAGAAAGATGGAAATATCTACACCGCAATCTGTGTAAACATGGAAATATCTACACCAATATCTCTCAAAACATGGAAATATCTACACCGCTATCTGTATAAACATGGAAATATCTACACCGCGATCTGCAAAAACATGGAAATATCTACACCGCGATCTGTATAAACATGGAAATATATTCACCGCCATCTCTATAAACATGGAAATATCTACACCGTGATCTGTATAAACATGGAAATATTTACACCGATATCTGTATAAACATGGAAATATCTACACCGCCATCTCTATAAACATGGAAATATCTACACCGCCATCTCTATAAACATGGAAATATCTACACCGCTATCTGTATAAACCTGGAAATATCTACAATGCTATCTGTATAAACATGGTAATATCTACACCGCCATCTATATAAACATGGAAATATCTACACCGCCATCTGTATAAACATGGAAATATCTACAATGCCATCTGTAGAAAGATGGAAATATCTACACCACGATCTGCATAAACATGGAAATATCTACACCGCTATCTGTATAAAGATGGAAATAATCTACACCGAGATCTGCATAAGCATTGAAATATCTACACCGCGATCTGCATAAACATGGAAATATCTACACCGCTATCTGTAGAAACATGGAAATACCTACAAGTCATCTGTATAAACATGGAAATATCTACACAGCCATCTGTATATACATGGAAATATCTACACCGCTATCTGTATAAACATGGAAATAACTACACCGCTATTTGTATACAAAGGAAATATCTACACCGTGATCTGCATAAACATGGAAATATCTACACTGCTATTTGTATAAACAAGGAAATATCTACACCGCTATCTGTATAAACATGGAAATAACTACACCGCTATTTGCATAAACAAGGAAATATCTACACCGTGATCTGTATAAACATGGAAATAACTACAACGCCATCTCTATAAACATGGAAATATCTACACCCCTATCTGTATAAACATGGAAATATCCACACCGCTATCTCTATAAACATGGAAATAACTACACCGCGATCAGTATAAACGTGGAAATGGCTACACCGCTATCTCTATAAACATGGAAATATCTCCACTGCTATCTCTATAAACATCGAAATATCTACACCGCCATCTGTACAAACATGGAAATACTTACAAAGTTATCTGTATAAACATGGAAATATCTACACAGCCATGTGTACATACATGGAAATATCTACACCGCTCTCTATATAAACATGGAAATAACTACACCGCTATCTGTATATACATGGAAATATCTACACCGCCATCTACATATCCATAGAAATATCTGCGCCGCCATCTGTATAAACATGGAAATATCTACACGGTCATCTGTGTATAGATGGCAATAACAACACCGCAATCTGTACAAGCATGGAAATATCTGCACCGCTATCTGTGTAAACATGGAAATATCTACACCGTGGTCTGTATAAACATGGAAATATCTACACCGCTATCTTTATAAACATGGAAATATATACACCGCTATCTCTATAAACATGGAAATATCTACACCGTGATCTGTATAAACATGGAAATATTTACACCGATATCTGTATAAACATGGAAATATCTACACCGCCATCTTTATAAACATGGAAATATCTACACCGCCATCTGTGTAAACATGGAAATATCTACACCGCAGTCTGTATAAACATGGAAATATCTACATCGCTATCTGTATAAACATGGTAATATCTACACCACCATCTATATAAACATGGAAATATATACACCGCCATCTGTATAAACATGGAAATATCTACAATGCCATCTGTAGAAAGATGGAAATATCTACACCACAATCTGTGTAAACATGGAAATACCTACACCAATAACTGTAAAAACATGGAAATATCTACACCGATATCTGTATAAACATGGAAATATCTACACCGCGATCTGCAAAAACATGGAAATATCTACACCGCTATCTGTAGAACCATGGAAATAACTACACCGCGATCTGCATAAACATGGAAATATCTACACCACGATCTGTATAAACATGGAAATATCTACACCGCTATCTGTAGAAACATGGAAATACCTACACAGCTATCTCTATAAACATGGAAATATCTACACCGCCATCTGCATAAACATGGAAATACCTACAAGTCATCTGTATAAACATGGAAATATCTACACAGCCATCTGTATATACTTGGAAATATCTACACCGCTATCTGTATATACATGGAAATATCTACACCGCTATCTGTATAAACATGGAAATAACTACACCGCTATTTGTATAAACAAGGAAATATCTACACCGTGATCTGTATAAACATGGAAATATCTACAATGCTATTTGTATAAACAAGGAAATATCTACACCGCTATCTGTATAAACATGGAAATAACTACACCGCTATTTGCATAAACAAGGAAATATCTACACCGTGATCAGTATAAACATGGAAATATCTACACCGCTATCTCTATAAACATGTAAATGTCTTCACTGCTATCTCTATAAACATGGAAATATCTACACCGCCATCTGTATAAACATGGAAATACTTACAAAGTTATCTGTATAAACATGGAAATATCTACACCGCCATCTGTATAAACATGGAAATATCTACACTGTCATCTGTGTATAGATGGAAATATCAACACCGCCATCTGTACAAACATGGAAATACCTGCACCGCTATCTGTATAAACATGGAAATATCTACACCGTGGTCTGTAAAAACATGGAAATATCTACACCGCTATCTGTATAACCATGGAAATATATACACCGCTATCTCTATAAACATGGAAATATCTACACCGTGATCTGTATAAACATGGAAATATTTACAACGATATCTGTATAAACTTGGAAATATCAACACCGCCATATCTATAAACATGGAAATATCTACACCGCCATCTGTATAAACATGGAAATATCTACACCGCTATCTGTATAAACCTGGAAATATCTACACCGCTGTCTGTATAAACATGGTAGTATCTACACCACCATCTGTATAAACATGGAAATATCTACAATGCCATCTGTAGAAAGATGGAAATATCTACACCGCAATCTTTGTAAACATGGAAATATCTACACCAATGTCTGTAAAAACATGGAAATATCTACACCGCTATCTGTATAAACATAGAAATATCTACACCACGATCTGCATAAACATGGAAATATCTACACCGCGATCTGTATAAACATGGAAATATCTACACCGCTATCTGTAGAAACATGGAAATATCTACATCGCGATCTGCATAAACATGGAAATATCTACACCGCGATCTGTATAAACTTGGAAATATCTACACCGCTATCTGTAGAAACATGGAAATATCTACACAGCTATCTCTATAAACATGGAAATATCTACTCCGCCATCTGTATATACATGGAAATACCTACAAGTCATCTGTATAAACATGGAAATATCTACAAAGCCATCTGTATAAACATGGAAATATCTACAAAGCCATCTGTATATACATGGAAATATCTACACCGCTATCTGTATAAACATGGAAATAACTACACCGCTATTTGTATAAACAAGGTAATATCTACACCGTGATCTGTATAAACATGGAAATATCTACAATGCTATTTGTATAAACAAGTAAATATCTACACCGCTATCTGCATAAACATGGAAATAACTACACCGCTATTTGCATAAACAAGGAAATATCTACACCGTGATATGTATAAACATGGAAATATCTACAAAGCCATCTCTATTACCATGGAAATATCTACACCCCTATCTGTATAAACATGGAAATATACACACCGCTATCTCTATAAACATGGAAATAACTACACCGCGATCAGTATAAACGTGGAAATATCTACACCGCTATCTCTATAAACATGGAAATATCTCCATTGCTATCTCTATAAACATCGAAATATCTACAGCGCCATCTGTATAAACATGGAAATACTTACAACGTTATCTGTATAAACATGGAAATATGTACACCGCCATCTGTATAAACATGGAAATATCTACACAGCCATGTGTACATATATGGTAATATCTACACCGCTCTCTATATAAACATGGAAATAACCACACCGCTATCTGTATATACATGGAAATATCTACACCACCATCTACATATCCATAGAAATATCTGCGCCACCATCTGTATAAACATGGAAATATCTACACGGTCATCTGTGTATAGATGGAAATATCAACACCGCCATCTCTGCAAACATGGAAATATCTGCACCGCTATCTGTAAAACATGGAAATATCTACATCGTGGTGTGTATAAACATGGAAATATCTACACCGCTATCTGTATAAACATGGAAATAACTACACCGCTATTTGTATAAACAAGGAAATATCTACACCGTGATCTGTATAAACATGGAAATATCTACACTTTTATTTGTATAAACAAGGAAATATCTACACCGCTATCTGTATAAACATGGACATAACTACACCGCTATTTGCATAAACAAGGAAATATCTACACCGTGATCTGCATAAACATGGAAATATCTACAACGCCATCTCCATAAACATGGAAATATCTACACCCCTATCTGTATAAACATGGAAATATCCACACCGCTATCTCTATAAACATGGAAACAACTACACCGCGATCAGTATAAACGTGAAAATATCTACACCGCTATCTCTATAAACATGAAAATATCTCCACTGCTATCTCTATAAACATCGAAATATCTACACCGCCATCTGTATAAACATGGAAATACTTACAAAGTTATCTGTATAAACATGGAAATATCTACACCGCCATCTGTATAAACATGGAGATAACTACACCGCTATCTGTATATACATGGAAATATGTACACCCCCATCTACATATTCATAGAAATATCTGCGCCGCCATCTGTATAAACATGGAAATATCTGCACCGCTATCTGTATAAACATGGAAATATTTACAACGATATCTGTATAAACATGGAAATATCTACACCGCCATATCTATAAACATGGAAATATCTACACCGTGATCTGTATAAACATGGAAATATTTACAACGATATCTGTATAAACATGGAAATATCTACACCGCCATATCTATAAACATGGAAATATCTACACCGCCATCTGTATAAACATGGAAATATCTACACCGCTATCTGTATAAACCTGGAAATATCTACACCGCTGTCTGTATAAACATGGTAGTATCTACACCACCATCTATATAAACATGGAAATATCTACACCGCCATCTGTATAAACATGGAAATATCTACAATGCCATCTGTAGAAAGATGGAAATATCTACACCGCAATCTGTGTAAACATGGAAATATCTACACCAATGTCTGTAAAAATATGGAAATATCTACACCGCTATCTGTATAAACATAGAAATATCTACACCGCGATCCGCATAAACATGGAAATATCTACACCGCGATCTGAATAAACATGGAAATATCTACACCGCTATCTGTAGAAACATGGAAATATCTACACCGCGATCTGCATAAACATGGAAATATCTGCACCGCGATCTGTATAAACATGGAAATATCTACACCGATATCTGTAGAAACATGGAAATATCTACACAGCTATCTCTATAAACATGGAAATATCTACTCCGCCATCTGTATAAACATGGAAATACCTACAAGTCATCTGTATAAACATGGAAATATCTACACAGCCATCTGTATAAACATGGAAATATCTACACAGACATCTGTATATACATGGAAATATCTACACGGCTATCTGTATAAACATGGAAATAACTACACCGCTATTTGTATAAACAAGGTAATATCTACACCGTGATCTGTATAAACATGGAAATATCTACAATGCTATTTGTATAAACAAGTAAATATCTACACCGCTATCTGCATAAACATGGAAATAACTACGCCGCTATTTGCATAAACAAGCAAATATCTACACCGTGATATGTATAAACAAGGAAATATCTACAACGCCATCTCTATAAACATGGAAATATCTACACCCCTATCTGTATAAACATGGAAATATACACACCGCTATCTCTATAAACATGGAAATAACTACACCGCGATCAGTATAAACGTGGAAATATCTACACCGCTATCTCTATAAACATGGAAATATCTCCATTGCTATCTCTATAAACATCGAAATATCTACAGCGCCATCTGTATAAACATGGAAATACTTACAACGTTATCTGTATAAACATGGAAATATGTACACCGCCATCTGTATAAACATGGAAATATCTACAAAGCCATGTGTACATACATGGAAATATCTACACCGCTCTCTATATAAACATGGAAATAACCACACCGCTGTCTGTATATACATGGAAATATCTACACTGCCATCTACATATCCATAGAAATATCTGTGCCGCCATCTGTATAAACATGGAAATATCTACACGGTCATCTGTGTATAGATGGAAATATCAACACCGCCATCTGTACAAACATGGAAATATCTGCACCGCTATCTGTATAAACATAGAAATATGTACACCGTGGTTTGTATAAACATGGAAATATCTACACCGCTATCTGTATAAACATGGAAATATATACACCGCTATCTCTATAAACATGGAAAAATCTACACCGTGATCTGTATAAACATGGAAATATTTACAACGACATCTGTATAAACATGGAAATATCTACACCGCCATCTCTATAAACATGGAAATATCTACACCGAGATCTGTAGAAACACGGAAATATCTACACAGCTATCTCTATAAACATGGAAATATTTACACCACCATCTGTATAAACATGGAAGTACCTACAAGTCATCTGTATAAACATGGAAATATCTACACAGCCATCTGTATAAACATGGAAATATCTACACAGCCATATGTATATACATGGAAATATCTACACCGCTATCTGTATAAACATGGAAATAACTACACCGCTATTTGTATAAACAAGGAAATATCTACACAGTGATCTGTATAAACATGGAAATATCAACACTGCTATTTGTGTAAACAAGGAAATATCTACACCGCTATCTGTATAAACATGGAAATAACTACACCACTATTTGCATAAACAAGGAAATATCTACACCGTGATCTGTATAAACATGGAAATATCTACAACGCCATCTCTACTAACATGGAAATATCTACACCACTATCTGTATAAACATGGAAATATCCACACCGCTATCTCTATAAACATGGAAATAACTACACCGCGATCAGTATAAACATGGAAATATCTACACCGCTCTCTATATAAACATGGAAATAACCACACCGCTGTCTGTATATACATGGAAATATCTGCACTGCCATCTACATATCCATAGAAATATCTGCGCCGCCATCTGTATAAACATGGAAATATCTACACAGTCATCTGTGTATAGATGGAAATATCAACACCGCCATCTGTACAAACATGGAAATATCTGCACCGCTATCTGTACAAACATAGAAATATCTACACCGTGGTTTGTATAAACATGGAAATATCTACACCGCTATCTGTATAAACATGGAAATATATACACCGCTATCTCTATAAACATGGAAATATCTACACCGTGATCTGTATAAACATGGAAATATTTACAACGACATCTGTATAAACATGGAAATATCTACACCGCCATCTCTATAAACATGGAAATATCTACACCGTGATCTGTATAAACATGGAAATATCTACAATGCCATCTGTAGAAAGATGGAATTATCTTCACCGCAATCTGTGTAAACATGGAAATATCTACAACAACATCTGTAAAAACATGGATATATCTACACCGCTATCTGTATAAACATGGAAATATCTACACCGCGATCTGCATAAACATGGAAATATCTACACCGCGATCTGTATAAACATGGAAATATCTACACCGCTATCTGTAGAAACATGGAAATATCTACACCGCGATCTGAATAAACATGGAAATATCTGCACCGCGATCTGTATAGACATGGAAATATCTACACCGCTATCTGTATAAACATGGAAATAACTACACCGCTATTTGCATAAACAAGGAAATATCTACACCGTGATCTGTATAAACATGGAAATATCTACAACGCCATCTCTATAAACATGGAAATATCTCCACTGCTGTCTCTATAAACATTGAAATACCTACTCCACCATCTGTATAAACATGGAAACAATTACAAAGTTATCTGTATAAACATGGAAATATCTACACCGCCATCTGTACAAACATGGAAATATCTACACAGCCATGTGTACATACTTGGAATTATCTACACCGCTCTCTATATAAACATGGAAATAACTACACCGCTCTCTGTATATACATGGAAATATCTACACCGCCATCTACATATCCATAGAAATATGTGTGCCACCATCTGTATAAACATGGAAATATCTACACGGTCAACTGTGTATAGATGGAAATATCAACATCGCCGTCTGTACAAACACGGAAATATCTGCACCGCTATCTGTATATACATGGAAATATCTCCACCTTGGTCTGTATAAACATGGAAATATCTACACTGCTATCTGTATAAACATGGAAATATATACACCGCTATCTCTATAAACATGGAAATATCTACACCGTGATCTGTATAAACATGGAAATATTTACACCGATATCTGTATAAACATGGAAATATCTACAACGCCATCTCTATAAACATTGAAATATCTACACCACTATCTGTAAAAACATGGAAATATCTACAACGCGATCTGCATAAACATGGAAATATCTACACCGCTATCTGTATAAACATGGAAATATATACACCGCTGTCTCTATAAACATGGAAATATCTACACCGTGATCTGTATAAACATGGAAATATTTACACCGATATCTGTATAAACATGGAAATATCTACACCGCCATCTCTATAATCATGGAAATATCTACACCGCCATCTGTATAAACATGGAAATATCTACACCGCTAAATGTATAAACCTGGAAATATCTACACTGATATCTGTATAAACATGGTAATATCTACACCACCATCTATATAAACATGGAAATATCTACACCGCCATCTGTATAAACATGGAATTATCTACAATGCCATTTGTAGAAAGATGGAAATATCTACACCGCGATCTCCATAAACATGGAAATATCTACACCGCTATCTGTATAAAGATGGAAATATCTACACCGCGATCTGCATAAGCATGGAAATATCTACACCGCGATCTGCATAAACATGAAAATATCTACACCGCTCTCTGTAGAAACATGGAATTATCTACACATCTATCTCTATAAACATGGAAATATCTACATCGCCATCTGTATAAACATGGAAATACCTACAAGTCATCTGTATAAACATGGAAATATCTTCACAGCCATCTGTATAAACATGGAAATATCTACACAGCCATCTGTATATACATGGAAATATCTACACCGCTATCTGTATAAACATGGAAAAAACTACACCGCTATTTGTATAAACAAGGAAATATCTACACTGTGATTTGTATAAACATGGAAATATCTACACTGCTATTTGTATAAACAAGGAAATATCTACACCGCTATCTGTATAAACATGGAAATAACTACACCGCTATTTGCATAAACAAGGAAATATCTACACCGTGATCTGTATAAACATGGTAATATCTACACCACCATCTATATAAACATGGAAATATCTACACAGCCGTCTGTATAAACATGGAAATATCTACACGGTCATCTGTGTATAGATGGAAATATCAACACCGCCATCTGTACAAACATGGAAATATCTGCACCGCTATCTGTATAAACATGGAAATATCTACACCGTGGTCTGTATAAACATGGAAATATCTACACCGCTATCTGTATAAACATGGAAATATATACACCGCTATCTCTATAAACATGGAAATATCTACACCGTGATCTGTATAAACATGGAAATATTTACAACGACATCTGTATAAACATGGAAATATCTACACCGCCATCTCTATAAACATGGAAATATCTACACCGTGATCTGTATAAACATGGAAATATCTACAATGCCATCTGTAGAAAGATGGAATTATCTTCACCGCAATCTGTGTAAACATGGAAATATCTACAACAACATCTGTAAAAACATGGATATATCTACACCGCTATCTGTATAAACATGGAAATATCTACACCGCGATCTGCATAAACATGGAAATATCTACACCGCGATCTGTATAAACATGGAAATATCTACACCGCTATCTGTAGAAACATGGAAATATCTACACCGCGATCTGAATAAACATGGAAATATCTGCACCGCGATCTGTATAGACATGGAAATATCTACACCGCTATCTGTATAAACATGGAAATAACTACACCGCTATTTGCATAAACAAGGAAATATCTACACCGTGATCTGTATAAACATGGAAATATCTACAACGCCATCTCTATAAACATGGAAATATCTACACCCCTATCTGTATAGACATGGAAATATCCACACCGCTATCTCTATAAACATGGAAATAACTACAACGCGATCAGTATAAACGTGGAAATATCTACACCGCTATCTCTATAAACATGGAAATATCTCCACTGCTGTCTCTATAAACATTGAAATACCTACTCCACCATCTGTATAAACATGGAAACAATTACAAAGTTATCTGTATAAACATGGAAATATCTACACCGCCATCTGTACAAACATGGAAATATCTACACAGCAATGTGTACATACTTGGAATTATCTACACCGCTCTCTATATAAACATGGAAATAACTACACCGCTCTCTGTATATACATGGAAATATCTACACCGCCATCTACATATCCATAGAAATATCTGTGCCACCATCTGTATAAACATGGAAATATCTACACGGTCAACTGTGTATAGATGGAAATATCAACATCGCCGTCTGTACAAACACGGAAATATCTGCACCGCTATCTGTATATACATGGAAATATCTCCACCTTGGTCTGTATAAACATGGAAATATCTACACTGCTATCTGTATAAACATGGAAATATATACACCGCTATCTCTATAAACATGGAAATATCTACACCGTGATCTGTATAAACATGGAAATATTTACACCGATATCTGTATAAACATGGAAATATCTACAACGCCATCTCTATAAACATTGAAATATCTACACCACTATCTGTAAAAACATGGAAATATCTACAACGCGATCTGCATAAACATGGAAATATCTACACCGCTATCTGTATAAACATGGAAATATATACACCGCTGTCTCTATAAACATGGAAATATCTACACCGTGATCTGTATAAACATGGAAATATTTACACCGATATCTGTATAAACATGGAAATATCTACACCGCCATCTCTATAATCATGGAAATATCTACACCGCCATCTGTATAAACATGGAAATATCTACACCGCTAAATGTATAAACCTGGAAATATCTACACTGATATCTGTATAAACATGGTAATATCTACACCACCATCTATATAAACACGGAAATATCTACACCGCCATCTGTATAAACATGGAATTATCTACAATGCCATTTGTAGAAAGATGGAAATATCTACACCGCGATCTCCATAAACATGGAAATATCTACACCGCTATCTGTATAAAGATGGAAATATCTACACCGCGATCTGCATAAGCATGGAAATATCTACACCGCGATCTGCATAAACATGAAAATATCTACACCGCTCTCTGTAGAAACATGGAATTATCTACACATCTATCTCTATAAACATGGAAATATCTACATCGCCATCTGTATAAACATGGAAATACCTACAATTCATCTGTATAAACATGGAAATATCTTCACAGCCATCTGTATAAACATGGAAATATCTACACAGCCATCTGTATATACATGGAAATATCTACACCGCTATCTGTATAAACATGGAAAAAACTACACCGCTATTTGTATAAACAAGGAAATATCTACACTGTGATTTGTATAAACATGGAAATATCTACACTGCTATTTGTATAAACAAGGAAATATCTACACCGCTATCTGTATAAACATGGAAATAACTACACCGCTATTTGCATAAACAAGGAAATATCTACACCGTGATCTGTATAAACATGGTAATATCTACACCACCATCTATATAAACATGGAAATATCTACACAGCCGTCTGTATAAACATGGAAATATCTACACGGTCATCTGTGTATAGATGGAAATATCAACACCGCCATCTGTACAAACATGGAAATATCTGCACCGCTATCTGTATAAACATGGAAATATCTACACCGTGGTCTGTATAAACATGGAAATATCTACACCGCTATCTGTATAAACATGGAAATATATACACCGCTATCTCTATAAACATGGAAATATCTACACCGTGATCTGTATAAACATGGAAATATTTACACCGATATCTGTATAAACATGGAAATATCTACACTGCCATCTCTATAATCATGGAAATATCTACACCGCCATCTGTATAAACATGGAAATATCTACACCGCTAAATGTATAAACCTGGAAATATCTACACTGATATCTGTATAAACATGGTAATATCTACACCACCATCTATATAAACATGGAAATATCTACACCGCCATCTGTATAAACATGGAAATATCTACAATGCCATCTGTAGAAAGATGGAAATATCTACACCGCGATCTGCATAAACATGGAAATATCTACACCGCTATCTGTATAAAGATGGAAATATCTACACCGCGATCTGCATAAGCACGGAAATATCTACACCGCGATCTGCATAAACATGAAAATATCTACACCGCTATCTGTAGATACATGGAATTATCTACACAGCTATCTCTATAAACATGGAAATATCTACACCGCCATCTGTATAAACACGGAAATACCTACAAGTCATCTGTATAAACATGGAAATATCTACACAGCCATCTGTATAAACATGGAAATATCTACACAGCCATCTGTATATACATGGAAATATCTACACCGCTATCTGTATAAACATGGAAAAAACTACTCTGCTATTTGTATAAACAAGGAAATATCTACACCATGATTTGTATAAACATGGAAATATCTACACTGCTATTTGTATAAACAAGGAAATATCTACACCGCTATCTGTATAAACATGGAAATAACTACACCGCTATTTGCATAAACAAGGAAATATCTACACCGTGATCTGTATAAACATGGAAATACCTACAAAGTCATCTGTATAAACATGGAAATATCTACACCCCTTTCTGTATAAACTTGGAAATATCCACACCGCTATCTCTATAAACATGGAAATAACTACACCGCGATCAGTATAAAAGTGGAAATATCTACACCGCTATCTCTATAAACATGGAAATATCTCCACTGCTATCTCCATAAACATCGAAATATCTACACCGCCATATGTATAAACATGGAAATACTTACAAAGTTATCTGTATAAACATGGAAATATCTACACCGCCATCTGTATAAACATGGAAATATCTACACAGCCATGTGTACGTACATGGAAATATCTACACCGCTCTCTATATAAACATGGAAATAACTACACCGCTATCTGTATATACATGGAAATATCTACACCGCTATCTACATATCCATAGAAATATCTGCGCCACCATCTGTATAGACATGGAAATATCTACACGGTCATCTGTGTATAGATGGAAATATCAACACCGCCATCTGTACAAACATGGAAATATCTGCACCGCTATCTGTATAAACATGGAAATATCTACACCGTGGTCTGTATAAACATGGAAATATCTACACCGCTATCTGTATAAACATGGAAATATATACACCGCTATCTCTATAAACATGGAAATATCTACACCGTGATCTGTATAAACATGGAAATATTTACACCGATATCTGTATAAACATGCAAATATCTACACCGCCATCTCTATAAACATGGAAATATCTACACCGCCATCTGTATAAACATGGAAATATCTACACCGCTATCTGTATAAACCTGGAAATATCTACACTGCTATCTGTATAAACATGGTAATATCTACACCACCATCTATATAAACATGGAAATATCTACACCGCCATCTGTAAAAACATGGTAATATCTACAATGCCATCTGTAGAAAGATGGTAATATCTACACCGCGATCTGCATAAACATGGAAATATCTACACCGCTATCTGTAGAAACATGGAAATATCTTCACAGCTATCTCTATAAACATGGAAATATCTACACCGCCATCTGTATAAACATGGAAATACCTACAAGTCATCTGTATAAACATGGAAATATCTACACAGCCATCTGTATAAACATGGAAATATCTACAATGCCATCTGTAGAAAGATGGAAATATCTACACTGCAATCTGTGTAAACATGGAAATAACTACACCAATCTCTGTAAAAACATGGAAATATCTACACCGCTATCTGTATAAAGATGGAAATATCTACACCGCGATCTGCATAAACATGGAAATATCTACACAGCGATCTGTATAAACATGGAAATATCTACACCGCCATCTCTATAAACATGGAAATACCTACAAGTCATCTCTATAAACATGGAAATATCTACACAGCCATCTGTATAAACATGGAAATATCTACACAGCCATCTGTATATACATGGAAATATCTACACCGCTATCTGTATAAACATGGAAATATCTACACCGCGATGTGCATAAACACGGAAATATCTACACCGCGATCTGTATAAACATGGAAATATCTACACCGCTATCTGTAGAAACATGGAAATATCTACACTGCGATCTGCATAAACATGGAAATATCTACACCGCGATCTGTATAAACATGGAAATATCTACACCGCTATCTGTAGAAACATGGAAATATCTACACAGCAATCTCTATAAACATGGTAATATCTACACCGCCATCTGTATAAACATGGAAATACCTGCAACTCATCTGTATAAACATGGAAATATCTACACAGCCATCTGTATAAACATGGAAATATCTACACAGCCATCTGTGTATACATGGAAATATCTACACCGCTATCTGTATAAACATGGAAATAACTACACCGCTATTTGTATAAACAAGGAAATATCTACACCGTGATCTGTATAAACATGGAAATATCTACACTGCTATTTGTATAAACAAGGAAATATCTACACCGCTATCTTTATAAACATGGAAATAACTACACTGCTATTTGCATAAACAAGGAAATATCTTCACCGTGATCTGTATAAACATGGAAATATCTACAACGCCATCACTATAAACATGGAAATATCTAAACCCCTATCTGTATAAACATGGAAATATCCACACCGCTCTCTGTAAACATGGAAATAACTACACCGCGATCAGCATAAACGTGGAAATATCTACACCGCTATCTCTATAAACATGGAAATATCTCCACTGCTATCTCTCTAAACATCGAAATATCTACACCGCCATCTGTATAAACATGGAAATACTGACAAAGTTATCTGTATAAACATGGAAATATCTACACCGCCATCTGTATAAACATGGAAATATCTACACAGCCATGTGTACATATATGGAAATATCTACACAGCTCTCTATATAAACATGGAAATAACTACACCGCTATCTGTATATACATGGAAATATCTACACCGCCATCTACATATCCATAGAAATATCTGCGCAGCCATCTGTATAAACATGGAAATATCTACATGGTAATCAGTGTATACATGGAAATATCAACACCGCCATCTGTACAAACATGGAAATATCTGCATGGCTATCTGTATAAACATGGAAATATCTACACCGTGGTCTGTATAAACATTTAAATATCTACACCGCTATCTGTATAAACATGGAAATCTATACACCGATATCTCCATAAACATGGAAATAGCTACACCGTGATCTGTATAAACATGGAAATATTTACACCGATATCTGTATAAACATGGAATTATCTACACCGCCATCTCTATAAATATGGAAATATCTACACCGCTATCAGTATAAACATGGAAATATCTACACCGCTATCTGTATAAAACTGGAAATATCTACACCGCTATCTGTCTAAACATGGTAATATCTACACCACCATCTATATAAATATGGAAATATCTACACCGCCATCTGTATAAACATGGAAATATCTACAATGCCATCTGTAGAAAGATGGAAATATCTACACCGCAATCTGTGTAAACATGGAAATATCTACACCAATATCTGAAAAAACATGGAAATATCTACACCTCTATCAGTATAAACATGGAAATATCTACACCGTGATCTGCATAAACATGGAATTATCTAAACCACGATCTGTATAAACATGGAAATATCTACACCGCTATCTGTAGAAACATGGAAATATCTACACCACGATCTGCATAAACATGGAAATATCTACACTGCGATCTGTATAAACATGGAAATATCTACACCGCTATCTATAGAAACATGGAAATATCTACAAAGCTATCTCTATAAACATGGAAATATCTACACCGCCATCTGTATAAACATGGAAATACCTACAAGTCATCTGTATAAACTTGGAAATATCTACACAGCCATCTGTATAAACATGGAAATATCTAAACAGCCTTCTGTATACACATGGAAATATCTACACCGATATCTGTAAAAACATGGATATAACTACACCGCTATTTGTATAAACAAGGAAATATCTACACCGTGATCTGTATAAACATGGAAATATCTACAATGCTATTTGTATAAACAAGGAAATATCTACACCGCTATCTGTATAAACATGGAAATAACTACACCGCTATTTGCATAAACAAGGAAATATCTACACCGTGATCTGTATAAACATGGAAATATCTACAACGCCATCTATATAAACGTGGAAATATCTACACCCCTATCTGTATAAACATGGAAATATCCACACCGCTATCTCTAAAAACATGGAAGTAACTACACCGTGGTCAGTATAAACGTGGAAATATCTACACAACTATCTCTATAAACATGGAAATATCTCCACTGCTATCTCTATAAACATCGAAATATCTACACCGCCATCTGTATAAACATGGAAATACTTACAAAGTTATCTGTATAAACATGGAAATATCTACACCGCCATCTGTATAAACATGGAAATATCTACACAGCCATGTGTACATATATGTAAATATCTACACCGCTCTCTATATAAACATGGAAACAACTACACTGCTATCTGTATATACATGGAAATAGCTACACCTCCATCTACATATCCACAGAAATATCTGCACCGCCATCTGTATAAACATGGAAATGTCTACACTGTCATCTGTGTATAGATGGAAATATCAACACCGCCATCTGTACAAACATGGAAATATCTGCACCGCTATTTCTATAAACATGGAAATAACTACACCGCGATCAGTATAAACGTGGAAATATCTACACCGCTATCTCTATAAACATGGAAATATATCCACTACTATCTCTATAAACATTGAAATATCTACACCGCCATCTGTATAAACATGGAAATATCTACACAGCCATGTGTACATATATGGAAATATCTACACCGCTCTCTATATAAACATGGAAATAACTACACTGCTATCTGTATATACATGGAAATATCTACACCGCCATCTACATATACATAGAAATACCTGTGCCGCCATCTGTATAAACATGGAAATATCTACACCGTGGTCTGTTTAAACATGGAAATATCTACACCGCTATCTGTATAAACATGGAAATATATACACTGCTATCTCTATAAACATGGAAATATCTACGCCGTGATCTGTATAAACATGGAAATATTTACAACGATATCTGTATGAACATGGAAATATCTACACCGCCATCTCTATAAACATGGAAATATCTACACCGCCATCTGTATAAACATGGAAATATCTACACCGCTTTCTGAATAAACCTGGAAATATGTACACCGCTATCTGTATAAACATGGTAATATCTACACCACCATCTATATAAACATGGAAATATCTACACCGCCATCTGTATAAACATGGAAATATCTACAATGCCATGTGTAGAAAGATGGAAATATCTACACCGCAATCTGTGTAAACATGGAAATATCTACACCAATATCTGTAAAAACATGGAAATATCGACACCGCTATCTGTATAAACATGGAAATATCTACACCGCGATCTGCATAAACATGGAAATATCTACACCGCGATCTGTATAAACATGGAAATATCTACACCGCTATCTGTAGAAACATGGAAATATCTGCACCGCTATCTGTATAAACATGGAAATACCTACACCGTGGTCTGTATAAACATGGAAATATCTACACCGATATCTGTATAAACATGGAAATATATACACCGCTATCTCTATAAACATGGAAATATCTACACCGTGATCTGTATAAACATGGAAATATTTACACCGATATCTGCATAAACATGGAAATATCTACACCGCCATCTCTATAAACATGGAAATATCTACACCGCCATCTGTATAAACATGGAAATATCTACACCGTGATCTGTATAAACATGGAAATATTTACACCGATATCTGTATAAACATGGAAATATCTACACCGCCATCTCTTTAAACATGGAAATATCTACACCGCCCTCTGTATAAACATGGAAATATCCACAACGCTCTCTATAAACATGGAAATAACTACACCGCGATCAGCATAAACGTGGAAATATCTACACCGCTATCTCTATAAACATGGAAATAACTCCACTGCTATCTCTATAAACATCGAAATATCTACACCGCCATCTGTATAAACATGTAAATACTGACAAAGTTATCTGTATAAACATGGAAATATCTACACCGCCATCTGTATAAACATGGAAATATCTACACAGCCATGTGTACATATATGGAAATATCTACACAGCTCTCTATATAAACATGGAAATAACTACACCGCTATCTGTATATACATGGAAATATCTACACCGCCATCTACATATCCATAGAAATATCTGCGCAGCCATCTGTATAAACATGGAAATATCTACATGGTCATCAGTGTATAGCTGGAAATATCAACACCGCCATCTGTACAAACATGGAAATATCTGCATGGCTATCTGTATAAACATGGAAATATCTACACCGTGGTCTGTATAAACATTTAAACATCTACACCGCTATCTGTATAAACATGGAAATATATACACCGCTATCTCTATAAACATGGAAATATCTACACCGTGATCTGTATAAACATGGAAATATTTACACCGATATCTGTATAAACATGGAATTATCTACACCGCCATCTCTATAAATATGGAAATATCTACACCGCTATCAGTATAAACATGGAAATATCTACACCGCTATCTGTATAAACCTGGAAATATCTACACCGCTATCTGTCTAAACATGGTAATATCTACACCACCATCTATATAAACATGGAAATATCTACACCGCCATCTGTATAAACATGGAAATATCTTCAATGCCATCTGTAGAAAGATGGAAATATCTACACCGCAATCTGTGTAAACATGGAAATATCTACACCAATATCTGTAAAAACATGGAAATATCTACACCTCTATCAATATAAACATGGAAATATCTACACCGCGATCTGCATAAACATGGAATTATCTAAACCACGATCTGTATAAACATGGAAATATCTACACCGCTATCTGTAGAAACATGGAAATATCTACACCACGATCTGCATAAACATGGAAATATCTACACCGCGATCTGTATAAACATGGAAATATCTACACCGCTATCTATAGAAACATGGAAATATCTACAAAGCTATCTCTATAAACATGGAAATATCTACACCGCCATGTGTATAAACATGGAAATTCCTACAAGTCATCTGTATAAACTTGGAAATATCTACACAGCCATCTGTATAAACATGGAAATATCTAAACAGCCTTCTGTATACACATGGAAATATCTACACCGATATCTGTATAAACATGGATATAACTACACCGCTATTTGTATAAACAAGGAAATATCTACACCGTGATCTGTATAAACAGGGAAATATCTACAATGCTATTTGTATAAACAAGGAAATATCTACACCGCTATCTGTATAAACATGGAAATAACTACACCGCTATTTGCATAAACAAGGAAATATCTACACCGTGATCTGTATAAACATGGAAATATCTACAACGCCATCTATATAAACGTGGAAATATCTACACCCCTATCTGTATAAACATGGAAATATCCACACCGCTATCTCTAAAAACATGGAAGTAACTACACCGTGATCAGTATAAACGTGGAAATATCTACACCACTATCTCTATAAACATGGAAATATCTCCACTGCTATCTGTATAAACATCGAAATATCTACACCGCCATCTGTATAAGCATGGAAATACTTACAAAGTTATCTGTATAAACATGGAAATATCTACACCGCCATCTGTATAAACATGGAAATATCTACACAGCCATGTGTACATATATGGAAATATCTACACCGCTCTCTATATAAACATGGAAACAACTACACCGCTATCTGTATATACATAGAAATATCTACACCTCCATCTACATATCCATAGAAATATCTGCACCGCCATCTGCATAAACATCTAAATACCTACATCGCCATCTGTATAAACATGGAAATATCTACAACGCCATCTGTATAAACCTGGAAATATCTACTCAGTCATCTGTATAAACATGGAAATATCTACACTGCCATTCGTACACACATGGAAATATCTACACGGACATCAGTATAAACATGGAAATACCTACACCGCCATTCGTACACACATGGAAATATCTACACGGACATCAGTATAAACATGGAAATATCTACACCGCAATCTCTATAAACTTGGAAATTACTACACCGCTATCTGTATAAACATGGAAATATCTACACCGATATCTGTATAAACATGGAAATACCTACACCACTATATCGTTAAAAATGGAAATACCTACACTGCTATCTCTATAAACATGGAAATGTCTACACCGCTGTCTGTATAATCTTGGAAATATCTAAACCGCTATCTCTATAAATTTAGAAATATATACAACGCTATCTGTGTAAACATAGAAATACATAAACCGCTATCTCTATAAACATGGAAATATCTACAACGTTATCTGTGGAAACATGGAAATATCTACACCGCTATCCGTATAAACATGGAAATACCTACTCCGCTATCTGTATGAACATGGAAATACCTACACAACCATCTGTATAAACATGGAAATTACTATACCGCAATCTCTGAAAACATGGAAATACCTACACCGCTATCTGTATAAACATAGAAATATCTACACCGCTATCTGTATAAACATGCAAATATATACACAGTCATCTGTATAAACATGGAAATATCTTCACCACCGTTTCTATAAACATGGAAATATCTACACTGCCATCTGTATATACATTTAAATATCTACACAGCCATCTGTATAAACATGGACATATCTACACCGCTATCTCCATAAACATGGAAATATCTACACCGCTATCTGTATAAACATGGAAATATGTACATCGCTATCTGTTTAAACATGGAAATATCTCCACCGCTATCTGTGTAAACATGGAAATATCTAAAATGCTATCTACGGAAAAATGGAAATATCTACACAGCTCTCTGTGTAAACTTGGAAATATCTACACCTCTATCTGTGTAAAGATGGAAATATCTACACTGCATTTTGTGCAAAGATGGAAATATCAACACTGCTATCTCTGCAAACATGGAAATCTGCATAAACTTGGAAATATGTACACCGCAATCTGTGTAAACATGGAAATATGTACACCGCCATCTGTAAACATGGAAATATCTACAACGCTATCGGTAGAAACATGGAAATATCTCCACCGCTATCTGTATACACATGGAAATATCTACACCGCTATCTGTATAAACATGAAACTATCTACACCACTATCTGTGTAAACATGGAAATATGTACACCGCTATCTGTATAAACATGGAAATATCTACACCGCAATCTGAGCAAAGATGGAATTATCTACACTGCTATCTTTGTAAACATGAAAATATCTACACCGTGAGCAGTATAAACATGGAAATACCAACACCGCTATCTGTAAACATGGAAATATCAACAACGCTATGTTTATAAACATTGAAATATCTACACCGCTATCTCTATACACATGGAAATATTACAACGCCATCTCTATAAACATGGAAATATCTACATCGCTATCTCTGTAAACATAGAAATATCTACACCATCATCTCTATGAACATGGAAATATCTACACCGCTATCTGTAAAAACATGGAAATATCTACACCGGTATCTGTATAAACATGCAAATATATACAACACTATCTGTGTAAATATGAAAATATCTATACCACTATCTGTGTAAAGATTGAAATATCTACAGCACAATCTGTGCAACGATGGAAATATCTACACCGCTATCTGTGGAAACATGCAAATATCTACACCGTGATCTGTATAAACATGCAAATATCTACACCGCCATGTGTATAAATAGGGAAATATCTGCACCGCCATCTTTATACACATGGAAATATCTACATCACTATCTGTATAAACATGGAGATATCTACACAGCTATATCTATATACATGGAAATATCTACATCGCCATCTGTATAAAAATGGAAATATCTTCAATGATAATTGTATGAATATGGAAATATCTACACCGCTATCGCTATAAACATGGAAATATCTACACCGCTATCTGTATAAACATGGAAATATCTACAACGCTATCTCTATAAACATGGAAATAACTACACCGCCATTTGTATAATCATGGAAATATCTAGACACTCATCTGTATAAGCATGGAAATATCTACACCGGTATCTGAATAAACATGGAAATATTTACAATGTCATCTGTATGAAGATGTTAATATCTACACCGCGAGCTCTATAAACATGGAAATATCTACACCGCTATCTGTATAAACATGGAAATACCAACACCGCTATCTGTAAACATGGAAATATCTACACCGCTATGTGTATAAACATGGAAATTTCTACACCGCTATCTCTATAAACATGGAAATACTTACACCGCCATCTCTATAAACATGGAAATATCTACACCGCAATCTCTATAAACATAGAAATATCTTCACTGCCATCTCTATAAACATGGAAATATCTACACCGCCATCTGCATAAACATGGAAATATCTACACCGCGATCTGAATAAACATGCAAATATCTACACCGCCATCAGTATAAATAGGGAAATATCTACACCGCCATCTTTATACACATGGAAATATCTACACCACTATCTTTATAAACATGGAGATATCTACACAGTCATTTTTATAAACATGGAAATATCTTCACTGCTATCTGTATGAAGACGGAAATGTCTGCACCGCTATCTCTATGAACATGGAAATGTCTACACCACTCTCTGTATATACATGGAAATATCAACATGGCTATCTCTATAAACATGGAAATATCTACACCGCCATCTGCATAAACTTTAAATACCAACAAAGTCTTCTCTATAAACATGAGAATATCTACACCACCATCTGTATAAACATGGAAATATCTACACTGTCATCTGTATAAACATGGAAATATCTACACAGCCATCGCTAAATACATGGAAATATCTACTCTGCTATCTGTATGAACATGCAAATATCTACACCGCTATCTGTATAAACATGAAAAAATCTACACCGCCATGTGTATAAACATTGAAATATCTACACCGTCATCTATATAAACATGGAAATATTACACCGGTGTCTGTATAAACATGGAAATATCTTCACCGTCATCTGTATAAACATGGAAATATAACACAGCTATCTGTGTAAAAAATGGCAATATCTACACCGCTATCTCTATAAACTTGGAAATATCTGCACTGCTATCTGGATAAACATGGAAATATCTACACCACTATCTCTATAAACATGGAAATATCTACACCACCATGTGTATAAACATGGAAATATCAACACAGTCATCTGTATAAACATGGAAATATCTACACCACCATCTCTATAAACATGGAATTATCTACACTGCCATCTGTATACACATGGAAATATCTACACAGCCATCAGTATAAACATGGAAACATCTACACCGCTATCTCTATACACATGGAAATACCTAAACCGCTACCTCTATAAACTTGGAAATATCTACACCGTAATCTCTATAAACAAGGAAATTCCTACACCGTCATCTCTATAAACATGATAATATCTACACCGCCATCTCTATAAACATGGAAATATCTACACCACCATATGTATAAACGTGGAAATAGCTACACCGCTATCTTTATAAACATGGAAACATCTCCACCGCTATCTGTATAAACATGGAAGTGTCTACACCGCTATCTGTATAAACATGGAAATAACTACAACGCTATCTGTGTAAACATGGAAATATCTACAGAGCTATCTGTGTAAACATGGAAATATCTGCACCGCAATCTGTGCAAAGATGGAAATATCTACACCACTATCTCTGTAAACATGGAAATATCTACACCGCTATCTGTATAAACATCGAGATATCTACATCGCTATCTGTATAAACATGGAAACCTCTACACAGCCATCTCTATAAATATGGAAATAGCTACACCGTTATCTGTATAAACATGGAAATATCCACATCGCTATCTGTATAAACATGGAAATATCTACACCGCCATCTGTAAAAACAAGGATATATCTACACAGTCATCTGAATAAACATGGAAATATCTACACCTCCATTTGTATAAACATGGAAATACCTACACTGCCATGTGTATACACATGGAAATATTTACACCGCTATCTGTATAAACATGGAACTATCTCCACCACTATCTATATAAACATGGAAGTATCTACACGGCTATCTGTATAAACATGGAAATATCTACACCGCTATTTGTATAAACATGGAAATTTCTACAGCGCTATATGTATAAATATGGAAATAACTACACTGCAATCTCTCTAAACATGGAAATATCTGCAACGCTATTTGTATAAACATAGAAATAATTACACCGCTATCTCTATAAAGATGTAAATATCTACACTGCGAGCTGTATAAACATGGAAATATCTACACCGCTATCTCTATAAACATGGAAATATCTACACCGCTTGCACTATAAACATGGAAATATATACACCGCCATCCCTGTAAACATGGAAATATCTACAACACCATCTACATAAACAAGAAAATATATATATCGCCATCTATATAAACATGGAAATATCTACAACGCTATCTCTGTAAACATGGAAATATCTACACCGCCATCTATAAAAGCATGGAAATATCTACAAAGTCATCTGTATAAACATCAAGAATCTGCAATACCATCTGTATAAACTTGGAAATACCTACACTGCCATCTGTATACACATGGAAATATCTACACAGCCATCTGTATAAACATGGAAATATCTACACCACTATCTCTATAAACATGGAAATACCTGCACCGCTATCTCAATTAAAATGGTAATATCTACACTGGTATCTCTATAAACATGGAAATACCAACACCGCTATCTCTATAAACATGGAAATATCTACACCACTATCTCTACAAACATGGAAATAACTACACCGCCACCTCTATAAACACGAAAATATCTACACTGCCATCTCCATAAACATGGAACTATCTACACTGCCATCTGTATAAAGATGTAAATATATACACCGCGAGCTGTATAAACATGGAAATATCTACACAGCTATCTGTATCAACATGGAAATAACAACACCGCTATCTGTATAAACATGGAAATACGTAAACAGCTATCTGTATAAACATGGAAATACCTAACACGCTATCTCTATAAACAAGGAAATATCTACATCGCCATCTATGTAAACATGGAAATATCTACACCGCCATCTGTATAAACCTGGAAATACCGACGCAGTCATCTCTATAACCATGGAAATACCTACACCAGCATCTGTATAATAATGGAAATATCTACACTGCCATAGGTATAAACATGGAAAAATCTACGCAGCAATCTCTATAAACATGGAAATAGCTACACCGCTATCTGTATAAAAATGGAAATAGCCACACCGCTATCTGTATAAACATGGAAATATCTACAACGCTGTCTGTATGATCATGGAAATATCTACACCTCTATATGTATAAATATGGAAATAACTTCACCGCTATATGTATAAATGTGGAAATAACTACACCGCTATCTCTATAAGCATGGAATTATCTACATCGCTATCTGTATAAACATAGAAATAACTACACCGCTATCTCTATAAACATGGAAATATCTACACCGCCATCTGTATAAACGTGGAAATATCCACCCAGTCATCTGTATAAACATGGAAATATTTACACAGCTTTCTGTATAAACATGGAAATATCTACACCGCTATCTCTATAAACTTTGAAATATCTACACCGCCATCCGCATAAACACCTAAATATCTCCACCGCCATCTCTATAAACATGGAAATATCTATACCGCCATCTTTATATACATGTTTATATCAACATCGCCACCTGTATAATCATGGAAATATCCACTCTGCTGTCTGTATAAACATGGAAATATTTACACCGCCATCTGTAAAAACATGGAAATATGTACGCAGTCATCTGTATAAACATGGAAATATCTACACATCCATCAGTATGAACATGGAAATATCTAAACCGCTATCTTTATAAACATGGAAATAGCTACACTTCTATCTGTATAATCACGGAAGTAGCCACACCACAATCTGTATAAACATGGAAATATCTACACTGCCATCTGTATAAAAATGGAAATATCTACACAGTCATGTTTGTAAACATGGAAACATTCGCACTTTCATCTGTATAAACATGGAAATATCTACACTGCCATCTGTATACACATGGAAATATCTACACCGCTATCTGTATAAACATGGAATTGTCTACACCGCCGTCTATATAAACATGGAATTATCTACTCAGCCATCTCTATAAATATGGAAATAGCTACACCGTTATCTGTGTAAATGTGGAAATATCTACACCGCAATCTCTATAAACATGGAAAAATCTACACCACTACCTGTGTAAAGATGAAAATTTCTACACCGCAATCTGTGAAAAAGATGGAAATATCTACACCGCTGTCTGTGTAAACATGGAAATATCTACACCACCATCTGTATAAACATGGAAATTTTTACACAGCTATCTGTAAAAATATGGAAATATCTACACCGCCATGTGTATAAACATGGAAATATCTACACCGTCATCTATACAAACATGGAAATATCTACACCGCCATCTGTATAAACATGGAAATATCTGCACAGCCATCTCTATAAATATGGAAATAGCTAGACCGTTATCTGTATAAACATGGAAATAGCCAAACCGCCATCTGTATAAACATGGAAATATCTACACTGCCATCTGTAAAAACCTGGAAATATTTACACAGTCATCTGTATAAACATGGAAATATCTACACCTCCATCTGTATAAACATGGAAATATCTGCACTGCCATGTGTATACACATGTTAACATCTACACTGCCATCTGTATTAACATGGAAATATCTACCCCGCTATCTCTATAAACATGGAAATATCTACACCGCTATCTCTATAAACCTGGAAATATCTACACCGCTATCTGTATAAACATGGAAATATCTCCCCTCCTGTCTTTATAAACATGGAAATATCTACACCGCTATCTGTATAAACATGGGAATATCAACACCTCTATCTGTATAAACGTGGAATTATCTACACCGCTATATGTATAAATATGGAAATAACTACACCGCTATCTCTATAAACATGGAAATATCTACATCGCTATCTGCATAAACATAGAAATAACTGCACTGCTATCTCTTCAAACATGAAAATATCTGCACCAGCATCTGAAAAACGTGGAAAAATCTACATCGTCATCTGTATAAACTTGGAAATATCTACACCGCTTTCTGTATAAATATGGAAATATCTACACCGCTGTCTCTATAAACATCGAAATAACTGCACCGCCATCTGTAAGAACATGGAAATATCTTCAGAGTCATCTGTATAAACATGGAAATATCTACAACCCCATCTGTATAAACTTGGAAATAACTACACTGACATCTGTGTACACATGGAAATAACTAAACTGCAATCTGTATACACATGGAAATATCTACACAGCCATCTGTATCAACATGGAAATAACTACACCGCTATATCTATAAACATGGAATTACCTACACCGCTATATCTATAAACATGGAAATATCTACACCACTATCTGTATAAACATGGAAATATCTACACCGTTATCTGCATAAACATGGAAATATCTACACCGTCATCTGTATAAACATGGAAATATCTACACCGCTTTCTGTATAAATATGGAAATATCTACACCGCTATCTCTCTAAATTTCGAAATATCTACACCGCCATCTGCATAAACATCTAAATATCTACACCATCTGTATAAACATGGAAATATCTACAATGCCATCTCTATAAACATGGAAATATCAACCCTGGCATTTGTATAATCATGGAAATATCCACACTGCCATCTCTATAAACATGGAAATATCTACACCACCATTTGTAAAAACATGGAAATATGTACAAAGTCATCTTCATAAACATGGAAATATCTACAACTCCATCAGTATAAACATGGAAAAATCTACACTGCTATCTGTGTAAACATGGAAATCTCTTCACTGCCATCTGCATAAATATGGAAATACCCACACCGGTATCTGTATAAAGACAGAAATATATACACCGCCATCTGTATAAATATGGAAATATCTACACCGTTGTCTCTATAAACATGGAAATATCTACACCACCATCTGTAAAAACATGGAAATATCTACACAGTGATCTGTAGAAACATGGAAATATCTACACAGTCGTCTGTAAACATGGAAATATCTACACCACCATCTGTATAAACTTGGAAATATCTACACTGCCATCTGTGTACACATGGAAATACCTACACTGCCATCTGTATACACATGGAAATATCTACACATCCATCTGTACCAACATGGAAATAACTACACCGCTATCTTTGTAAACATGGAATTACCTACACAGCTATCTCTATAAACATGGCATTATCTACACCACTATCTCTATAAACATGGAAACATCTACACCACCATCTCTATAAACATGTAAATATCTACACTTCCATCTCCATAAACATGGAAGTATCTACAACACCATCTGTATAAACATGGAATTATCTACACTGCCATCTGTATAAAAACGTAAACATCTACACCGCGACCTGGATAAACATGGAAATATCTACACCGCTATCTGAATAAACATGGAAATACCAACACCGCTATCTGTATAAACATGGAAATAGCTACACCGCTACCAGTATAAACATGGAAATATCTACACCGCTATCTGAATAAACATGGAAATATCTACACCGCGATCTGTATAAACTTGGAAATAACTGCACTGCTATCTGTATAAACATGGAAATATCTACACAGCTTTCTGTATATACATGGAAATATCTACCAAGCTATCTGTATAAATATGGAAATATCTACACTGCTATCTCTATAAACATGGAAATTTCTACACCGCTATCTGTATAAACATGGAAATATCTACATGGCTATCTCTATAAAGATGGAAATATCTACACCGCCATCTGTATAAGCCTGTAAATACCTACACAGTCATCTATATAAACATGGAAATATCTACACCAGCATCTGTATGAACGTGGAAATATCTACACTGCCATCTGTATAAACGTGGAAATAACTGCACAGTCATTTGTATAAACATGGAAATATCTACATGGTCATCTGTATGAAGATGGAAATATCTGCACTGCTATCTGTATAAACATGGAAATATCTACACCACTATCTATGCAAACTTGGAAATATCTACACCACCATCTGTATAAACTTGGAATTATCTATAGCGCTATCTGTATAAACATGGAAATATCTACACCGTCATCTGTATAAACATGGAAATATCTACACCGCCATCTGTATAAACATGGAAATACCTACAACGTAATCTGTATAAACATGGAAATACCTACACAGTCATCTTTATAAACATGGAAATATCTACCCCACCATCTGTATAAACATGAAAATATCTACACCGCCATCTGTATAAGTATGGAAATAGGTACACCGTTATATGTATAAACATGGAAATAGCCACACCACTATCTGTATAAACATGGAAATATCTGAACCGCCATTTGTATAAATATGGAATTATCAACACCGCCATCGGTATAAACATGCAAACACCTATACCGCCATTTGTGTAAACTTGGAAATATCTACACCGCTATCTGTGTAAACATGGAAATACCTACACCGCTATCTGTGTAAACATGGAAATGTCTACATCGCTATCTGCATAAAGATGGAAATATCTCCACCGCTGTCTGTATAAACATGCAAATATTGACACCGCTATCTGTATAAACATGGAAATATCTACACCGCTATCTGTATAAACATGGAAAATCTACAAAAGTATCTCTGTAAACATGTAAATATCAACACAGCTATCTGTGTAAACTTGGAAATATCTACACCGCTATCTGTATAAACATGGAAATATCTACAACAGGATCTGTAAAAACATGGAAATATCTAAACCGCTATCTGTATAAATATGGAAATATCTACACCACTATGTCTACAAACATGGAATTATCTACACCACCATCTCAATAAACATGGAAATATATACATTGCCGTCTGTATACAGATGGAAATATCTACACAGCCATCTGTATAAACATGGAAATATCTACACTGCAATCTCTATAAACATGGAAATACCTACACAGCTATCTCTAAAAACATGGAAATATCTACTCCGCAATCTCAATAAACACGGAAATATCTACACCGCCATCTCTATGAACATGAAAATATCTACACCGCCATCTCCATAATCATGGAACTAACTACATCGACATCTGTATAAAAGTGGAAATATCTACACCGCTTTCTGTATAAACATGGAAACATCTACACTGCCATCTGTATAAAGATGGAAATATCTATACCGTGAGTGGTATAAACATGGAAATATCTAAACCACTATCTCTATAAACATGGAAATACCTACACCGCCATATCTATAAACATGGAAATATCTACACCGATATCTGCATAAGCATGGACATTTCTACACCGCTATCTGTATAAACATGGAAATATCTACACCGCTATCTGTATAAATATGGAAATATCTACACCGCTATCTCTATAAACATGGAAATGTCTACACCGCTATCGGTATAAACATGGAAATATCTAAACCGATACCTCTATAAACATGAAAATATCTACACCAACATCTTTATAAACATGGAAATATCTACACCGCCTTTTGCATAAACTTGGAAATATCTACACTGCCATTTGTATAAACATGGAAATATCTACAAAGCCATGTCTATGAACATGGAAATATCTACACCGCTAACTGTATAAAAATGGAAATACCTACACCGCTATCTGTATAAACATGGAAGCATCTACACCACTATCCCCTTAAACATGGAAATATCAACACCGCTATCCATATAAACATGGAAATATCTACACCGCTACCTGTATAAACATGGAAATATCAGCACCGCTATCACTATAAACATGGAATTACCTACATCGCTATCTCTATAACATGGAAAAATCTACACCACCATCTGTATGAACATGGAAATATCTACACCGCTATCTGTGTAAACATGGAAATATCTACACCGCTATCTGTGTAAACATGGAAATATATACACCGCTATCTCTATAAAGATGGAAATATCTACACCACTATCTATATAATCGTGGAAATATCTACACCGCTATCTGTATAAACGTGGAAATATCTACAACGCTATCTGAATAAACGTGGAAATATCTACACCGCTATCTGTATAAACATTGAAATATTTTCAACGCTATCTGTGCAAACGTGGAAGTATCTACACAGCTATCTGTGTAAACTTGGAAATATCTACACCGCTCTCTGTGTAAATATGGAAATACCTACACCGCAGTCTGTGCAAAGATGGAAATATCTACACCGCTATCTCGGTAAACATGGAAATATCTACACCGCTATCTGTATAAACATGGAAATATCTACACCGCTATATCAATAAACATGGAAATATCTACACCGCTATCTCTATTATCATGGAAATAACTACACCGACATCTGTATGAACATGCAAATATCTACACAGTAATCTGTATAAACATGTAAATATCTACACCACCATCTCAATAAACATGGAAATATCTAGACAGCCATATCTATACACATGGAAATATCTACACAGCCATCTGTATAAACATGGAAATACCTACACCTCTATCTCTGTAAACATGGAAATACCTACACCGCTATCTGTAGAAACATGGAAATACCTACACCGCTATCTGTATGAACATGGAAATATCTACATCGCTATCTCTGTAAACAAGGAAATATCTACACCGCCATCTCTATAAATATGAAAATATCTACACTGGCATCTCTATAAACATGGAAGTATCTACACGGCCATCTTTATAAACATGGAAATATCTACACTGCCATCTGTATAAACATGGAAATATCTACACTGCCATCTGTATTAAGATGGAAATATCTACATCACCATCTGTATAAATATGGAAATATCTACACCGCTATCTCTATAAACATGGAAATAGCTAGACAGTCATCTGTATAAACATGGAAATATCTACACCGCCATGTGCATAAACATGGAAACATCTACACAGCCATCTGTATAAACATGGAAATATGTACACCGCTATCTGTGTAAAGATGGAAATATCTACACCGCAATCAGTGCAAAGATGGAAATATCTACTCCGCTATCTCTGTAAACATGGAAATACCTACACTGCTATCTGTATAAACATGGAAATATCTACACCGCTATCTGTATAAATATGGAAATAGCTACACTGCTATCTCTATAAACATGGAAATATCTACACTGCTATCTGTATAAATATGGAAATATCTACACCGCTATCTCTATGACCATGGAAATGTCTACACCGCTATCTGTATAAACATGAAAATATCTACTTGGCTATCTCTGTAAACGTGGAAATATCTACACCGCCATCTGTAAAAACATGAAAATACCTACATAGTCATCTGTATAAACATGGAAATATCTACACCACTATCTGTATAAACATGGAAATAGCCACACCGTTATCTGTAGAAACATGGATATATCTACACCATAATCTGTTAAAACATGGATATATCTACTCTGTCATCTGTATAAACATGGAAATATCTACACCTCCATCTGTATAAACATGGAAATACCTACAATGCCATCTGCATAAACATGGAAATATCTACACTGCCATCTGTATGAACATGGAAATATCTACACCGCTATCTGTATAAACATGGAAATATCTACACCGCTATCAGTATAAACATGGTTATATCTACACCGTCATCTGTATAAACATGGAAATATCTTCACCGTCATCTGAATAAACATGGAAATCTCTACACCGCTATCTGTATAAATATTGAATTATCTACACCGTTATCTCTATAAACATGGAAATATATACACCGCTATCTGCATAAACATGGAAATATCTCCACTGGTATCTGTATAAACATGTAAACATCTAAGCCATTATCTGTATAAACATGGAAATATGTACACCGCTATCTGTATAAACATGGAAATATCTACAAAGCTATCTGTGTAAACATGGAAGTATCTACACCACCATCTGTGTAAATATGGAAATATCTACACTGCTATCTGTATAAACATGGAAATATCTCCACTGCTACCAGAATAAACACGGAAATATATACACCGCTAACTGTATAAATATGGAAATATATACACTGCTATATTTATAAACATGGAAATGTCTACACCGCTATCTGTATAAACATAGAAATATCTACATGGCTATCTCTACAAACATGGAAATATCTACACCACCATCTGTATAAACATGGAAATACCTACAGAGCCATCTGTATAAACATGGAAATAACTACAACACTATCTGTACAAACATGGAAATATCTACAGTGCCATTTGTATAAACATGCAAATATCTACACAGCAATATCTATAAACATGGAAATATCTACATCACCATCTGTAAAAACATGGAAATATCTTCACAGTCATCTGTATAAACATGGAAATATCTACACCTCCATCTGTGTACACATGGAAATATCTATACTGCCATCCATATACACATGGAAATATCTACACCACCATCTGTATAAACATGAAATTATCTACACCGCTATCTCTATAAACATGGAAATACTTATACCGATAGCGGTATAAACATGGAAATATCTACACCGCTATCTGAATAAACATGGAAATATATACACCACGATTTGTATAAACTTGGAAATATCTACACCGCTGTCTGTATAAACATGGTAATATCTCCACCGCTATCTGTATTAACATGGAAATATCTCCACCGCTATCTGCATACTCATGGAAGTATGTACACTGCTATCTGTATAAGCATGGAAATACCTACCCCACTATCTGTATAAACATGGAAATATCTACACCGCTATCTGTATAAACCTGGAAATATCTGCATCGCTATCTGTATAAACATGGAAATTTCTACACCGCTATCTCTATAAACATGGAAATATCTACACCGCTATCTTTATAATCATGGAAATATCTACACCGCCATCTGTATAAACATGGAAATATCAACACCGCCATTTTTAAAAAGATGGAAATATCTACACACTCACCTGTATAAACTTGGAAATAGCTACACCGCTTTCTGTGTAAATATGGAAATATCTACACTTCTATCTCTATAAACATGGAAATATCTACACCGCCATCTGCATAAACATCTAAATACCTACATCGCCATCTGTATAAACATGGAAATATCTACAACGCCATCTGTATAAACCTGGAAATATCTACTCAGTCATCTGTATAAACATGGAAATATCTACACTGCCATTCGTACACACATGGAAATATCTACACGGACATCAGTATAAACATGGAATTACCTACACCGCCATTCGTACACACATGGAAATATCTACACGGACATCAGTATAAACATGGAAATATCTACACCGCAATCTATATAAACTTGGAAATTACTACACCGCTATCTGTATAAACATGGAAATATCTACACCGATATCTGTATAAACATGGAAATACCTACACCACTATATCGTTAAAAATGGAAATACCTACACTGCTATCTCTATAAACTTGGAAATGTCTACACCGCTGTCTGTATAATCTTGGAAATATCTAAACCGCTATCTCTATAAATTTAGAAATATATACAACGCTATCTGTGTAAACATAGAAATACATAAACCGCTATCTCTATAAACATGGAAATATCTACAATGTTATCTGTGGAAACATGGAAATATCTACACCGCTATCCGTATAAACATGGAAATACCTACTCCGCTATCTGTATGAACATGGAAATACCTACACAACCATCTGTATAAACATGGAAATTACTATACCGCAATCTCTGAAAACATGGAAATACCTACACCGCTATCTGTATAAACATAGAAATATCTACACCGCTATCTGTATAAACATGCAAATATATACACAGTCATCTGTATAAACATGGAAATATCTTCACCACCGTTTCTATAAACATGGAAATATCTACACTGCCATCTGTATATACATTTAAATATCTACAAAGCCATCTGTATAAACATGGACATATCTACACCGCTATCTCCATAAACATGGAAATATCTACACCGCTATCTGTATAAACATGGAAATATGTACATCGCTATCTGTTTAAACATGGAAATATCTCCACCGCTATCTGTGTAAACATGGAAATATCTAAAATGCTATCTACGGAAAAATGGAAATATCTACACAGCTCTCTGTGTAAACTTGGAAATATCTACACCTCTATCTGTGTAAAGATGGAAATATCTACACTGCGTTTTGTGCAAAGATGGAAATATCAACACTGCTATCTCTGCAAACATGGAAATCTGCATAAACTTGGAAATATGTACACCGCAATCTGTGTAAACATGGAAATATGTACACCGCCATCTGTAAACATGGAAATATCTACAACGCTATCGGTAGAAACATGGAAATATCTCCACCGCTATCTGTATACACATGGAAATATCTACACCGCTATCTGTATAAACATGAAACTATCTACACCACTATCTGTGTAAACATGGAAATATGTACACCGCTATCTGTATAAACATGGAAATATCTACACCGCAATCTGAGCAAAGATGGAATTATCTACACTGCTATCTTTGTAAACATGAAAATATCTACACCGTGAGCAGTATAAACATGGAAATACCAACACCGCTATCTGTAAACATGGAAATATCAACAACGCTATGTTTATAAACATTGAAATATCTACACCGCTATCTCTATACACATGGAAATATTACAACGCCATCTCTATAAACATGGAAATATCTACATCGCTATCTCTGTAAACATAGAAATATCTACACCATCATCTCTATGAACATGGAAATATCTACACCGCTATCTGTAAAAACATGGAAATATCTACACCGGTATCTGTATAAACATGCAAATATATACAACACTATCTGTGTAAATATGAAAATATCTATACCACTATCTGTGTAAAGATTGAAATATCTACAGCACAATCTGTGCAACGATGGAAATATCTACACCGCTATCTGTGGAAACATGCAAATATCTACACCGTGATCTGTATAAACATGCAAATATCTACACCGCCATGTGTATAAATAGGGAAATATCTGCACCGCCATCTTTATACACATGGAAATATCTACATCACTATCTGTATAAACATGGAGATATCTACACAGCTATATCTATATACATGGAAATATCTACATCGCCATCTGTATAAAAATGGAAATATCTTCAATGATAATTGTATGAATATGGAAATATCTACACCGCTATCGCTATAAACATGGAAATATCTACACCGCTATCTGTATAAACATGGAAATATCTACAACGCTATCTCTATAAACATGGAAATAACTACACCGCCATTTGTATAATCATGGAAATATCTACACACTCATCTGTATAAGCATGGAAATATCTACACCGGTATCTGAATAAACATGGAAATATTTACAATGTCATCTGTATGAAGATGTTAATATCTACACCGCGAGCTCTATAAACATGGAAATATCTACACCGCTATCTGTATAAACATGGAAATACCAACACCGCTATCTGTAAACATGGAAATATCTACACCGCTATGTGTATAAACATGGAAATTTCTACACCGCTATCTCTATAAACATGGAAATACTTACACCGCCATCTCTATAAACATGGAAATATCTACACCGCAATCTCTATAAACATAGAAATATCTTCACTGCCATCTCTATAAACATGGAAATATCTACACCGCCATCTGCATAAACATGGAAATATCTACACCGCGATCTGAATAAACATGCAAATATCTACACCGCCATCAGTATAAATAGGGAAATATCTACACCGCCATCTTTATACACATGGAAATATCTACACCACTATCTTTATAAACATGGAGATATCTACACAGTCATTTTTATAAACATGGAAATATCTTCACTGCTATCTGTATGAAGACGGAAATGTCTGCACCGCTATCTCTATGAACATGGAAATGTCTACACCACTCTCTGTATATACATGGAAATATCAACATGGCTATCTCTATAAACATGGAAATATCTACACCGCCATCTGCATAAACTTTAAATACCAACAAAGTCTTCTCTATAAACATGAGAATATCTACACCACCATCTGTATAAACATGGAAATATCTACACTGTCATCTGTATAAACATGGAAATATCTACACAGCCATCGCTAAATACATGGAAATATCTACTCTGCTATCTGTATGAACATGCAAATATCTACACCGCTATCTGTATAAACATGAAAAAATCTACACCGCCATGTGTATAAACATTGAAATATCTACACCGTCATCTATATAAACATGGAAATATTACACCGGTGTCTGTATAAACATGGAAATATCTTCACCGTCATCTGTATAAACATGGAAATATAACACAGCTATCTGTGTAAAAAATGGCAATATCTACACCGCTATCTCTATAAACTTGGAAATATCTGCACTGCTATCTGGATAAACATGGAAATATCTACACCACTATCTCTATAAACATGGAAATATCTACACCACCATGTGTATAAACATGGAAATATCAACACAGTCATCTGTATAAACATGGAAATATCTACACCACCATCTCTATAAACATGGAATTATCTACACTGCCATCTGTATACACATGGAAATATCTACACAGCCATCAGTATAAACATGGAAACATCTACACCGCTATCTCTATACACATGGAAATACCTAAACCGCTACCTCTATAAACTTGGAAATATCTACACCGTAATCTCTATAAACAAGGAAATTCCTACACCGTCATCTCTATAAACATGATAATATCTACACCGCCATCTCTATAAACATGGAAATATCTACACCACCATATGTATAAACGTGGAAATAGCTACACCGCTATCTTTATAAACATGGAAACATCTCCACCGCTATCTGTATAAACATGGAAGTGTCTACACCGCTATCTGTATAAACATGGAAATAACTACAACGCTATCTGTGTAAACATGGAAATATCTACAGAGCTATCTGTGTAAACATGGAAATATCTGCACCGCAATCTGTGCAAAGATGGAAATATCTACACCACTATCTCTGTAAACATGGAAATATCTACACCGCTATCTGTATAAACATCGAGATATCTACATCGCTATCTGTATAAACATGGAAACCTCTACACAGCCATCTCTATAAATATGGAAATAGCTACACCGTTATCTGTATAAACATGGAAATATCCACATCGCTATCTGTATAAACATGGAAATATCTACACCGCCATCTGTAAAAACAAGGATATATCTACACAGTCATCTGAATAAACATGGAAATATCTACACCTCCATTTGTATAAACATGGAAATACCTACACTGCCATGTGTATACACATGGAAATATTTACACCGCTATCTGTATAAACATGGAACTATCTCCACCACTATCTATATAAACATGGAAGTATCTACACGGCTATCTGTATAAACATGGAAATATCTACACCGCTATTTGTATAAACATGGAAATTTCTACAGCGCTATATGTATAAATATGGAAATAACTACACTGCAATCTCTCTAAACATGGAAATATCTGCAACGCTATTTGTATAAACATAGAAATAATTACACCGCTATCTCTATAAAGATGTAAATATCTACACTGCGAGCTGTATAAACATGGAAATATCTACACCGCTATCTCTATAAACATGGAAATATCTACACCGCTTGCACTATAAACATGGAAATATATACACCGCCATCCCTGTAAACATGGAAATATCTACAACACCATCTACATAAACAAGAAAATATATATATCGCCATCTATATAAACATGGAAATATCTACAACGCTATCTCTGTAAACATGGAAATATCTACACCGCCATCTATAAAAGCATGGAAATATCTACAAAGTCATCTGTATAAACATCAAGAATCTGCAATACCATCTGTATAAACTTGGAAATACCTACACTGCCATCTGTATACACATGGAAATATCTACACAGCCATCTGTATAAACATGGAAATATCTACACCACTATCTCTATAAACATGGAAATACCTGCACCGCTATCTCAATTAACATGGTAATATCTACACTGATATCTCTATAAACATGGAAATACCAACACCGCTATCTCTATAAACATGGAAATATCTACACCACTATCTCTACAAACATGGAAATAACTACACCGCCACCTCTATAAACACGAAAATATCTACACTGCCATCTCCATAAACATGGAACTATCTACACTGCCATCTGTATAAAGATGTAAATATATACACCGCGAGCTGTATAAACATGGAAATATCTACACAGCTATCTGTATCAACATGGAAATAACAACACCGCTATCTGTATAAACATGGAAATACGTAAACAGCTATCTGTATAAACATGGAAATACCTAACACGCTATCTCTATAAACAAGGAAATATCTACATCGCCATCTATGTAAACATGGAAATATCTACACCGCCATCTGTATAAACCTGGAAATACCGACGCAGTCATCTCTATAACCATGGAAATACCTACACCAGCATCTGTATAATAATGGAAATATCTACACTGCCATAGGTATAAACATGGAAAAATCTACGCAGCAATCTCTATAAACATGGAAATAGCTACACCGCTATCTGTATAAAAATGGAAATAGCCACACCGCTATCTGTATAAACATGGAAATATCTACAACGCTGTCTGTATGATCATGGAAATATCTACACCTCTATATGTATAAATATGGAAATAACTTCACCGCTATATGTGTAAATGTGGAAATAACTACACCGCTATCTCTATAAGCATGGAATTATCTACATCGCTATCTGTATAAACATAGAAATAACTACACCGCTATCTCTATAAACATGGAAATATCTACACCGCCATCTGTATAAACGTGGAAATATCCACCCAGTCATCTGTATAAACATGGAAATATTTACACAGCTTTCTGTATAAACATGGAAATATCTACACCGCTATCTCTATAAACTTTGAAATATCTACACCGCCATCCGCATAAACACCTAAATATCTCCACCGCCATCTCTATAAACATGGAAATATCTATACCGCCATCTTTATATACATGTTTATATCAACATCGCCACCTGTATAATCATGGAAATATCCACTCTGCTGTCTGTATAAACATGGAAATATCTACACCGCCATCTGTAAAAACATGGAAATATGTACGCAGTCATCTGTATAAACATGGAAATATCTACACATCCATCAGTATGAACATGGAAATATCTAAACCGCTATCTTTATAAACATGGAAATAGCTACACTTCTATCTGTATAATCACGGAAGTAGCCACACCACAATCTGTATAAACATGGAAATATCTACACTGCCATCTGTATAAAAATGGAAATATCTACACAGTCATGTTTGTAAACATGGAAACATTCGCACTTTCATCTGTATAAACATGGAAATATCTACACTGCCATCTGTATACACATGGAAATATCTACACCGCTATCTGTATAAACATGGAATTGTCTACACCGCCGTCTATATAAACATGGAATTATCTACTCAGCCATCTCTATAAATATGGAAATAGCTACACCGTTATCTGTGTAAATGTGGAAATATCTACACCGCAATCTCTATAAACATGGAAAAATCTACACCACTACCTGTGTAAAGATGAAAATTTCTACACCGCAATCTGTGAAAAAGATGGAAATATCTACACCGCTGTCTGTGTAAACATGGAAATATCTACACCACCATCTGTATAAACATGGAAATTTTTACACAGCTATCTGTAAAAATATGGAAATATCTACACCGCCATGTGTATAAACATGGAAATATCTACACCGTCATCTATACAAACATGGAAATATCTACACCGCCATCTGTATAAACATGGAAATATCTGCACAGCCATCTCTATAAATATGGAAATAGCTAGACCGTTATCTGTATAAACATGGAAATAGCCAAACCGCCATCTGTATAAACATGGAAATATCTACACTGCCATCTGTAAAAACCTGGAAATATTTACACAGTCATCTGTATAAACATGGAAATATCTACACCTCCATCTGTATAAACATGGAAATATCTACACTGCCATGTGTATACACATGTTAACATCTACACTGCCATCTGTATTAACATGGAAATATCTACCCCGCTATCTCTATAAACATGGAAATATCTACACCGCTATCTCTATAAACCTGGAAATATCTACACCGCTATCTGTATAAACATGGAAATATCTCCCCTCCTGTCTTTATAAACATGGAAATATCTACACCGCTATCTGTATAAACATGGGAATATCAACACCTCTATCTGTATAAACGTGGAATTATCTACACCGCTATATGTATAAATATGGAAATAACTACACCGCTATCTCTATAAACATGGAAATATCTACATCGCTATCTGCATAAACATAGAAATAACTGCACTGCTATCTCTTCAAACATGAAAATATCTGCACCAGCATCTGAAAAACGTGGAAAAATCTACATCGTCATCTGTATAAACTTGGAAATATCTACACCGCTTTCTGTATAAATATGGAAATATCTACACCGCTGTCTCTATAAACATCGAAATAACTGCACCGCCATCTGTAAGAACATGGAAATATCTTCAGAGTCATCTGTATAAACATGGAAATATCTACAACCCCATCTGTATAAACTTGGAAATAACTACACTGACATCTGTGTACACATGGAAATAACTACACTGCAATCTGTATACACATGGAAATATCTACACAGCCATCTGTATCAACATGGAAATAACTACACCGCTATCTCTATAAACATGGAATTACCTACACCGCTATATCTATAAACATGGAAATATCTACACCACTATCTGTATAAACATGGAAATATCTACACCGTTATCTGCATAAACATGGAAATATCTACACCGTCATCTGTATAAACATGGAAATATCTACACCGCTTTCTGTATAAATATGGAAATATCTACACCGCTATCTCTCTAAATTTCGAAATATCTACACCGCCATCTGCATAAACATCTAAATATCTACACCATCTGTATAAACATGGAAATATCTACAATGCCATCTCTATAAACATGGAAATATCAACACCGGCATTTGTATAATCATGGAAATATCCACACTGCCATCTCTATAAACATGGAAATATCTACACCACCATTTGTAAAAACATGGAAATATGTACAAAGTCATCTTCATAAACATGGAAATATCTACAACTCCATCAGTATAAACATGGAAAAATCTACACTGCTATCTGTGTAAACATGGAAATCTCTTCACTGCCATCTGTATAAATATGGAAATACCCACACCGGTATCTGTATAAAGACAGAAATATATACACCGCCATCTGTATAAATATGGAAATATCTACACCGTTGTCTCTATAAACATGGAAATATCTACACCACCATCTGTAAAAACATGGAAATATCTACACAGTGATCTGTAGAAACATGGAAATATCTACACAGTCGTCTGTAAACATGGAAATATCTACACCACCATCTGTATAAACTTGGAAATATCTACACTGCCATCTGTGTACACATGGAAATACCTACACTGCCATCTGTATACACATGGAAATATCTACACATCCATCTGTACCAACATGGAAATAACTACACCGCTATCTTTGTAAACATGGAATTACCTACACAGCTATCTCTATAAACATGGCATTATCTACACCACTATCTCTATAAACATGGAAACATCTACACCACCATCTCTATAAACATGTAAATATCTACACTTCCATCTCCATAAACATGGAAGTATCTACAACACCATCTGTATAAACATGGAATTATCTACACTGCCATCTGTATAAAAACGTAAACATCTACACCGCGACCTGGATAAACATGGAAATATCTACACCGCTATCTGAATAAACATGGAAATACCAACACCGCTATCTGTATAAACATGGAAATAGCTACACCGCTACCAGTATAAACATGGAAATATCTACACCGCTATCTGAATAAACATGGAAATATCTACACCGCGATCTGTATAAACTTGGAAATAACTGCACTGCTATCTGTATAAACATGGAAATATCTACACAGCTTTCTGTATATACATGGAAATATCTACCAAGCTATCTGTATAAATATGGAAATATCTACACTGCTATCTCTATAAACATGGAAATTTCAACACCGCTATCTGTATAAACATGGAAATATCTACATGGCTATCTCTATAAAGATGGAAATATCTACACCGCCATCTGTATAAGCCTGTAAATACCTACACAGTCATCTATATAAACATGGAAATATCTACACCAGCATCTGTATGAACGTGGAAATATCTACACTGCCATCTGTATAAACGTGGAAATAACTGCACAGTCATTTGTATAAACATGGAAATATCTACATGGTCATCTGTATGAAGATGGAAATATCTGCACTGCTATCTGTATAAACATGGAAATATCTACACCACTATCTATGCAAACTTGGAAATATCTACACCACCATCTGTATAAACTTGTAATTATCTATAGCGCTATCTGTATAAACATGGAAATATCTACACCGTCATCTGTATAAACATGGAAATATCTACACCGCCATCTGTATAAACATGGAAATACCTACAACGTAATCTGTATAAACATGGAAATACCTACACAGTCATCTTTATAAACATGGAAATATCTACCCCACCATCTGTATAAACATGAAAATATCTACACCGCCATCTGTATAAGTATGGAAATAGGTACACCGTTATATGTATAAACATGGAAATAGCCACACCACTATCTGTATAAACATGGAAATATCTGAACCGCCATTTGTATAAATATGGAATTATCAACACCGCCATCGGTATAAACATGCAAACACCTATACCGCCATTTGTGTAAACTTGGAAATATCTACACCGCTATCTGTGTAAACATGGAAATACCTACACCGCTATCTGTGTAAACATGGAAATGTCTACATCGCTATCTGCATAAAGATGGAAATATCTCCACCGCTGTCTGTATAAACATGCAAATATTGACACCGCTATCTGTATAAACATGGAAATATCTACACCGCTATCTGTATAAACATGGAAAATCTACAAAAGTATCTCTGTAAACATGTAAATATCAACACAGCTATCTGTGTAAACTTGGAAATATCTACACCGCTATCTGTATAAACATGGAAATATCTACAACAGGATCTGTAAAAACATGGAAATATCTAAACCGCTATCTGTATAAATATGGAAATATCTACACCACTATGTCTACAAACATGGAATTATCTACACCACCATCTCAATAAACATGGAAATATATACATTGCCGTCTGTATACAGATGGAAATATCTACACAGCCATCTGTATAAACATGGAAATATCTACACTGCAATCTCTATAAACATGGAAATACCTACACAGCTATCTCTAAAAACATGGAAATATCTACTCCGCAATCTCAATAAACATGGAAATATCTACACCGCCATCTCTATGAACATGAAAATATCTACACCGCCATCTCCATAATCATGGAACTAACTACATCGACATCTGTATAAAAGTGGAAATATCTACACCGCTTTCTGTATAAACATGGAAACATCTACACTGCCATCTGTATAAAGATGGAAATATCTATACCGTGAGTGGTATAAACATGGAAATATCTAAACCACTATCTCTATAAACATGGAAATACCTACACCGCCATATCTATAAACATGGAAATATCTACACCGATATCTGCATAAGCATGGACATATCTACACCGCTATCTGTATAAACATGGAAATATCTACACCGCTATCTGTATAAATATGGAAATATCTACACCGCTATCTCTATAAACATGGAAATGTCTACACCGCTATCGGTATAAACATGGAAATATCTAAACCGATACCTCTATAAACATGAAAATATCTACACCAACATCTTTATAAACATGGAAATATCTACACCGCCTTTTGCATAAACTTGGAAATATCTACACTGCCATTTGTATAAACATGGAAATATCTACAAAGCCATGTCTATGAACATGGAAATATCTACACCGCTAACTGTATAAAAATGGAAATACCTACACCGCTATCTGTATAAACATGGAAGCATCTACACCACTATCCCCTTAAACATGGAAATATCAACACCGCTATCCATATAAACATGGAAATATCTACACCGCTACCTGTATAAACATGGAAATATCAGCACCGCTATCACTATAAACATGGAATTACCTACATCGCTATCTCTATAACATGGAAAAATCTACACCACCGTCTGTATGAACATGGAAATATCTACACCGCTATCTGTGTAAACATGGAAATATCTACACCGCTATCTGTGTAAACATGGAAATATATACACCGCTATCTCTATAAAGATGGAAATATCTACACCACTATCTATATAATCGTGGAAATATCTACACCGCTATCTGTATAAACGTGGAAATATCTACAACGCTATCTGAATAAACGTGGAAATATCTACACCGCTATCTGTATAAACATTGAAATATTTTCAACGCTATCTGTGCAAACGTGGAAGTATCTACACAGCTATCTGTGTAAACTTGGAAATATCTACACCGCTCTCTGTGTAAATATGGAAATACCTACACCGCAGTCTGTGCAAAGATGGAAATATCTACACCGCTATCTCGGTAAACATGGAAATATCTACACCGCTATCTGTATAAACATGGAAATATCTACACCGCTATATCAATAAACATGGAAATATCTACACCGCTATCTCTATTATCATGGAAATAACTACACCGACATCTGTATGAACATGCAAATATCTACACAGTAATCTGTATAAACATGTAAATATCTACACCACCATCTCAATAAACATGGAAATATCTAGACAGCCATATCTATACACATGGAAATATCTACACAGCCATCTGTATAAACATGGAAATACCTACACCTCTATCTCTGTAAACATGGAAATACCTACACCGCTATCTGTAGAAACATGGAAATACCTACACCGCTATCTGTATGAACATGGAAATATCTACATCGCTATCTCTGTAAACAAGGAAATATCTACACCGCCATCTCTATAAATATGAAAATATCTACACTGGCATCTCTATAAACATGGAAGTATCTACACAGCCATCTTTATAAACATGGAAATATCTACACTGCCATCTGTATAAACATGGAAATATCTACACTGCCATCTGTATTAAGATGGAAATATCTACATCACCATCTGTATAAATATGGAAATATCTACACCGCTATCTCTATAAACATGGAAATAGCTAGACAGTCATCTGTATAAACATGGAAATATCTACACCGCCATGTGCATAAACATGGAAACATCTACACAGCCATCTGTATAAACATGGAAATATGTACACCGCTATCTGTGTAAAGATGGAAATATCTACACCGCAATCAGTGCAAAGATGGAAATATCTACTCCGCTATCTCTGTAAACATGGAAATACCTACACTGCTATCTGTATAAACATGGAAATATCTACACCGCTATCTGTATAAATATGGAAATAGCTACACTGCTATCTCTATAAACATGGAAATATCTACACTGCTATCTGTATAAACATGGAAATATATACACCGCTATCTCTATAAACATGGAATTATCTACAGTGCCATCTGTATAAACATGCAAATATCTACGCAGTCATCTGTATAAACATGGAAATATCTACACTACCATCTCTATAAACATGGAAATATGTATAGCACTCACAGTATAAAGATGCAAATATCTACACCGCTATCTGTATAAACGTGGAAATATCTACATCGCTATCTGTATAAATACGGAAATATTTACACTGCTATATCTATAAATATGGAAATATCTACACCGCTATTTCTATAAACAGGGAAATATCTACACCAACATCTTTATAAACATGGAAATATCTACACAGTCATCTTCATAAACATGGAAATATCTACACTGCCATCTGTATAAACATGGAAATACCTACTCAGCCCTCTTTATAAACATGGAAACATCTGCACAGCAATCTGTATAAACATGTAAATATCTACACCGCTATCTGTATAAACAGGGAAATATCTACACCGCTATCACTATAACCATGGAAATATCTACACCGCTATGTGTGTAAACATGAAAATATTTCCACTGCTATCTCTATCAACAGAGAAATAACTATACCGCTATCTGTATAAACATGGAAATACCTACATTGCCATCTGTATTAACATGGAAATATCCACACCACCATCTGTATAAAATTGGAAATATCTACATGGCGAGCTCTATAAACATGGAAATATTTACACCGCTATCTGTATAAACATGGAAATACCAACACTGCTATCTATATAAACGTGGAAATATCTACACCGCTATCTGTATAAACATGGAAACATCTACACCGTGATCTGTATGAAAATGGAAATACCTGCACCTCCATCACTATTAACTTGAAAATATCTACACTGCCATCTCCATAAACATGAGACTATCTACAAAGCCATCTGTATAAATATGGAAATATCTACACTGCCATCTGTATAAAGTTGTAAATATCTACAACGCGAGCTGTATAAACATGGAAAGATTTATACCGCTATCAGTATAAACATGGAAATACCAACACCGCTATCTGTATATACTTGGAAATATCTACACCACTATCTGTATAAACATGGAAATGTCTACAAAGCTATCTCTATAAACATGGAAATACCTAAACCGCTATCTCTATAGACATGGAAATATCTACACCGCTATCTGTATAAACATGGAAATATCTACACCGCTATCTGTATAATCATGGAAATACCTACACCGCTATCTGTATAAACATGGATATATCTACAATGCTATCTGTGTAAACATGGAAATATCTACAATGCTATCTGTGTAAACATGGAAATATCTACACAGCTATCTGTGTAAACTGGGAAATATCTACAACACTATCTGTGTAAAGATGGAAATACCTACACCGCAATCTGTGAAAAGATGGAAATATCTACACCGCTCTCTCTGTAAACAAGGAAATATCAGCACCACCATCTGCATAAACATGGAAATATCTACACAGCCATCTCTATAAACATGGAAATATCTACACAGCCATCTGTATTAACATGGAAATATCTACACCTGTATCTGTATAAACATGGAAATACCTACACCGCTATCTGTATAAACATGAAAATATCAACACTGCTATCTGTATAAACATGGAAATATCTACACCGCTATCCGTATAAACATGGAAATATCTACACCGCTATCACTATAAACATGGAAATACCTACACCGTTATCACTATAAACATGGAAATATCTACACTGCTATATGTATAAATATGGAAATATCTACACCGCTATCTCTATAAACATGGAAATATCTTCACCACTATCTGTATAAACATGGAAATGTCTACACCGCTATCTCAATAAACATGGAAATATCTACACCGCCATCTGTATAAACATGGAAATATCTACACCGCCATCTCTGTAGAGATTGAAATATCTACACCGCTCCCTCTCTAAAGATAGAAATATCAACACCGCTATCTGTAAAAACATGGAAATATCTACACCGCAATCTGTATAAACAAGGAAATATCTACACCGCTATTTCTATAAACATGGAAATATCTACACTGCCATTTCTATAAACATGGAAATATCTACACCGCTAACTCTATAAACATGGAAATATCTACAGCGCCATCTCTATAAACATGGAAATATCTACACCGATATCTGTATAAACATGGAAATATCTACACTGCTATGTCTGTAAACTTGGAAATATCTTCACTGTTATCTGCGTAAAGTTGGAAGCATCTACACTGCTATTTCTATAGACATGGAAATATTTACAACGCTATCTGCATAAAGATGGAAATATCTACACCGCCTTCTCTATAAACGTGGAAATAACTACAACGCTCCGTCTATAAACATGGAAATATCTACACCGCCATCTCTATAATCATGGAAATATCTCCACAACTATCTGTACAAACATGAAAATATCTACACCGCAACCTCTATAAACTTGGATATATCTGCACCGCTATCTGTACAAACATGGAAATATCTACACAGCCATCTGTATAAACACGGAAATATCTAAACCGCCATCTGTATAAACATGGAAATGTCTACACCGCTACCTATATAAACATGGAAATATCTACAACGCTATCTGTATAAACATGGAAATATATACACCGCCATCTCTATAAACATGGAAATAAATACACCGCTAGCTCTATAAACAGGGAAATAACTACACCGCTAACTCTATAAACAAGGAAATATCTACACCGCTATCTCTAAATACATGGAAATATCTACAGCGTTATCTCTATATACATGGAAATATCTACGTCGCTATCTCAATAAACATGGAAATCTGTACACCCCCATCTGCAGGAACGTGAAAATATCTACACCGCTATCTCTGTAAACATAGAAATAACTACACCGCCATCTCCATAAACATGGAAATATCTACACTGTTATCCATATAAACATGGACATATCTACACTGCAATCTGTATAAACATGGAAATACCTACACCGCTATCTCTATAAAGATGGTAATATCTACACCACTATGTGTACAAATATGGAAATATCTTCACCACTATCTGTAAAAACATGGAAATATCTACACCGCTGTCTGTGTAAACATGGAAATATCTACAGCAAAATCTATGTAAACATGGAAATATCTACACCGCTATCTCTATAAACATGGAAACATCTACACCGCTATATGTATAAACTTGGAAATATCTACAATGCTATCTGTATATACATGTAAATATCTACACCGCTATCTGTATAAACAAGGAAGTATCTACACCGAGATCTCTATAATCATGGAAATATCTACAGCGCTATCTCTATAAACATGGAAATATCTACACCGCTATCTGTATAAACGAGGAAATATCTACACTGTAACTCTATAAACATGGAAATATCTGCAGCGCTATCATGGAAATATCTACGTCGCTATGTCTATAAACATCGAAATATCTACACGCCCTTCTGTAGGAACATGAAAACATCTACACCACTATCTCTATAAACATGGAGATACCTACACCGTCATCTCTATAAACATGGAAATATCTACGCTGATATCCATATAAACAGGGAAATATCTACACCTCTCTGTGCATAAACATGGAAATATCTACACTGCTATCTGTAAAACAGGGAAATATCTACACCGCTATCTCTCTAAACATGAAAATGTCTACAATGCAATCTGTATAAACATGGAAATATCTTCACCGCTATCTCTATGAACATGGAAACATCTGCAGCGCTCTCTGTATAAACATAGAAACATCTACACCGTTATTTCTATGAACACGGACATATCTACACCGCTATCTGTGTAAACATAGAAACATCTACCCCACTATCTGTTTAAACATGGAAATAACTACACCGTTTTCTCTATAAACATGGAAACAACAACAGCGCTATATGTGTAAATATGGAAATATCTACACCGCTCTCTCTATAAACATGGAAATATCTACACCGCTATCTGTATAAACATGGGAATATCTACACCACTATCTGTATAAACATGGAAATATCTTGACCGCTATCTCTATAAACATGGAAATATCTACACCGTTATCTGTATAAAGATGGAAATATCTACACCGCTATCTGAATAAACATGGAAATATCTACAATGCTATCTGTATAAACAAGGAAATATCTACAACGCTATCTCTATAAACATGGAAATATCTACACCGCTATCCGTATAAACATGGAAATATCTATACCGCTATCTCTACAAACATGGAAATATATACACGGCTATCTGTTTAAACATGGAAATATCTACACCGGTATCTGTATAAACAAGGAAATATCAACACTGATATGTATATAAACATGGAAAGATTTACACCGTTATCTCTATAAACATGGAAATATCAACACCACCATGTGTAGGAACATGTAAATAGCTACAATGCTATGTCTATAAACATGGTAATATCTACACCAATATTTGTATAAACATGGAAATATCTACACCGCTATCTGTATAAACATGGAAATATGTACACCGCCATGTCTATAAAGAAGGAAATAACTACACCTCTATCCGTATAAACATGGAAATATCTACACAACTATCTGTATAAACTTGGGAATATCTACACCGCTCTCTGTATAAACATGGAAATATCTACAGCGCTATCTCTATAAACATAGAAATATCTACACCACTATGTGTATAAACATGGAAATATCTACACCGCTATCTCTATAAACATGGAAATATCTACACCGCTATCTGTATAAACATGGAAATGTCTACACCGGTATCTGAAAAAACAAGGAAATATCTGCACTGCTATCTCTATAAAAATGGAAATATCTACACCGCTATCTGTGTAAACATGGAAATATCAACACCGCCATCTGTAGGAACATGGAAATATCTACAACGCTATCTGTACAAACATAGACATATCTACATCGCCATTTGTATAAACATGGAAATGTCTACACTGCTATCTGTATAAACATGGAAATATCTACACCGCTCTCTGTATGCATATGGATATATACACACATGTATCTCTATAAAGATGGAAATAACTTCACCTCTATCTGTATAAACATGGAAATATCTACACTGCTGTCTGTAAAATGGGGAAATATCTACACCGCTATCTCTATAAACATGAAAGTATCTACACTGCTATCTGTATAAACATGGAAGCATCTACAACACTATCTGTATAAACATGGAAATATCTTCACTGCTGTCTCTATAAACATGGAAATATCTACACCGCATTCTGTATAAACTTGGGAATACCTACAACGATATCTGTATAAACGTGGAAATATCTACACCGCTATCGCTATAAACATGGAAATATCTACACCGCTGTCTGTATAAACAAGGAAGTATCTATACTGCTATCTGTATAAACATGGAAATACCTTCTCTGCTATCTGTATTAACATGGAAATATCTACACTGCTATCTTTGTAAACATGGAAATATCTACACTGCAATCTGTATAAACATGGAATTATCTACACCGCCATCTGCGTAAACATGGAAATATCTACACCGCTCTCTGTATAAACATGGAAATATCTACACCACCTTCTGTATGAACATATAAATATCTGCACCGCTATGTCTACAAACATGGAAATATGTACTCCGCCATCTGTATAAACATTGAAATCTCTACACCGCTATCTCTACAAACTTGGAAATATCTATACTGCCATCTCTACAAACATGGAAATATCTACACCGCCATCTCTGTAAACAAGGGAATAACTACCCCGCCATCTCTATAAACCTGGAAATATGTGCACCACCATCTCTGTAGAGACTGAAATATCTACACCGCTCCCTCTCTAAAGATGGAAATATCTACACCGCTATCTGTATAAACAAGGAAATATCTACACCGTCTTCATGTCTATACTGCTTTTTGTATAGACATGTAAATATTACACCGCTGTCTGCATAAACATGGAAATATCTACACCGCTATCTCTATAAACATGGTAATATCTACACCGCCTTCTCTATAAACATGGAAATACCTACAACGCTCCGTCAATAAACATGGAAATATCTACACCGCCATCTCTATAATCATGGAAATATCTACACCGCTATCTGTACAAACATGGAAATATCTACACCGCTACCTCTATAAACTTGGATATATCTACACCGCTATCTGTATAAACATGGAATTAACAACACTGCTATCTGTATAAACATGGAAATATCTACACCACTATCTGTATAAACATGGAAATATCTACACCGCCATCTGTACAAACATGGAAATATTTACACCGCTACCTCTATAAACATGGAAATATGTACACCGCTATCTGTATAAACATGGAAACATAAACACCGCCATCTCTATAAACATGGAATTATCTGCACCGCCATCTACATAAACAGGGAAATATCTACACCGCCATCTATATAAACATGGAAATATCTACACCACCATCTGTATAAACTTGGAAATATCAAATCCACCATCTGTATAAACATTGAAATCTCTTCACCGCTATCTCTACAAACTTGGAAATATCTACACCGCCATCTCTGTAAACATTGGAATAACTACACCGCCATCTCTATAAACATGGAAATATCTACACCGCCATCTCTGTAGAGATTTAAATATCTACACCGCTCCCTTTCTAAATATGGAAATATCTTCACCGCTATCTGTATAAACATGGAAATATCTACACCGCAATCAGTATAAACAAGGAAATATCTACACCGCTATCTCTATAAACATGGAAATATCTACACCGCCATCTCTAAAAACATGGAAATATCTACACCGCTAACTCTATAAACATGGAAATATCTACACCGCTATCTGTATAAACATGGAAATATCCACACTGCTATGTCTGTAAACTTGGAAATATCTTCACTGTTATCTGTGTAAAGTTAGAAGCATCTACACTGCTTTTTGTATAGACATGTAAATATTTACACCGCTGTCTGCATAAACATGGAAATATCTGCACCGCTATCTCTGTAAACATGGTAATATCTACACCGCCTTCTCTATAAACATGAAAATACCTACAACGCTCCGTCAATAAACATGGAAATATCTACACCGCCATCTCTATAATAATGGAAATATCTACACCGCTATCTGTACAAACATGGAAATATCTACACCGCTACCTCTATAAACTTGGATATATCTACACCGCTACCTGTATAAACATGGAATTAACAACACTGCTATCTGTATAAACATTGAAATATCTATACCACTATCTGTATAAACATGGAAATATCTGCACGGCTATCTCTATAAACATGGATATATATACACTGACATCTGTATAATCATGGAAGTATCTACACCGCCATCTACATAAACAAGGAAATATCTACACCGCCATCTATATAAATATGGAAATATCTACACTGCCATCTGCAGAAAGATGGATATATCTACACCGTGATCTGTATAAACATGGAAATATCTACACCGCTATCTCTATAAACATGGAAATATATACACCGCCATCTCTATAAACATGGAAGTATCTACACCGCCATCTACATAAACAAGGAAATATCTACACCGCTATCTCTATAAACATGGAAATATCTATACCGCTATCTGTAGAAAGATGGAAATACCTACAACGCGATCGGTATAAACATGGAAATATCTACACCGCTATCTGTATAAACATGGAAACATCTACACCGCTATCTGTGTAAACATGGAAATATCTACACCGCTATCTGTGTAAAGATTTAAATATCTACACCGCTATCTGTGTAAACATGGAAATATCTACACTGACATCTATATAAACGTGGAAATATCTACTCCGCTATCTGTATAAACTTGGAAATATCTACAACGCCATCTGTATAAACATGGAAATATCTGCACCGCCATCTCTATAGACATGGAAATGTCTACACTGTCATCTCTATAGACATGGAAATATCTACACCGCTACCTGTATTAACATGGAAATATCTACACCGCCATCTGTATAAACATGGGAATATCTACACCGCCTTCTGTAATAACTTGGAATTATCTACACCGCTCTCTGTATAAACATGGAAATATCTCCACCACAATCTGTATAAACATGGAAATATCTAAACCGTGATCTATATAAACATGGAGATATCTACACCGCCATACTTAAAAACATGGAAATATCTTCACACTCATCTGTATAAACATGGAAATATCTACACCACCATCTGTATAAACATGGAAATATCTACACTGCCAGGAGCTCAAGAGCAGCCTGGGCAATACAGCAAGACCTCATCTCTACAAAAAATAAGAAAAATTAGCTGGCCATGGTGACGTGCACCTGTAGTCCCAGCTTCTTGGGAGGCTGAGGTGGGAAGATCCACGGAGCCCAGAAGTTTAAGGCTGCAGTGAGCTTGGATAACGTCTGCACTCCATCCTGGATGACAGAACAATAACCTGTTTCAAAAAAGAAAAAAGAAAAAAATCCTAAAAACTAAAAACTGGATGTAGTTTGCTAATAACTAAACAGCAAATTAATTGTAACATGCTTACATATCAACGATGTCTTTCTTCTTTGATCATAAACCTGCTCACTAAGAAGCTGCTGAAGTCCATGGTAGTGACAGGTACATGTCTGCATCCTTGTCCTGATCTGCATCTTCTTTGATTGTCCCCATCTGTGTCTCCGACTGGCACTGCCAAACCGGCTTGCTACCTGATCAATGTTGTACTGAACCGGACTGCTAACTGATCAATGTTGTTGAGCTCACTGCACAAAGCTGTTCTTACCAGGTAGATTTCTGCCTGGAATAGTCACACTTACACTGTTTATATTCCTTACACCTGACCCATCCAATGCAGCACAAATTCTATTTATTGCCATAGAAACATAGGTCATTTGGAAACACCTACAACATTTCTATGGAATGTACAAACATTTCTGACATTTTGGACTCTATTCTAGCCTCTTGTTAAATATATCCAGAAAAGAGACAAAGCTTTATGAGGGGGCTATATGCACACATATGCTATAGAATAAGCTATCTAAATGTTTAAAAATACTTTCCATGTGGCACCGCACCTTAATAGGTAGACAGAAATTAAGTATGTGTATATCTATCTGTATAGATATGTATAAATATATATCCCCAAAACAAAAACTCATTCTGTTACTTATACATAGGTAGAATATAGGTGAATATACATATACATTTATAGGTAGAACAAAAAAACCCCTCAGCCTCTTTAGGGGCATCTGTTTTCTCTGAGTAATTTTCACAATTAATTAAAATACATGTGTATGCCTTTTTAGATAAATTCCATCAGACCAGTTTCTGTCTGGTTGGAAAATAATAACTGCCTATTTGCTACGTGCCCCTGCCCCCATACTATGTTCCAGTGAACTAAAGACCTCTGGCAATCATAGATTTACAACTCAGCAAGATTAAACAATTTATTGTTATTTATGACATCCAAGCTGGATCTTCTGTATTATATTCCACATTAGCATCTATCACTTTACATTTGGGAGATCCTGTCCAAAAAATGATTATGCCTCCTAACCAAACATTCAGCAGGGCTGCAGGAACAGGCCCCCTGAACAAACATCCTGCCAAAGTACTTTAAAGCGCCGTGAGCTCCCACAGCTGTGCATTTTCAGATGACTCAGCAGATTAGCGTGGAGTCTCTTAGCCTCTGCTTGGTCTGTTCCTTTCAGTGATCTCTCACATGGCCCAGTCCATTCGGTTTGAAAATCCTCATGAAATGAGCAGATTATGATCTGGCTTCAGTAGAGGGCCATGGGGTGGGCATGGAGGGGAGAGGGTTTGCTCTTAACACAGCCTGAGCCTCAGAAAGGTTTCAGATGGAAAAGCATGGCACTGACTCAGCTCATGATTAACAGGAAATAATGCACAGACCACACCAAAAAAGCCCTTTATGTTGTGTGAAAGTCCATGCCAGAGCAGCTGCTGCCACCTCATGTACTGTGATAGAGTGTGCATGTGTGTGTTTGTGTGTGCATGAGTGTGAGTATGCACACAAATGTGTGCTGGGAGGGGGAGGAGATCACACCTTCCACAGTCGCCACCTCAGCCTTAGCTAGCAGCGTGGAGAAATGCCAAAAGTCAAGAGGAAGCTGCACCAAAGCAACTGTGATCACCACATCAGCAGGCGCTTTCTGGTTAGTAAAGCTACTGGGACTGAAAAACACACACGATCTCGTCCTTCTTTTATTTTAATCAGAGCAAACTATTTTTATAATAATTGTGTTATATGAATAAATAATTCATAATGCTGTAACCCATTATCACATTCAATCCTCCCAACAACCCTAGAAGATATGTAGACAAGTATTATTACTTTCCCTATTTTTATAAATGAGGAAATAAACCCCAGGAGGCTAGGCGACTTCCCCACGGTCATAGAAGTTGCAAACAGTAGTATCATGATTCAAATCCAAAGCTTCTCCTTTTGTCTTTATCATTTTAATTTTGAAGGTAATGCATATGCATGTATGATCTTTTAAATCCAGAGATGTATATGGAATAGATAGGAAAAGGGACTCTCCTTCCCCATTATACACCCCCTCCACCCAAGCTATATACACTGTTGACTAGAGTATGTCCTTTCAATCCTATTTTCTATGCCTACATTATATACAGAAAAGCAGGATTACGTTACACACAATATTCCAGTCATTGCTGTTTTTCACCAACAAGCTATCATTCACATCTTTTTCATACTACATATAAATTTATATCCTTTATTTTAGTGGTGTATATTGTGCAGTTGTGTCATAAATTATGTACCTGTTCTCTGTTGAACATATAGATTTTTTCTGAGTTTTTCCTTAGCAAAATGCTGCAGTGAGTACCCTTGTACACAGATGTTTGTACATTTGTTCTAGAAAAATCTACAGTAAAGATTCTTAGATTAAGAGATTCCCAGGTTATTAGAAAACTACTCTATTAATTTAGATATATACTTCCAAATTGCCTGACCAAAAAGTTATGTCAATTTAACTTCTATGAACAGTATACAAACATGACAATTTTCCATCACCTACACCAACTCTGGGTAATTTCATCTTTTTTACAAGTTGATGGATTGTTTTAATTTATATTTCTCTGGTTATTAATAAGGTTGGCCACCTGTTCATGTCTTATTATTGATGATATTTGTATTGAATTGTTTGAATTTTCTTGATTTCAAAAAACGGTTTACATGTCATAGATATTAAATATTTGTTGTAAAACTCTCCTTCCAGTATTGTGTATGTGTTTGGTCAAGTAGAATAAACTCTCGTCCTCTGATTTCAGATTCCTTTCTCTTTCCATTAGAAATCCCTAAATGTAAAACTACATATTGATAGCTAAAAACCAGGATGTTTACTAGAGAAAAAGAATACAAAGGCAATAATTAAGTATTATATTTATACAAAATACCGACTAGTACAAACACAAAAAGAGAAAGTAAAAGTCAAATGCTTCTACGACTTCAGACTAAGAAAAAGAACTTTTTAGGTTGAATGTTCCTGAAATTTTTCTTTTCATACAACTACGGACATGACTTCAAAAGTTGATGTGACTAAAAATGTAAGATATGAAAGATATTTGAAGACTCAGAGAAGGTGGATTTTCATTTTAACAAGTCACATATATATTCTAGATATCCTCTTATTCGTAACTAAGAGAGTCAATCAGATGAAAGACTCTAAAAATTTCCCTTTGACTGTGTTAAGTAGAAGTAGTAGAGGCATATTGGCCAAATCTTGAGCGTTTGCAAATTGACTCTTAAGGCTATAGGCTGGCACAGGTCATTGAAGCCCTAGCTTTTTATCTTTAATTTTAAAATCCCCAAACAATTTGTACTAATTTTTCTTGTCCATTATTTCCAAATAATCTTGTTTAAATGTTATTACAGTGCTTGCTCATGTTACTGTATCTAACAGAAGGGTATCCGGGGCCTTAAAACTGAGAGGGTTAGGATTAATGATTCCAATACCTATGCTTGGACATCTCCAAAAGTGGGTTCCAACTTCTTGTCCTCAAGTCTGTATAGAAACTAGCAAACTTCCAGAGTTCACAAAAGGCTCAAAGAGAACAGATGTTTTATAGAAAATTCTTAGAGCAAGTTTCACGCATAATGTTGCTGATGCGTGTCTGCCTTTTCAATAAACATCACTATGCTTTATCACAAGATTTAATAAAGCAGCTTAGTTAAAAATGCCATCTGGGTCTCTGGACACATTAAACAAAGCTTAAAATAACCACCCCAGCAACTGGGAGGACCCAGCTGTTCTCATAATCTGTCCCACTCCTTTTACTTCCCCAGAAAAAGAGTGAATGAAGACCACAGACTAAAAGCATCCAGAAGGAACTGACACAAACAGGGAGATAGATGGAGCCAAGGGCTCCTGTAAGTTTGCTATTGCTCACATAATAGATTTGCTAATTCCACAACCTGCGGATGGTGATTAAGAACGGGAAGCAGAAAGAGGGAAGAGAGAATCATAGAAGGGCTCATTCAAGTTTTCTAATGTATCACAAACCTGTCCTCCCTAATGTCTGGATCATAGCAGCCCATTCCATTCACCTATTCTCTAGTGAACTCCAATAGAAAATACAAAGCCATCACCACCCAGTTCTTTCTCCCTTCTAGAGATGAGATATTAGCCACCCAATCCCAGATTCTCAGATCCATTCCAGGAAAGAAGCCCTAGGTACTGAAGCACAGCTTTCCCTCCCTCCCTTCTTTCTTCCACGCCAAGATTTGTTCCCCAGATAGTTCCAGTAAATGCAAAACCAAGTATATTCTCATTCTTTAGAGCAACCAACTTTTCATGGCCAACTGGAATCAAATACAACCTGCACAAACATCTATCTGGAGGACACTCCCAAGGCTCCTACTGAGCCAGCCTTCTGCATACCACTGCATTTCAGCTTCCTAGTTCACAAGACACTGAGACATTCTTGAATTCTGCAAGGTGCACTATGTGTTAATATCTTGGCTGCTCATCATGTGGCCAATAAAGGGCATGACTAGTCAACAAATAAATTTTCTCTTGGCTAAAACTTGCAACAAAACTGTAAGCTGTTTACCAAGGGGCCCACTACAGGTTATATTCAATATATACAGTCAAATCCTAACTATCTGAGATATATTCAGTTGACCATACACCTTTATATTTCAGTAAAAGGTCTTTACATTTCCCAGTGCTATCGATGTTACAAAGTGCTTTCATATGCAGTGCTTCATCTGATTTCCAGGATAATTAAATGATCCTGTCATACCTGATTTTTAGATGAGGAAACAAGTGGTTTCTGGGTATTTCAAGAGGCTAACGCATCTGCCCTCCAACTTGTATGTGAAAACCGAAAACAAAATTCCAAGGCCCTTCAACCATCTGAATGGACTTTGACTCTTTTGGTCAATATATGGCAGAGCTAGGAAAAGAAGGTGAGTCTTCCAGCTGCTGATACAGGGTTTTTTCTGCCATACTCCATTACCTCCAAGGCTAAAGTCAAAAGAGGGTGTGGTTATCACATGAAAAAATCTGGTTTGGATTTCCCAAATGTGTATGTAGTATTTGGGGATTTACCTTAATTTAACCTACAGTTCTTTTGGGTTGTAACATTCTGACTCCATTTTTGAAAACAAAACAAAATCGATTTTAAATGCTGAATTACAGATCTTTGCTGTCCAGTATGGTAGCTACTAACCACTTACGGTTATTTGCATTTCTATTTTAATTAATTAAAATTAAGTAAAATGCAAAATTCAGTTCTTCAGTTGCTCTAGCCACATTTCAAGTGTTACAGTAGTCACATATGGCTAGTGGCTGGGACAATGCAGATTATAGAACAGTTCCATCATCAAAGAAACTTCTATTGAACAGCGCTATTATATAATGTCATCTCCAGAGAAAGACTTTAGAAAAAGTCAGAAACGGCCGGGTGCAGTGGCTCACACGTGTAATCCCAGCACGTTGGGAGGCCAAGGCAGGCAGATCCTTGAGGTCAGGAGTTCAAGACCAGCCTGGCCGACATGGTGAAACCCCGTCTCTAGTAAAAATACAAAAAATTAGCTAGGCGTGGTGGTGCATGCCTGTAACCCCAGCTACTCAGGAGGCTGAGTTGGGAGAATCACTGGAACCCAGGAGGCAGAAGTTGTAGTGAGCCAAGATTGTGCCACTGCACTCTAGCCTGGGTGACAGAGCAAGACTCCATCTCAAAAAAAAAAAAGAAAAAGAAAAAGAAAAAGTCAGAAACATCTTGAGGCAGGCATAGTGCTGTCATCTGTCCAATATTGAAGATGATTTAAGAATAAGAAAGAAGAAGAGAACAAAGAAGAGAAAAAGAAGTTGCCTTAGGTGTACCTACCCAGAAAAGGACAAAGGCATTCTTGTAGTCATTGTGTTGTATTTTAGCTCTTAAACTTTTTAAGAGATTAGAATAATTTGACACATAGAAGATCTAAACCACTGAAGAGGCTCTGAAGCAGATAAAAGTAGAAAGAAAATAAAAAACTAATTAGGTACAAACTAAGCTTAACCACAATTCGTTTAAACGGTACTATTTACTCTTCACATGATTGGTTTTTCTTTTGCTTTATAGTATGACATAGTTTATATCTTTAAAGGGGAATTAAAATATTTCTGGGAATTTTTAAAAGTAAGTTCACACAGCCACATAAAAACTACAGAAACAGATAAAACCTATCTTCTCATTTATTCCCTAATCCATTCAAATTAAATATAAAAATCCAAGCAGCCACAGTGATATTCAAAAAAGCAAAAGTGAGACAAAACAAAATTCATTTGTCACCTGTGGAGGTAGTTAGCTCACCTAATCTTCACTCCAAACACCAGTAATTTTTAAAAGACAGAAATAAACATATGTTCTGCCTTCCCGGAAGGAACTATGTTTCAGGGTAGCCAAATAACCCAGTTGTGAAGAAAATGGTCTGCTTATAGAAAAATGCCAGCTAAAACATGTAGATAGAATTAGAGAATTAGAAATTCACCATTTTGAAACCCCTAATGAAATAATCAACTCAAGCAAGGATCATTAATAAATGCTAAAACAATCAAGTAACTATTGATACAGAATATAACTGAATATACACATGGTACAAAGTTCACGTCACAGACTACTGGCTTGACCCAAGGGGGAATATAGCAGAGGAGATAGGCAGTGATCACCCTAACCTTGCGATCATCTCACCATCACTAATGATGGGATGTGAATACACATTATTGCCTATGAAATAGTCTTTAAAAAAAGAAGTTGAACCTGAATCTAACTAAACCTTGCAATGGGCTGAACGTGTATGTCTTCCCCAAATTAATATGTTGACATCCTAACCCCAAAGGTGCTGGTATTAAAAGGTGGGGCCTTTAGGGGGTCATTAGATCATAAGGACAGAGGCTTCATGATTGGAATTAGTGCCCTTATAAAAGAGGCCCCAGAGAGCTAGCTAGTCTCTCCCACTATGTGAGGGCCCAGAAAGAAGGCCAATCTATGAACCAGAAAGTTGGTCCTAACCAGATATCAAAACCACATGCTCCTTGATTTTAAACTTGCTAGCCTCTAGGACTGTGAGAAATAAATTTCTGTTCTTTATAAGTCATCCAGTTTTTGGTATTTTGTTATAGCAGGCCTAAAAGCCTTTAGAACTAACTTCCAGTTAACCAGGAAAAAACAGAGTGAAAAGTTAAATGACACCATAAAAAGCAACCAGAAAATTCCAGAAGGGGAAATATTCTACAGGACAACTGACTAGTTTTTCAACAAGTCAATTTCACTAAATAAATACATAAACAAAGAGTATGTGTATTTTCCAGGTTAAAACAGTCTTGAGCTAAATAATCAAATGCAATGTGTGTCCCTTGATTAGAAGAAACTAATTTGAACAAACCAGCCACAAAAGATATTTCAGGGAGACCAAGCTGGAAGGATCACTTGAGGCCAGGAGTTTGAGACCAGCCTGGGCAACGTAGTAAGACCTCCATCTCTACAAAAACAATAAATTAGCTGGGCATGGTGGTGTGCACCTATAGTCCTAGCTACTCAGGAAGCTGAGGCAGGAAGATCACTTGAGCCCAGGAGTTTGAGGCTGCAATGAGCTATGATTGTTTCACTGCACTTCAGGCTGTGTGAAAGAGCAGACTTTGTCTCAAAAAATAAAAGGACATTTCATAATAATTGAGGAAATCTGAATGTGGACTGGGTAATAAATGATATAAAAAAGCCATTTTTTATTTTGTTTGAAAAGATGATTTTGTAACTATACAGGAAAATGTTCTTATTTTTTTAGAAATCTGTACTAAAGAATTTAGGGGTAAAATATCATTTTCTTTAATATACTTTCAAACCCAAGCAAAAAATAGTCATGACACAAATATAGCAAAATGTTTACAATCTATGTTCTATGCTTGCCTGTGAGTGCCATTAATCTCATCTCTCTGCTTTTCTGAAAGTTTGAAAATTTCAAAGTTTTATAATAAATTTTTTTACATCCCATAATTTTATAATAATTTTTTTAAAGTTTGAAGCAAATCAACAACTATAGCTTCAAAAATATCCTGACCCACAATAAACATTGAACAAGGTATATTTCTCCCATTTCCTAAAAAAGTTGGCCCAGGAAGGAGTATGAGAGCTGCCATAGCTCTCCCAAGGCTCATTATTCTCCATCACTCCATGGGAAATCCCAAAATAAATTTTTTAAAAAGTTGTTTAAATTTATAATGTTTTTGATTCTATAATAATTTTATAATAAAATAATTGTAAAATGTTTTTGATTTTATAATTTATAAAAATTTTTATACATGTTTATGTTTGAAATGTCTATTTCAAACTTTATGAGATATTAAAATATAAGTAATATAGTTCATCATTTTAGAAATGCCATGCTTTTCTTCTCCAGCAATTACATAATCAAAGAGTAACTGTAGTTTTTCCTAGAACATTGCTTTGTAGGCTGGGCATGGTGGTTCATGACACTTTAGGAGGCCAAGGCAGGCAGATCTCTTGAGATCAGGAGTTTGAGACTAGACTGGGCAACACAGAGAAACCCCATGAGTAGTAAAAACACAAAAATCAGCTGTGCGTAGTGGCGTGCACCTATAGCCCCAGCTACTCAGGAGGCTGAGGTGGGAAGATCACCTGAATCTGGGGAGGTCAAGGCTACAGTGAGCCAAGACTGTACCATTGCACTCCAGCCTGGGCAACAAAGTGAGACCCTGTGTCAAAAAAAAATGAAATTTAATTTAAAAAAAGAAAATTGCTTTGTAAAATTAACTTTTTCAATCAAAACCAAGATTTTTCAGATATAGAGAATGCAGCCCACTGGTCAGATTTGTCAGTTCAAAGAGAAAAAATTCTAGTTTCCTATTTTTCTAGCCTGCTTATGATTATCCAATAAGATATCAAAAAAGACCAAAGCCTTTGGGATCCATGTTCAGTAGTCCTGAGTCTAACTCAGGATGCCAAATCAGGAGACAAGCACATTCTCATCAATTTTCAATCATTCGAGACCAATTTTGCTTATAATTATCCAGTTCTTTTAGACCACCTTTCTCCTGAAGCCAGCCTTATGGCTATTCACTTCACTTTAGCATAAGCGCCCAAGAAGGTGAACAAAATGAGGAAACGATTGGTTAAAGTTGGCATTTGAAATTCTGAAACATGTCCACCATTCCCTTCACCCATGCCCGCCCCTCTTAGAAGTAGTACTTTCAGATTATTTAAGAGTCGATGCTTCTATGTGGATTTTGTCAGCTGTCCTTTATAACAGCTAGTGCGTTTAATTTGACTCTATTTTAAGCATATATTGACCTATGCTAATTATCTGTTAAAATAAATTCCACTCTTAGAGTTAATAAAGTGTGTTTGTCATGGAAGACCCATTGAAGTAAGAAGCTGAGGAGCCCTTATGGTAAAGTGGGACAAGAAATAATAAGACATAATAATTTTCCCATGCAAATCAACAACCGTAGCTTCAAAAATATCCTGACCCACAACAAGTATTGGACAGGCCATGTTTCTCTCACTCCCTAAAAAATTGGCTCGGGAAGGAGTATGAGAGCTCCCATAGCTCTCCCAAGGCTCATTATTCTCCATCACTCCACAGGAACAGCCTGTCAGAGAAGAGTGAAAGACCATTTGTCAACCTCTCTTCAACTCCCTGATTCTAGCCAAACTTCATCAATCTCAAGTGAGGAGCCAGAGAGAAATCAAACCCCATATATCCAGCATCATTGTCTACTGGAGTCAAAAATCACAATTCCACTACCCACCCCAACACCACTGGCCCTGTTTCTCCCAATTGCTTTTTATTGTGTTTTTTAAAAAATCCTCTTTCCCTATCCCTGCAACACCGAGAAGGAGGAATTATAGTAGATAAATATGAAGCATGGAGATCCTTTAAAAATGTTTTTAATAATAAATGAGAAAATGAAAAGGAAAGGGTTGGGAAGGAAGGAGGGAATACAAATGCCAGGGAAATGTTCAGTTTTGCTTTTAAAGATGTTAACACTCATTTATACATCTGCAAGACACTCCCCTTAAAGAAAAGTTCTATGAGTGTGGGTCTGGTTGCATGAATAAGGATAAAATTACCTTTTTAGACGATGTTTCCCACATATCATTCAGAGACCCCTGAAGTTAGGTATCCCTCTTGTAGATGTCCTTGAGATGCTGCTGGACCTGGGAAAGAGGAAACTGGGATACGGGTCTATGCCAAAAGGTGCTTCTAGTTATAGGACAGAGAGGAAAGGGGCAGAGGGAGAAAAACCCGAAGTCTGAGAATCTGGATTGCAGAAGACTACCGAGGTCGTGGGAGAAGGGAGAGAAAACAAGGATGAAAAGCGAAAGGGGAAGAGGCATGAAATGTTGTCAAATGTCAAAAGGCATTTGGAGAGAAGTTGGGAATTGCATTAAGAAAACCACTGCAAATCTCATTTCAGACCATTTAGAGATATGCCCCCTGGGAACTGCGAGCTCAGGCTGTTTAGCATCAAACAAATGGATCCACTCCATCCCTACCCTAATTAAATAAATCATTCAGTAATTCCACTGGGTTAAAGAACCAAAATATTAAAAACCTTCAGGACCTACTCTTGCCAAATATGTCAGGGATCGTGTGTGTGTGTGTGTGTGTGTGTGTGTATGTGTGTGTGTGTGTGTGTGTGTGTTATGAGACACCACTACTGTTAAATAGGCAGAGCTAAGACTTAGGGGACTGGCAGATTATTGCAAAAAGGGCACGGGGAAGAGGGACTATGTTGTGAGCCTGGGAAAGAAGTTTGTGTGGGGACTGTGGGCAGTGAACGCGTTGGGAACAATATGGAAAACTGGGAGCTGCCTTGGAATCTACAGGGCCGGGTAAGAGAATGTCCGAAAGAAAAATGAGCAGGTGCGGGATGTGTGCAGAGTCGGAGAAGAGTCCAGGGCACCCGGAGTGGCTCCAGGAACGACGGACACCCCTCAAGGCTTTTGGGGGCGGTGGGTACTAATAGAACCCAGTGTCCGGGGTGTGCCGGGGAGGCTGCGAGCGCGGCGGGAGTGGGGCGCTGGAGGGTGAGGATGCGGGAGTGAGGAAGCAAAGCCTGGGCCGGGCAGGGGCCTCCCAGCTGGGCCCGGAGGCAGCAGGGGGACAAGGGCTAGGAGAGGGCATGGCGACAGCGCGGCGGGAAGCGAGGGGCATCCGGACACTCACCCCGTTGGCCGCAGCCATCTGCCCCACGATCTCGATGGCCATCCTGCTAAAGTACCTGCCGTCGCTGCCCACCACCGTGGTGCAGCCCCGACGGTCGCGCAGGTCGATGGACGATAGCACGCTCTGGATGAATTTGGGCAGGTAGTTGCGCTGGCCCTCGAAGAGGCTGGTAGGTCGCCGCAGACCCCCGCTGCCGGCCGGCCGCCGGTCCTCGTAGGGCGCGGTGGGCACTGTCAGCACCGGGATGGGGCTCCCCTCCGTGGCGCCTCCTGGCCGGTCCTGCTGAGGCTTCCGGGGCCGGAGGCAATCTGCAGCCTGCTGGGGGCCTCCGCCCACCTGGCCGCGCACCGGGACTCCGCCTCGCTCCCAGGCCCCCTCTCCGGCAGGTCGGCACCCTGCGCCCTGCACCCGCCCGCCTGGGGACTGCCCGCCCCTCCTCTCCGTGCGGCTGCTCGCTGACTCCCTCGGCGGAGATTGCTTCTGCCTTCCTGTAAAGTTTTCTCCCGCCCACCTTCTCCGCTGCCAGACCGCCCGAGGTGTCCTCAGTTTCTCCCCAAGTTGGACTTACTTTCGGGGTGTCCCAAAAGCCTGATTCCAGGGCCTGCTAGCCCGACCCCGGTGACGCCTGCACCCGCGCCTGGCCCCAGCCTTCACGCGCGATCGCCGCCCTCCGGGGCACACCCTCCGCCAGAAAACAGCCGGCGGGCGGCGAGACTTTGGGCAGAGTCCGGGTTCCTCTCCGGCGCCAGGCCCGTCTCCCTGTCTCCCTGGGAGTGCGCAGCCTACACGCACCAGTTTCTCTTTAGAACAAGCACGGGGAGGGATTTGGGAGGGGGCTGAAACCTTTTGCCATCAGCGAACAGCCTCAGCCAAAAATAACCCTGGAAAGGCGAGCTAAGAATGGTTATCTCCTGCCAGCGCTGAAATCGGAGGCTGGGCGCTGCATGTGGGGTGTGTGTGTGTGTGTGTGTGTGTGTGTGTGTGTGTGTACCCTCCCACCCCGACCATTTGTTGAAGGGAATCACCACTGTCAGACTTCAATCCAACAGGACCCACTCGAGCCATCCACACTTTCCCCAGCCTCCTCCAAAACAGCACACTTTCCGGTATGGACAATTATTTATTTATTTATTTTCACTTGTTTGTTTGTTGTGGTGGTTGCAACAGCGGCAACACAGACGACACATATTTCCCTATTCTTCTCGCCCTTCTCACCCTCCCTACCCAGCTCCTGCCTTAGAAACAGGCTTGGCCTACACTGTATCTGTCCACACTGCCTGAACTCTTCCCTGAATTAATCGTTTTCAATAGGAGGGGGCTAAATCCCTTATTAATGCCCTACCAGGAGTGAATGAATAAAGCCAAGTTAAAGGGGAACTGGGTACCACATACTGTGCTAGGTTCCTTTGCATGTATCCTTTCATTCTGCTGGAGCTAAAGATGTTCTGCCTCCTCTCCATAAAACGCACCCAAACTCCAAAACCAGGAAATTCTCCATAGAAAATAGGAGTGAAGAGAGACAAGACTAACAGGATAAACCCCAAAGCAGGAAGAAAGTTTTGTCTCCCATTTCGCTCAAGGAATTTTTGGACCCACCAAGGCTACTGTCCTGAAAGATCCTGCTGCTTCTCCTTCCCCAAATATTGTCCACTTCCTGAGAGTAAGGCTGACTTGCCGCAGGCTTATAAAGTGTTTGGTCACAGTAAGACAACTGTGAGTAATAACACACATTGTATACTGTTTTGCAATTGATAAAAGGCTTTGCATCTGTTTTTTCTTTGGAGGCTGAAGAAAAGAAGAATGGTATTCACGCAGTTCCCATTTTACAGATGAAAACAAGAGGACTTTTTCTGTGAAGTCAGGAAAGTGGTTACAATGGTACTTTCTGCCTGTCCGAATTATGTATTGCCCCTCCCCTTTCTATTAATAACATTGAAGTGTGATGGGACAACCACTGAAGCTGTCAGTTGAAACCTGCTGGGACTTTTTAGCCATTCTCTTCAACATAAAGAATGGGTGTTTTTGGAGGGGGTGAGAGGAATGGGGAAATGTTGTCAAAGAGTACAATGTTTTAGTTGAGACAGGAAGAATACATTTTGTTGAGATCTACAGCACAGCATGGTGACTGTAGTTTACAATGAAGTATTGTGTATTTCAAAATTGCTAAGACAATAAATTTCAAATGTTCTCACCACAAAAAAGATAGGTTTTGAGGTGATGAATCTATTAATTCTCTGGATTTAATTATTCCACAATGTATACATATATCATAACATCACATTATACCTCCGTAAATACATACAATTTTAATTTGTCAATTAACATTTTTTTTAAAAGAATAGTGTGGCCAGTTGGGGAGGTAGTTTTTTTTTTTTTCCTCTAGTCTCTACTCAGTCTCCAAGATCCCATTCCCCAAAAAATTCCTGTCACCCAGGGGGAGTGCAGTGGCACAATCATGGCTCACTGCACCCTCTCCCTCTTGGGCTCAAGCGATCCTCCCGCCTACAGGTACATGCCACCACGCCCAGCTAATTTTTGTAGCTTTTGTAGACATGGGGTTTCACCATGTTGCCTAGGCTGGTCTCGAACTCCTCAGCTCAATCAATCTGCCCACTTTAGCCTCCCACAGTGCTGGGATTACAGGTGGGAGCCACCAAGCCCAACCCATAAAGTTCCTAACTTTTTATCTCCCTGGGAGTGCACAGCCTACACACACCAGTTTCTCTTTAGAACATACTTAAGAGTCTTGGCTTAGCATCCAACAGACAGAACTTTAACACTTCTACGGATCTGTGCACCTGTCTATGGTGTGGGGTTTTTAAGATCTCTTTCTAATGACACTTTATTTTGCAAAGCAGGACAGTTTCATTCCCAGAAGAGCAGGTATGGTAAATCCTTTGTTCCAGTAATGAAGACAATGATCCAAACCCTAAGCCTCAGAGAAGCCCAGAAACCCTCCAGGCCTCCATCTCTCTGCTCCTAGCACCTGCCTCTCTCTTGACATCAACATCATTCTCCCCTCTCACAGCCCAGCTCCTTCCACAGACCCAGGGATTAGGCACCAGCACCTCAGACTAGATTTTAGAGAATTACCATTCAAGAGGCAATCCTCTTCCCTTGGTTCCAATTTCAAGGTTCTCAAAGACTGGAACAGGGCTAGTTTGAGGCAATGTGCCCCATCGCATAGCCAGAAAGAACCTTACAGTGAAAAGGAAAACAATTCTTCCAAAGTAAGGGGGTGCTGATCCCCAGAGGGAGGACAGTTGGGCAAACAAACAGTAACCGGGCCACCACATGCTTCACACTCACTGATCAAGGACTTCTAAAACCACTTTTCTTTTCTCTGAATTTATATAGGATTTTGTATCACTCATAAAGGAATGTCTTATAGGCTGATAACACCTTTCTTTTCATGCTTACACTTAACGTTTAGGCTAGGATAATTTCCTAACCTCAGTGTCCTCACTATAAGATGGGAATTATTATAATCCCTACCTCATAAATTGTTGGGAGGATTAAAATACTTAGTAAAGTGCCTGACTAATAGAAAGGCGTTCAATAAATGTTAGCTATTCATGGTGTCATCATCATTATATTGACCATTATTACTAATCTCCTGTATTGCAAGAATTACAGTTTATATTTTTGTAGACCATCACTGTAGCTAAAGGGTCTTTGGGCCATAGGTGATATTCCATAAAGGTTGGTTAAATTGATCTGTGGTTTTTGACTATGGAAACTCAGAACTCCCTCAAAATGTACAAAAGAGATTTACCTGCTAAATAAATCTCTTCAAAGCTGACCCCAGGTTTGATTGAATTAATTCCAATGAATTTGTCACAATGATGGAGAAAGGAAACTTAGAGGGCCCCACAGTTGTTTGCTGGTAAAATGAGAAGTTTGGATTAGATCAATGTTTCCCAAAATATTTTCCTCAGAATGTTAGTGCCCCTCGAATCCTGCACAAAGCAAGAGTTTCATGACCAAGTAGCTTTTAAAACTCCTGTACACTCTACTCCCATTCTTCACAATGCACACTTTCATATTAAAAGTTCTGAGAGGTCCTCAACAGAAGACATCACTTAACTTTTTTTTTTTTTTTTAAGACAGATTCTCACTCTGTCACCCAGGCTGGAGTACAGTGGCCACCACTCCTGGCCTAAAAATTTTTTAACCTGGTGCTTCCCAATCTAAACTCACAGGGACCAGTTTTCTTAATGAAAGAGAATCAGACTAGCTTGTAACCATAGCTGGTGACACTCCCCTGCCCCATTCCTTGTATGTCCTCAGTGGACTAGGTCAGGAATAAATAAATTTTCCTGATTCTCAAGGGCTGGTCACTCCTTTGCACTGAGCTCAAAGCTTCTCTGTAGCATGGGTCACAATGAATGGTAGCCCTGATAGCCTAGAGTAGCCTTTCAGCCTTCTCTGAGCCTCTAAAGACTGAGGATCCTTGGCATGAAATGGAGCAACTGATATACCCTTGCTTCCCCTGGGGACTCTCTTGCTCTCAAAAAGGCATCAGCCATCATCTCCATCTAGAGAACATACTAGCTGACTCAGCTTGACCAGCCTGTACCAAAATGAGAATCTGGGTAAAATAAGCATTGAAACACTTCATTCCTTGTAGATTCACAAAACATATTAGCATATTAAAGACTATGAAGTTCTGCAGGAAAAAAAAAACTATTTAACTTTAATCCAACATTGCCAAGTTTTATTTGACCATGGAAGATTTTTCCAAAACACTTACAAACAGATCAAGGACATTAATCTTTCATGAAACACTAGATCCCCAAGGTCCTCTCCAGCTACATCATTCTGTGATTTTCTTTTTATTTATGATGCATTAAAAGATTAATCTCTATCAGACTTCCATTTAGAAATTCACCAGAATGTGCAAAGGCATCAGGTAAAATTGCTGAAGGGTATTATAAAAATACCCTCCAGTGATTTTTGAAACTTAAACTGAAATATTTATATAACTATATATTTCAGTTTGTATATTATATATATGTATGTATATCTATATCTATGTATATATGGCATTATATCCATTTTACAGATGCAGAAACTGAGCTTTAGAGGGGGTGAGCAATTGGTCCAAAACCACACAGCACACAGGTAGTCATTGATAAAGGTAAAAACAAGAGTTGAAGCCTGAAGTGTAAGGACACAGAGACAAGTACACAAATGTTTACAAGTTACACATATGACACGTGCCTTTAACATGAATTTCTTGAACATTCATTTAGAGGCCTTACAATGAAGACATCAGAGTGGCAGCAAGTTCTGTTGGAATCAGGGGAGCGTGTTCTTCTATAATCCCCTGGCTAACAGGAAAGCACACTGATTTGGCCCATGGTAGTTATACACTCCCATTGAGTCAGGGGCCACTTCTATGCACACAGGAGGTGCTAAAAATATGCTGTTGACTCATTCCCTCTAAGAGCAGAAGAAATGCCAAAAGTATAGGACAAGAGGCAGAAAAGCACATGGAAAAATATCGTAGGGCAGTCCTCTGAGGAAGTGTTAGATCCCTTTGAAATCTGTCCAAACACTTTCTTGTGCTGGGGAAAGTCAATTACATATTTCAAGCAACCCCACATGTCATACGAGTATCTTGTACGTGTTTGTGTACTCGTGTCTGTGAACTTACATCTCAGACTTCAACTTCTGGCTCCCCACCCTTATCAATGACTGCCTGCATGGCCTTGGGCAAGTTGCTTTCCCTCTTCAAAGCTCAGTTTCTGCATCTATAAAATGGACATAATGCTACCTACCTCATGGGGTTAGTGATCACATTTAAGGAGCTAATATGTGGAAATTGCTTACACAGTACCTATCACATAATAAGGGTTTAATAAGTGTTTGATGTAATTGTTTTGATTATTACTACTATTACTAAAATAATAATTACTACAATAATAATGATTCTTATTCTCTATATTAGTATTATCTTTGAAAATGGGCATGGATTATGTCTATGTAACACTTTTGGCACAATATCTAGCATTATATCACACACAAATTAGAGAATTCATGTTATTAAGGATGAAAAAATATTTTTACTGACCCTTCAATTCTTCGTAAGTAACTGCAAAAGAAGCCATTATCCCAACACATGAAATAAAAAAGAAAATTCAGTTCCTCTGGAGTTTGTTTTTGGAGGTAGCCACAGGATACCTAAATTTTTTTTCTTTTCAGAGAGACCGAGGGGCTCACTAGGTTGACCAGGCTGGTCTTGAACTCCTGGTCTCAAGCCATCCTCCCACCTCAGCCTCCCAAAGTGCTGGGATTACATGCATGAGCCACCACATCCAGCCTACCTAAAATATTGAATGCTGTTAATAAATCTCCTGAGGCCAGCATAAGAAGGTGATGGGCAAAACTAATGCAGGTATGTTTTTCTGGCTTTTTCATGTATTGGGCCAAACTTTGAAAAGCACTTACTATTAATGGCTAACTTGCAAAATTTGTGATTTATTAAAAGCAGATTTTAATTGTTTTACCTAAAAATAATAGGCCTCTGATCTGCCAAAGATGAAGATTTAATTTCTAGGTGTTCCCCACAATACCTAGAAACATCAGTGGAATCGATTATTAAACACTTTAGAACTATTCTCATCAAAGTTCTTTAACATATAATACAGCAAAAGAAAAGTTTCTTTTTTAAGGCTTCTCTATACTTTTTTTAATAGTTGAATTTCATTTCTGAAGGCTCCTAAAAAGAATAGAATTTAGATCTTTATTAAAGAGGAAATATATTTTCCATGTTTAATTTAAATTACATTCCATCAGTCATTTGCAATCTTAGCCTACACAGAATTTTTTTTTGGTAGTTTTTATGTTTGGGCTTTAGGAGGGGATTCCCAATAATCTCCCAATAAATATAAATATTTCTAATCTCTATATAAATATTTTAACATTTCAATGTAAATTAGTTTTTTAAAGCTATTTTATCCATAAAAATAATGAATTTGCATGGCTGAGGGTGAAATAATATGTTACCAGGACCCCTCAGTTTTGGGGGTTGTGAGTAGGTCCCATCTTCATGTTCCTCCAGCCCAGCCCAAGCCTGGCTCAGGTCCTCCTCCCCCATTTGCCAGGAACCACCATCCCCAGGGATTCTATGTGCCCTGCCTGACCAGTGTTCTCCATCAGAGTTTACCAATCTTTTGTTCATTCCCTCAGAGCACAGCTAAGCAAGAGTACACTAATTTGAAAATTAACTCAAGCAAATAGAGGAACAATATCCCCAACACATTGCATTTTAACATAGGGTTTCCTGGACACACTGTTTCAACCCAAGAGTTGGGCTAATAGTAGGAGTTCCATCTGCTAAAATACGGCTGTCAGCTTCAGAGGGAAATTCATGAACGTCTTCGTAGTTTGTTTTTACGTTTCACTTGGCACTGTTTCTAAAATTTCCTCTGAAGCCAAAAAATAAGTTATTTCCCAGCACACTGGGCACTTTTCATTTATCATTGGATTGAATTTTGTAACTTGCAGTAGGAGCTGAAATCGACCAGGGGGTTCTTATCCAACAGACAGCAGCAAAACTCTTTGTGTATCTGCGTTCCTTTCAACAAGCGTGACTTCCTCAATGGCATCATTCGTGAGCGTAACACAGAGCTCAGCAATAACGTTTCTTCACTAACCCTACCAGGTATCCAACATAGGATGTTACTTCCTTTCACTGTTTTCCGACTCCTGGCAGATATTAATCATTGGGATTTGGGAACAAGGAAATAGAACTTCTGAGAATGCTTGGGAATTCCCAAATTCATATGATTTTCATAACACTTCACTTACAAGTTTTTGAAAAATAATAAATGACTATAATAACAAGCAAATAGTCGTTTTTTTCTGTAACAGGATTATATGAAAAGTTTTAGTAGTCTTCTGTTTTAAAGAGATATGATAACAAATGATGATTTATTATTATTAGGAGCCAACATATTGTAACAAGATTATAAAATCCAATAGCATTAATAGAAAAAACATTAAAAAGAAATGAATGTTATCACAAAATAAATGCTAAAGAAAAGTCCTTTAAAGATTGAAAGGTAACACCACAAATACTTAATGCTTTAATCGTTGTTTACATGACATTGTTATACAAGGCATCAATCATCCCCTCCAATACCATTTAAATAACATAACATTCTGATCTCCTGGCAAGATGAATAGCACTAGAAAGAAGCAACTGTCAAAATTGCCGATTTAAGGGTATATTTTGTTTCTAAAACTTGGCATTTCTTAGAAAACCTCTCATAGGATTTGTGAAACATATACTATGCCTAGGAACACATTAATATTTATTTGCAGGAATGGTTCACTGTTAGCAGTGGACAAGGCCATGAACACACACTTGTAACACAGCAACAGATACAAGAAAGTCTGACTGAGGCTCCTTTACTGCTCCTGTCCTGTTCACCTTAACTTTCATCTCCACATGTCAGTGCTTCCTCATCTTGCTTGACTTGAAGTCAGTGCATTTCTTCAAGCCAGTAAGTTCTCTATACTGACTATTAAGCTGTAATTTTCACAGGAAAATTAGAATGTTCCTTCCCATTTTCCTAATTTCTCAACTGATTTTTCTCAGAATTCAGAATCCATAAATATTGAAATGCCAGGAGAGAATTTCCAAATGGAAATGCTGTTCCCTTCGTCCATTTTCAGAAGAAACCGTAGGATAGTGTTATCCTTCTCTTCTCCAATTTTTGTTTTCCTGCAAACTTATGGTTCTCACCTCTTTAAGTGAGTAACTCACAATTTTGCCTCCCCTGCAAATGGTCCCAAAACAGTGAAGTGGGTCCTCTTTAGCTGTGTCTTTAGTACATAATCCTGCATTTCTGACCATATGCAGGGAGTGTGACCCAGGGAAGGATCCCTGACTCAATGGGATTTCTCTTGCTGTCTCTAGAATTTGAACACCGGAACCCAGACGTAAAGAGGCTGGGAGCCATCGTGGTGTGCTATATTGATGACGGCAGCAGTGGGTGGTGTGGGGGCAGTTAATTGACAGCTACACGTTGCTGACATCCCAGGAACTGCCTGAACCTCCTCTTTCCCAGTCATAAGATATCTAAGATTCTGCAGTATTCTTCATTAAATCCTAGCATGGTTTAAGCTAGCCAGAATTAGGTTCTGTTGCTTTCAATCAACAGAACCTTAGCTAATACATTGTTATTTCCTGGTCTTTGTTCCTTTAATTTTCCAGGAAAAGAAGGGAAAATGGCTTACTGGTTTTAAAAAGAGACAAGGGACAACATACCATTTATGCAAAATTTAGAAGCACTCAAAGGAAACTCTGGAAATTTCCTGAGACATATATATGTAGGATCAGCATAAAACTTGAACAGTGTATCTAGATCATGGTTGCCATGGTTGCCTTGACACAATGAACATCTGTATCAAGATCATATTTTCTTGGTGGGACAGAGAGAAGCACAAGGCGGGACTCACATTTACAGTAATCCTTGTTTTCCAGGAACCATACAACCCAGTTTGTCCAGAGCTGTTCATCTTAAGTTTGTTATCCCACCATAATTATAAATAGAACCTCCTTTTTCTCTCAAGAATATCCCACTTTGGATGATAATTTCTGTGACTACCCATTAAGAATATTTAATAACTATAGAAAACTGCTTCTCTATATTTTTTGTATGTTTGAAACATTTTATAACAGAAATATCTTTAAAGTTATCACCTACACAGAATATAGCTGCCAAATGCTCCTACTCTGCTATTCTAACCATGAATCCCTCTGGGGCCCCTTCCTCCTACGGCGCTTGTAAGGATGAAATGAAATAAGCTCTATGAAGTGCCCAACAGTGACCAACACTGAATAAAATACAGCCACCATAGGAGGCCTTCCTTTATGTTCACCAAACTCCTGATAAGTTATTCGGTGATGTTTTAATCTTAATATTTTATGTAGATTATACATTCATCTGATTCAAAATGCAAAAGGTACAAAAGCGTATACAGTTAAAAGTTTCCCAACCCACTACCATTTATCTCCCTGGAGGCAACTGTTTCCAGATTTTTGAATATCCTTAAAGAATATCATATGTATGGAAAAGAAAGATTATATATTTATATGCATCTGTGTATGCATTTTCCTATGAGAGGCTCACAAAGTCTCCTTGAAGAGATATCATTATTACAAATACCCCTCAATTTACAATGGGGTTATATTCCAATAAACTTAGGAAAATATTGTAAGCTGAAAATGCATTTAATACACTTAACCTACTAAACATCATAGCTTAGCTCGGCCTACCTTAAACACTCACATTAACCTACAGTTAGGCAAAGTCATCTAACAGAAAGCCCATTTTATAATAAAGTGGGCTTTGAATATCTCATGGAATATAATGAATACTGTACTGAAAGTGGAAAACAGAATGGTTGTATGAGTACTCAAAGTACAGCTTCTGCTGAATGTGTATTGCTTTCAAACTATCTTAAAGTTGAAAAATCGTAAGTCAAAATATTCTAAGTCAGGGATTGTTTGTACTTCTACTTTACATGATGAAATTGAGCCTTGAAAAGATTAAGTGACTCGCCCAAGGTCACACTGGCAGTTAAATAGTGAAACTTGGATCCAAATTGTTCAGTCACTACATGTATTGTCTTGAAATTTGAAAAAGTGGAAGAGGAATTAAACTACTAAATTGAAGGACTATTTTAGGCATAGAAGAAGCAGATGCCTTCATGTCCAAGTGATTGTGAAAATCCCACTTGCCCCAAAATATGTCTCCTGGTCATATGAAATTCCACCATTTCAGATTTTTACCTGGGGATTTAGAGTAATCTGCTGTTTTCCTAGAGCTCCCCTAAAATAGAAATAGAAAATTTTGGAAGGCTAAATATATGCTAACATTGGAAAACTCATTTTCTCCCCCTCGTAAGGCAAGGTACTGAAGGAGGGGTCCCTACGGGCCGTGCAGGGACATCCTGGAGGCATGGGGAGAAGAAACTGAAAGGCAAGTTTGTATGGAACAAAGAATACCGATCTCAGGATTCTCCCTTGAACCTGCCCTAACTTTGTTCAAATAGACTTAGCCACTGACCTGCTGTCAAAAGACCACAGCCAATCTGACTTGTTTTCAATATAATGATGAATATTGATTTGGTCCCTTCATCCAACATTCTCAGCTGGATCTTTTTTGACCAAGGATATACATTACTAGGTGAGTACCGGCAGTTAATTCTTCCACACGGGACTTCGGAGTTTCTGAGTTAACCAGAATCACCCACCTTAACATCTGCCAGTTTATACCCCAAGTCCTGACCAGTGCCCCCTACCTGCTATGCCTCATGTTTTCAATAGAGCATAAAATCAGAAATGAAAGATGAAACATCATAGCCAATATCACAGAAATACAAAGGATCCTAAGAAACTGCTAGGTATAATTACACACTAACTAATTGGATCATCTAGAAGAAATGGATAAATTCCCAGACACATAAAACAACCAAGATTGACTCATGAAGAAATTTAAAAACCTGAACAGACTAATAGCAAGCAAGGAGGTTGAATCCGTAAGAAAATGTCTCCTCTCAATGAAAAACCCAAAACCAGATGGCTTCCCAGTTTAATTCTACCAAATATTTTAAGAAGAACTAATACCAGTCCTTCTCAAACTCTTCCAAAAAGCTGAAGTGGAGGGAATACTTCCAAACTCATCTTACAGGGCCAGCATTACCCTGATTCCAAAGCCAGACAAGAACACTACAAGAAAGGAAAATGACAGGCCAATATCCTTGATCTACATAGATGCAAAAATCCTCAACAAAATCCTAGCAAACCAAATTCAATAGCACATTGAAAGAATCATTCACCATGATCATGTCATGGTTCAACATAAGCAAATCAATACATATAATATACCATATTAGAAAAATAAAGGATAGAAACTATATGGCCATCACAATAGATATAGAAAAAGCTTTTGACAAAATTCGAAACCCTTTCATGGTGAAAAAAAAAAAACACCCAACAGATCACGTATTGAGGGACTGTATCCCAACAAAATAAAGGCCATATATGACAAACCCATAGCTAACACCATGATCAATGGTGAAAAGTTGAAACTTTTCCTCTACCATCAGGAACAAGACAAGGATGCCCACAGACACCACTTCTCAGGGTAATTAGGCAAAAGAAAGAAATAAAAGGCATCCTAATAGGAAAGGAAGAAGTGAAACTGTCTCTACTGACGGCATGATCTTGTTATATATAGAAAACCCTACAAACTTCACTAAAAAAAGGTTAGAACTCAACACAAAGAAGGGAACAATAGACACTGGGGGACTCCAAAGGTGGGAGGGAAGGATGGTGGGAGCAAGGGTTGAAAAACTACCTATCGATTACTATGCTCACTGCTTGGGTGGTGGGATCATTAGAAGCCCAAACCTCAGCACCATGCAATATACCTGTTTAAGAAACCTGTACATCTACCCTCCTGACTCTAAAATGAAACATACAATATTTAAAAAACAAAAACAAATAAAATTTGAAAACTGTTAGAACTGAACTGATAGGTGAAATCAGTAAAGTTGTAGGATACAAAATCAACAGATAGAGCCTTGAACACAGCAACATCCAGCTGTCTGACACGAAAGTCTCAGGGGCAAGAAAACCTCTATATGAACTCAGAAACAATGAGCTAAGTTGTGTTTATGTCTGAAAGGATGTTAAGAACTTCATTCATGTTACATCAGAGCCAACAGAAAGAACCAACAGGAAACCTGTACCCAACAAACAGAAATGACAAGATGAAGGGAAAGCAGAGGTAAGGGCTTACCTTAGAAAGGGCAAGTGATTAGCTCAATATGCAATACAATGTTTGCTCCTGAGCCAAAAATTTGTACAATAATTTGGACATTACTTGCACAACCAGAAAAATCAGCCACTCATTAGGAAAATGTGTTTCTGTAGAAGTCTTAGGACTCAGCTATCTATAATAACATGAAAAGACAATATTTTCATCCAAAATGAGTATTTTTGTTTGTCTTGGCTTGTTATTCTAACGTCAACAGCCTCTAAATAAACTGTTGAAGTACATGATATAACCACCTCTTTCTCCATCTTTCCCATTGCTCCCATAGGGTTTCAGTTGTGCAATTTCACCATTAGCAAAGCTTTTTGCTGAAATCTGGCTTTTCAAAGGGAGAGTATCCAGAAACAGAAGATGCTGATCTGGGAGGCTCTTCCTAATAGAACTGCTGCTTCAGTTTAACTTGAAAAAGCCCACACCCAGTTCCTAATGACAAACATCTGAACACCAGGTCTTCCCCTGAGCAAGACCATGCTATGCCTCCTGCTCGCTCTGTTCTATAAGCAACCCACAGATTGCTCCCTGTGAAGAGGAGCCTGCCAGGGGAGCAGCATTCCACCAGACCCTGATTTAGCAAGATATTTCCATATCATTCCCCCAACCAGCTGGAAGTCCTCCACTGCTCTTGTGTAAAAATCTAACTCATCTCACTGAATTTCCTGATTTAAAAGTCTAATTCATTTCACCAAAAGTGTGACAGAAGGAAACCAAGTACACCATCTCTCTCTTACCAAACCAAAGCTATTGCATGTGCATTCTGGGGGGAAAACATGGTCCAAATATGTTATGGAGGGGGTGCCAGCCCAGTGTCATCCTCTTACTATTGCCATAGGATCTTGGCTGATGGCATCAGAGGAAAAACAAGTTTATCGATTACTTTCAACCATTAAGCTCACTCCTCCATGAAAAATATGTCACAAGTCCAATGTCTCTTATTAAAATAAGCACTGCAAAATATAAAGGAGTCACAGTTTTAAAATGGGACACACGTTCTCTAAGCGGTGAACCACGTTAGAGGTGCACTGTTTACAATGTATAAAGTCCCCTGGAGCCAGGGTTAGGAAGCGCATCTGTTCTTTGATGTTCTGGGATGAAGGAGAAAGGAAAATGTGCTGCCAGAAGTGAGTGGGAAGGAGCCTATGAGATAAAGGAAGTAAATCCATTTGCTGATTGCAATAATAATGGTAATACACGAAGCTATACATACATACATACATACATACATACATACATACATGCAAATTTTCACATTTTTTAAAAAAAAGAACTTAAGGCTTCCACTCATGTAATCAGCCCTTATAAACTCTCCTGATTAGCTGCAAGGAAAATCTTCCTTTCTCCTCTTTCTTGCACCATCCTGGGCTCCCTTTTGACTTTTTTTTTTTTTTTAACTTATAAACGAACAGCTCATATTCTGAAGTTTGTAGTCCCCTCCTGCCCCCTCTCTCTCTATACGGCTCATTTACATTGGCAGCTGTCGTGCTGCTGGGCACCCTCAAACCCACAAGTTTCCCTTTAATGTTTGAGCAGACAAACATCATCATGCACTAGGCATCACTGTGCCACTCAAAATGCTTTTTTGTTTTTTTTATTGCATCTGAGAGAAATCTCAAGGTTGCAAACCTGGAGTCAGAATTGTATCCATGTGTCTCAGTGGGAAGAGTATCGTGTGAAGGAACAAGTTGATTCTACTAATCAAAAGGAATTTTTTTTGATATCAGGTCATCCTCCGAATGAATTTATATTACCGAGTGGAGGGTCACATGAAGAAAATGGTCAAACAGCACCACCTAGAGCAAGAGCTGAGAAGTGCAGTGGAGCCGGGCTGTGTCAGGAAAGAAAAGCAAGCTGGGGCCTGGCTCAGCGCTCTCCCCTCTGCTTCTGTCTGCATGGAAAGATTAGGATGACAGTGGCAGGAAGCCTGTGCACCTAGTATGCATCACTTGAAGGGAACACACAGATTCCAGTAAACAGTTGGAAGGAAATGTTAATACCAGGCTCTGCTAAACAATATCAAATGAGTCCTAGATGAGGCAAGGGACTTTCATCAAAGTTTCCTGATACCTGAAAAGACAGCCCAGGGGATCCTGCGCTACATGTGGTGTATGTAAATTAAGCGGGTTTTTTTCCCCTTTGTAATCAAGGCTCATACACAAACAAAATCACACTTTAGAAATGGCCTATTTCAACTTGTAACTAGCTTGCTTTCAGGGGCTCCAGGTCAAAATGAAATAGAGCACAAAGACGCTTTCTCCTTAGGGATCATACACAAATTCACTCTGTCCGTTTCTTTCCCACATGGAGCAACAAAGCCGTCAGACCTCTCCATCCACACATCGGGTCCTTCCTGATTAAAGTGAGATAAATCACAGCCCTCTCTCTCCAGATGGCAGGCGACAAGAGGGGGATGCTTGCCTCAAGAAGTCCTCCCCATCCCTCTGCATTCATGCAAGCCCGAGCGGAGAGATGCAAGAAATTACGGATGCATTTTAATTCCCCAGACCCTGCAATTAAAAATGGAAATTTTTTGGCCACGCGTGTTGGCTCACGCCTGTAATCCCAGCACTTTCAGAGGCCGAGGTCGGCAGATCACCTGGGGTCAGGAGTTCGAGACCAGCCTGGCCAACATGGTGAAACCCTGTCTCTACTAAAAATACAAAAATTAGCTAGGAATGGTGGTGGGCGCCTGTAGTCCCAGCTACTCGGGAGGATGAGGCAGGAGAATCACTTGAACCCGGGAGGCAAAGTTTGCAGTGAGCCAAGATCGCACCACTGCACTCCACTCTGGGTGACAAAGCAAGACTTCATCTCAAAAAATGTTTTTAAAAAATGGAAGTGTTGTTCTTTCATTTGTAAATGTGTTTTGGTAAAAGAGGGGCAGTTTAAGCAACCCTTTCTATTGTCTACATTGTTAAAATTCATCCGACATGGACTCTTGACTCTGTTTTGCCTGGGCAGACCCAATTCAAGCATTTACAACAGCTATAACCTCCTCAAATCAAAAAGAGGAATCAGCATTATTGCTAAGTTCAAATAAGGTCTTGTTTTATTTCATTTTTATTTTTGAATGCAGCCATTCCTCCATGTGCTGTCATCAGGTAAGATTGTCAGTCCTGATTAGGTAAAGGTATTATTACAAAATGCAATTCTTAAAAATTCAGTGTCTAACTACACTTTTAATAAGCCTTTCCCCCTCCCCTATGTATTCTCCCTTAGACACCCCTTCTCAAATTTAAAATCACAGAAACTAAAATATGATGCCTAAAGAGAGCCTAGCGACTGCCCAGTCCTCTAATTTGATGAGTGGGAGTACTGAAGCCCAGAGGAGGTCAAGTAATTTGTTCCCAATGTCTTAGATAAGAAGAAAATGACCAGCTGGGAAATCCCACTCATGTCAAGGCAGAGGCACAGGGCCACAGACTGTGGTTGAATTGTGCCACACTCCTACATCCTTCTTTAGGAATCACAGAACATTCCTGTGTTGAGTCGGAGTCACTGACTTCGTTTTCAGGCTGATTGAGTTCTGTCCTTACAGGCTGCGACAAGAAGTTTTGGTATTATGCTACACCAAGACCATTTATCTAGTTCAAGAAATGCACAGTCCTTAGAGCCCAGCAACTTTAACCATGGCCAGTAAATGTAGCTTCTCCATTAGAAGCTGTCAGAATGGAGCCTTCTGGCTCATTTTGATTTTGATTTGTGCAAGAATGAATGGTTGTGCTAAGACAGCTTTCCTAGCTGATAGAGAGCGAAACTTTTTTCTCATAATCTATAAAAAATATTAAATGAGAAGCATAGAGTTTATTTCATGACTTTTATCTTCCTGCAATTTTCCTGTGGGCATAAATGATTTGTTTTTATCCTGCCTGCCCCCCAATCCCTTTTCCAAGAGACTAAAAGAGTATCTAGTGCAAAGTGGAGACTCAAATATTTTTTAATAAACAGTGATCCCAGCCACCCAGTGCATGTTGCCAAATGCCAACCCCATAAATAATCAAACACATCATCTCATTCAGCCAATCAAAATCAAGTGCTACCTATTTTTTTAAGTTTTCATAGCCCTTGGGCATCTGCTTTCTCAGCATTTCCCAAACTTGAGTCATTCTCATCCTGCCTTCCTAATTTTGATCTGTCAATTACCTCTACTATTATTTATTTCATATATTTTTAAATAGACCCACTTTTGAAACTTAAATACACGCCTTTTAAAAGGAAGCTTTCTTATTACTATACATCAAAAGCCATTATTACTTGTTCTAAGTACTCATAACAAGATGGTCACAACTATTAAAATTTACTAATGTGCATCCACATACTCTCTAAATTCATGGAGCATCTGCACACACTTTAAGAAACAATTCTGCATTACTCACTCAATTTTCTTGACATCCTTCTGAGGCAGGACAAACCTTGGGCCCAAAGAATTGAGGTAGGAGTCCAAGCAAGTTGCCAGCCACATAAAGGCAAACCTTGGCTCGGAAGTCAGGACTACCAGCCCCTAGGTTATGGTTCATGCTCTTTCCTCTGCTCTCCAGAACCTCCTATCTCCAAGTGTAGTTAGCAGCCCAGATGCAGCAGCATCCTCTAGAGACTTGTTAAAAATGCAGAAGCTCAGGCTCCACCCCAGGCCTATGCAGACTGAATCTGCATTTTAACAAGGTCCAGGTAATTCACGTGCACATTAAGTTTGAAAAGGCCTGGTCTAGATCAGCGGTTCTCTAACTTAGCAGCACATTAGAACCATCTGTAGAGACTTTAAAAATACCAGTGCCTGGGCTTCACCTCCCAGAGAATCTGACTTAAGTGTCTGGGGTTTGCCCTGAGTCTAGGTATTTTTAAAAACTCCTCAGCTTATACAAAGCTGGCAGGGCCGGGCACAGTGGCTCATGCCTATAATCCCAGCAGTTCGTGAGGCCAAAGTGGGCAGATTGCTTGAGTCCAGGAGTTTGAGATTAGCCTGGGCTAAAACCCCATCCCTACAAAAAAAAAAAATACAAAAAGTAGTTGGGCATGGTGGTGGCACATACCTGTAGTCCCAGCTACTCAGGAGGCTGAGTCCTCACTTCAACCCAGGAGGTCACGGTCTGGTCAACAGAGCAAGACCCTGTATCAAAACAAACAAACAAACAAACAAAAAATGCTAGCAGCTTACCAGCTAGGGAGGCCTGTAGAGGCAAGTTTTCCAAATGGGGCTACATTAGTTGTTCCAGAACTTTAGCTGCATCAAAACCACCTGGATGGCTTGTTCAGCTACAGAGGGTCTGGCCATGCCCCTAGAGTTTCCAGCTGAGGGTCTGGAATGAGGCCCGATGATTTGCATTTCTAACAATCTCCAGGTGATGCTGATGCTGTGGGTCCAGGGACCACATTTTGAGAATCTATGCTAAATGAATCGGAGAAGACCAAAGCTCAAACTTATTCCAAGAACTTTTCAAGGCCCACCTGCAAGTTGTAGTGGAAGTAAGCATCTAAGGGTGCAAAAAAGTTTCACTGTAGACTAAGGCCTTTTACCTGAGCTCTCAAATGTTCACATTTCTCTTATCAACCTAAATAACAAACAGAGAGAGGCTCTCCACAAGAAAAAGATATTCGTTTGGAAACAGAGCCTTGCAATAGAAACAGGCAAGCCAGAGTAAACTATATGCATATTCACGGAGGTAAAGGAAGACAAAAGAAAAAATGAGGAAGATTATATGATCATTTGGAAATGACTATCCTTGGCTACAAAGATCAATAACAAAGGTGATGCCAGGCACAGGTTGGACAGGCAGTTGTTGGGCAAATATCCTTCAAAAGCATTGTTGTGTGCAAAGTTGCAATGGGCTTTGTGCAAGATAGTGTTTTTTGCAGTCTTCTGTGATAAGTTTTTGTTATCAGGCATACAATCCCAAGAATCCTTTATTGCATGGCCTTTCCTGGCTCTATAAGTCAGGGTTTTGGTTAGGGTAGGGGTATTTTTAACACTCTCAATGTAAAAAATGACATAAGGTAGGTACCCCAATGACTTGTTTGGTCTTCATAAAATAACTTTTCATAAAATCTCTGTAAACGTGGAAATATCTACACCGCTATCTCTGTAAATGTGTAAACATTTACAACGCTATCTGTATAAACATGGAACTATTTACACCGCCGTCTCTATAAACATGGAAATATCTACACCGCTATCTCTATAAACATGGAAATATCTACAGCGCTATCTGTATAAACATGGAAATATCTACACTGCTGTCTCTATAAACATGGAAATATCTAAAACTCTATCGGTATAAACATGGAAATATCTACACCACTGTCTCTATAAACATGGAAATATCTACAATGCTATCTCTATAAACACGCAAATATCTACATCACTGTCTCTCTAAACATGGAAATATCTACACCGCTATCTCTATGAACATGGAAATATCTACACTGCTGTCTCTAGAAATATGGAAATATCTACACCGCTATCTCTATAAACGTGGAAATATATACACCGCTATCTCTAAAAACATGGAAATATCTACACCGCTATCTCTATGAACATGGAAATATCTACACCACTGTCTCTAGAAATATGGAAATATCTACACCGCTATCTCTATAAACGTGGAAATATATACACCGCTATCTCTAAAAACATGGAAATATCTACACCGCTATCTCTATAAACGTGGGAACATCTACACCGCTAACTCAATAAACCTGGAAATATCTACACTGCTATAAGTATAAATGTGGAAATATCTACACCGCTATCTGTATAAACATGGAAATATCTACACCGTTATCTCTATAAACATGGAAATACTTACACCGCTATCTGTATAAACATGGAAATATTTACAAAGCTATCTCTATAAACATGGAAATATCTACACCGCTATCTCTATAAACATGGAAATATCTACACCACTATCTGTAAAACATGGAAATATCTACACCGCTGTCTGTATAAACATGGAAATATATACACGGCTATCTGTTTAAACATGGAAATATCTACACCACTGACTGTATAAACATGGAAATATCTACAGCTCTATCTGTAAAAACATGGAAATATCTACACCGCTGTCTCTATAAACATGGAAATATCTACACCGCTATCTGTAGAAACATGGAAATATCTACACCGCTGTCTCTATAAACCTGGAAATATCTACACCGTTATCTGTATTAACGTGGAAATACCTACACCGCTATCTGTATAGACGTGGAAATATCTACATCGCTATCTCTACAAACGTGGAAATATCTACACCGCTATCTCTATAAACATGGAAATATCTACACCGGTATGTGTATAAAAGTGGAAATATCTGCACCGCTATGTGTATAAACTTGGAAATTTCTACACCGCAATCTGTATAAAAGTGGAAATATCTTCACCACTATCTGTATAAACGTGGAAATATCTACACCGCTGTCTCTATAAACGCAGAAATATCTACACCGCTATCTGTAAAACGTGGGAATATCTACACCGCTATCGCTATAAACGTGTAAACATTTACACGGCTATCTGTAGAAACATGGAAATGTTAACACCGCGATCTCTAAAAACATGGAAATATCTACACCGCTATGTCTATAAACATGAAAATATTTACACCGCTATCTGTATAATCATAGAAATATTTACACCGCTATCTGTAAAACCTTGGAAATATTTACACCGCTATGTCTATAAAAATGGAAATATCTACACCGCTATCTCCATAAACATGAAAATATCTACACTGTTGTTTGTATGAACATGAAAATATCTACACCGCTATCGCTATAAACATAGAAATATCTACATTGCTGTCTGTATAAACATGGAAATATCTACACAGCTATCTGTATAAACATGGAAATATCTAAACCGCTATCTGTATAAACATGGAAATATCTACACGGAAAGCTGTATAAACATGGAAATATCTAGACAGTCATCTCTATAAACATGGAAATATCTATACCGCTATCTGTATAAACATGGAAATACCCACACCGCTATCTGTATAAACATGGATATACGAACACCGCTATCTGTATAAAGATGGAAATATCTGCACCGCTATCTTAATAAACATGGAAATATCTGCAACTCTATCTGTGTAAACATGGAAATATCTACACGGTCATCTGTGTATAGATGGAAATATCAACACCGCCATCTGTACAAACATGGAAATATCGGCACCGCTATCTGTATAAACATGGAATTATCTACACCGCGGTCTGTATAAACATGGAAATATCTACACCGCTATCTCTATAAACATGGAAATATCTACACCGCCATCTGTATAAACATGGAAATACCTATACAGTCATCTTAGTAAACATGGAAATATCTACACCACCTTCGGTATAAACATGGAAATATCTACAATACCATCAGTATACACATGGAAATACCTACACGACAATCGGTGTATAGATGGAAACATCAACACCGCCATCTGTACAAACATGGAAATATCTACACTGTGGTCTGTATAAACAGGGAAATATCTACACTGGTATTTCTATGAACATGGAAATATCTACACCACGATCTGTATAAACATGGAAATATATACACCGCTATCTGTATAAACATGGAAATATCTGCACCGCTATCTCTATAAACATGGAAATAAATACAAAGCCATGTGTATAAACATGGAAATAAATACACAGTGATGTGTAGCAACATGGAAATATCTACACTGCCATCTGTATAAACATAGAAATATCTACACAGCCCTCTGTATAAATATGGAAATATCTGCATAGGCATCTGTATAAACATGGAAATATCTGCACCGCTATCTGTATAAACATGGAAATACCTACACCGCTGTCTCTATAAACATGGAAATATGTACACCGCTATGTACATAAACATGGAAATATCTCCACTGCTGTCTGTATAAACATGGAAATATCTACACAGCCATCTGTATAAACATGGAAATACCTACACAGCCATCTGTATATACATGGAAATATATACAGCGCTATCTGTATAAACATGGAAATAACTACACCGCTATTTGTATAAACAAGGAAATATCTACACCGCCATCTGTTTAAACATGGGAATATATACACAGACATCTGTTTATACACGGAAATATCTACACCGCTATCTGTATAAACATGCTAATAACTACACCGCTATCTGCATAAATGTGGAAATATTTGCACCGCTATCCCTATAAACATGGTAATATCAACACGGCGATCTGTATAAACATGGAAATATCTACACCATTATCTGTATGAACATGGAAATATCTTCACTGCGATCTGTATAAACATGTAAATATCTACACCGTGATCTATATAAACATGGAAATATCTACACCTCCATCTCTATAAACATGGAAATATCTACACTGCCATCTGCATGTCCATGGAAATATCTACGCCGCCATCTGTATAAACACGGAAATATCTACAAGGCCATCTGTAGAAAGATGGAAATATCAACAACGCCATCTGTACAAACGTGGAAATATCTACACCGCTATCTCTATAAACAGGGAAATATCTGCACTGCTATCTGTTAAAACATGGAAATACCTATAGAGTCATCTGTATAAACATGGAAATATCTACAATGCCATCTGTATACACATGGAAATATCTACACAGCTATCTCTATAAACATGGAAAAATCTACACTGCCATCTGTATAAACTTGGAAATATCTACACTGACATCAGTAGAAAAATGGAAATGTCTACAAAGCGATCTGTATAAACATGGGAATTTCTACACCGCTACCTGTTTAATATTGGAAATATCTACACCGCTATCTGTGTCAATATGTAAATAGCTACACCGCAATCTGTATAAACACGGAAATATCTACAATGCTATCTCTGTAAACATGGAAATATCTACACAGATATCTGTGCAAACTTGGAAATATCTACACCGCTATCTGTGTAAACATGGAAATAACTACACTGCCATTTGTAGAAAGATGGATATATCCACACCGCCATCTGTATAAACGTGGAAATATCTACACCGCTGTCTGTAGAAACATGGAAATATCTACACCGCTATCAGTATAATCATGGAAATATCTACACCGCAATCTGTATAAACATGGAAATATCTACCACGCTATGTGTGTAAACATGGAAATATCTACACAGCTATCTGTGTAAACTTTGAAATATTTACACAGCTATCTGCATAAACATGGAAATATCTACACAACAATCTGTGCAAAGATGGAAATATCTACACCGCTATCTCTGTAAACATGGAAATATCTACACGGCTACATGTATAAACATGGAAATATCTACACCGCTGTCTGTATAAACAAGGAAATATCTGCACCGCCATCTGTAGAAACATGGAAATATCTACACCGCAGTCTGTATAAACATGAAAATATGTACACCGCTATCTCTACATACATGGAAATATCTACACCTCCATCTCTATAAACATGAAAATATCTACACCGCCATCTTCAGAAACATGGATTTATCTACACCGCCATCTGTATAAACATGGAAATATCTGCACTGCTATCTCTATAAACATGGAAATAACAACAAAGCCATCTGTATAAACATGGAAATACCCACACGGTCATGTGTATAAACATGGAAATAGCTACACCGCAATCTGTATAAACATGGAAATATCTACACCACAATCTGTATAAATATGAAATATCTAAACCGCTATCTCTATAAAAATGGAAATATCTACACTGCTATCTGTATAAACATGGAAATATCCTCACTGCTATCTCTATGAACATGGATATATCTACACTGCTATCTATATAAACATGGAAATATCTACACCGCCATCTCTATAAACATGGAAATATCTACACCGCCATCTGTACAAACATGGAAATATCTACACTGCGATCTGTATAAACATGGAAATATCTACACCGCGATCTGTATAAACATGGAAATATTTACACCGCTATCTGTATAAACCTGGAAATATCTACACTGCTATCTCTATAAATATGGAAATATCTACACTGCCATCTGTATAAACATGGAAATAACTACACAGTGATGTGTAGGAACATGGAAATATTTACACCACCGTTTGTATAAACGTGGAAATATCTACAACGTTATCTGTATAAACATGGAAATATCTACACAGTGATCTGTATAAACATGGAAATATATACAGCACTCTCTGAATAAAGATGGAAATATCTACACTGCTATCTGTAAAAACATGGAAATATCTACACCGCTATCTGTATAAACGTGGAAATATCTTCACAGCTATCTCTATAAACATGGAAATATCTACACCGCCATCTGTATAAACATGGAAATACCTACAAAGTCATCTGCATAAACATGGAAATATCTACACATCCATCTGTATAAACATGGAAATATCTATACAGCCATCTTATATTCATGGAAATATCTACACCGCTATCTGTATAAACCTGGAAATAACTACACCGCTATTTGTATAAACAAGGAAATATCTACATCGCCATCTGTTTAAACATGGAAATACGTACACAGACATCTGTTTATACATGGAAATAACTACACCACTGTCTGTATAAACATGGAAATATCTACAGTGCTATCTGTATAAACATGGAAATATCTACACAGCCATGTGTGTATACAGGGAAATATCTACACCGCTATCTATATAAACATGGAAATATGTACACCGCTTTCTGTATAAACATGGAAATAACTACACCGCCACCTGCATGTCCATGGAAATATCTACGCCGCCATCTGTATAAACATGGAAATATCTACAGGGCCATCTGTGTATAGATGGAAATATCAACACCACCATCTGTACAAACATGGAAATATCTACACCGCTATCTGTATAAACATGGAAATATCTGCACTACCATCTGTAAAAACATGGAAATATCTATATAGTCTTCTGTATAAACATGGAAATATCTACAATGCAATCTGTATACACATGGAAATATCTACACCGACATCTGTGTAAACATGGAAATATCTTCACCACCGTTTGTATAAAGATGGAAATATCTACAACTTTATCTGTATAAACATGGAAATATCTACACAGTGATCTGTATAAACATTCAAATATGTACAGCAGTGTCTGAATAAAGATGGAAATACCTACAACGCTATCTGTAAAAACATGGAAATATCTACACCACTATCTGTATAAATATGGAAACATTTACACCGCTATCTCAATAAACATGGAAAATCTACACCGCTCTCTCTATAAACATGGAAATATCTACACCGCCATCTGTATTAACATTGAAATATCTACACAGTCATCTGTATAAACCTGGAAATATCTACACTGTCATCTATATAAACATGGAAATATCTACAGAGAACTCTGTATAAACATGGAAATATCGACACAGCCATCTGTATAAACATGGAAATATCTACACCGCTATGGGTATAAACATGGAAATATCTACACCGCTATGTGTATTAACTTGGAAATATCTCCATTGCCATCTGTATAAACATGGACATATCTCCACCGCAATCTGTATAAACATGAAAATATCTACACCGCTATCTCTATAAACATGGAAATATCTACACTGCCATCTGTAAAAACATGGAAATATCTACACAGTCATCTGTAGAAATATGGAAATAACTACACCGCTATCTCTATAAACATGGAAATATCTACAGCGCTATCTCCATCAACATGGAAAGATATACACCGCCATCTCTTTAAACATGGAGATATCTACAACGCCATCTACATAAACAAGAAAATATCTACATTGCCATTTATATAAACATGGAAATATCTACACCGCCATCTCTATAAACATGTAAATATCAACACTGCCATTTGTAGAAAGATGGAAATATCTACACAGCCATCTGTATAAACGTGGAAATATCTACACCACTATCTGTATAAACTTGGAAATATCTACACCGCAGTCTGTATAAACATGGAAATATCTACACCGCTATCTGTATAAATATGAAATATCAAAACCGCTATCCCTATAAAAATGGAAATATCTACACTGCTATCTGTATAAACATGGAAATATCCTCACTGCTATCTCTATGAATATGGATATATCTACACCACTATCTCTATGAACATGGAAATATCTACACCGCCATCTATATAAACATGGAAATATCTACACCGCCATCTGTATAAACACGGAAATATTTACACCGCTATCTGTACAAACATGGAAATATCTACACCGCTATCTGTATAAACATGGAAATATCTACACTGCGATCTGTATAAACATGGAAATATCTACAAAGCAATCTGTATAAACATGGAAATATCATCACTACGATCTGTATAAACATGCAAATATCTACACCGCTATCTGTACAAACATGGAAATATCTACACCGCTATCTCTATAAACATGGAAATATCAGCACCGCGGTCTGTATAAACATGGAAATATCTACACCTTTATCTGTATAAACATGGAAATATCTGCACCACTATCTCTATAAACATGCTAATAACTACACCGCTATCTGTATAAATGTGGAAATATTTGCACCGCCATCCCTATAAACATGGTAATATCAACACCGCGATCTGTATAAACATGGAAATAACTACACCGCGATCTGTATAAACATGGAAATATCTACACCGCCATCTCTATAAACATGGAAATATCTACACCGCCATCTGTATAAACATGGAAATATCTACAATGCCATTTGTAGAAAGATGTAAATATCTACACCACTATCTGTGTAAACATGGAAATACCTCTACTGCTATCTCTATAAACATGGAAAAATCAACACCGCTATCTCTATGAACATGGAAATATCTACACCGCCATCTCTATAAACATGGAAATATCTACACCGCGATCAGTATAAAAATGGAAATATCTACACCGCTATCTGTATAAACATGGAAATATCTCTACTGCTATCTCTATAAACATCGAAATATCTACACCTCCATCTGTATAAACATGGAAATACTTACAAAGTTCTCTGTATAAACATGGAAATATCTGCACCGCCATCTGTATAAACATGGAAATATCTACACAGCCATGTGTATATACATGGAAATATCTACACCGCTATCTATATAAACATGGAAATAACTACACTGCTATCTGTATAAAAATGGAAATATCTACACCGCCATCTACTTATCCATATAAATATCTGTGCCGCCATCTGTATAAACGTGGAAATATCTACAAGGTCATCTGTGTATAGATGGAAATATCAACACCACCATCTGTACAAACATGGAAATATCTGCACCGCTATCTGTATAAACATGGAAATATCTACACCGCGGTCTGTATAAACATGGAAATATCTACACCATGATCTGTATAAACATGGAAATATTTACACCGCTATCTGTAGAAACCTGGAAATATCTACACAGTTATCTGTATAAACATGGAAATATCTACACTGCTATCTCTATAAACATGGAAATATCTACAATGCCATCTGTAAAAACATGGAAATACCTATACAGTCATCTGTATAAACATGGAAATATCTGCATTACCATCTGTATAGACATGGAAATATCTACAATGCCATCTGTATACACATGGAAATACCTACACGGCAATCTGTGTATAGATGGATACATCAGCACCGCCATCTGTACAACCATGGAAATATCTACACCGCTATCTCTATAAACATGAAAATGTCTACACTGCGGTCTGTATAAACATGTAAATATCTACACCGGTATCTGTACAAACATGGAAATATCTACACCACGATCTGTATACACATGGAAATATTTACACAGCTATCTGTATACACATAGAAATATCTGCACCGCTATCTCTACAAACATGGAAATATCTACAAACCCATCTGTATAAACATGGAAACACCTACACAGTCATGTGTATAAACATGGAAATATCTACACCGCCATCTGTATAAACATGGAAATATCTACACCGCTCTCAGTATAAATATGTAATATCTAAACTGCTATCTCTATAAAAATGGAAAAATCTACACTGTTATCTGTATAAACATGGATATAACCTCACTGCTATCTCTATGAACATGGATATATCTACACCGCCATCTCTATAAACATGGAAATATCTACACTGAAATCTGTATAAACATGGAAATATCTACAGCGCAATCTGTATAAACGTGGAAATATCTACACCGCTATCTGTATAAATATGGAAATATCTACACTGCGATCTGTATAAACATGGAAATATCTACACCGCGATCTCTATAAACATGGAAAAATCAACACCGCTATCTCTATGAACATGGAAATATCTACACCGCCATCTCTATAAACATGGAAATATCTACAACGCGATCAGTATAAACTTGGAAATATCTCCACTGTTATCTCTATAAACATCGAAATACCTACACCACCATCTGTATAAACATGGAAATAGTTACAAAGTTATCTTTATAAACATGGAAATATCTACACCGCCATCTGTATAAACATGGAAATAACTACACCGCTATTTCTATAAACCATTAAATATCTACACCGCCATCTGTTTAAACATGGAAATATATACACAGACATCTGTTTATACATGGAAATATCTACACCACTATCTGTATAAACTTGATAATAACTACACCGCTATCTGTATAAATGTGGAAATATTTGCACCGCTATCCCTATAAACATGGTAATATCAACACCGCGATCTGTATAAACATGGAAATATCAACACCATGATCAGTATAAACATGGTAATATCTACACCGTGATCTGTATAAACATGGAAATATCTACACCGCCATCTGTATAAACATGGAAATATCTACACCCCTATCTGTATAAACATGGAAATATCCACACCGCTATCTCTATAAACATGGAAAAATCAACACCGCTATCTCTATGAACATGGAAATATCTACACCGCCATCTCTATAAACATGGAAATATCTACACCGCGATCAGTATAAACATGGAAATATCTACACCGCTATCTGTATAAACGTGGAAATATCTCCACTGCTATCTCTATAAACATCGAAATATCTACACCGCCATCTGTATAAACATGGAAATACTTACAAAGTTATGTGTATAAAGATGGAAATATCTACAACGCCAACTGTATAAACATGGAAATATCTAAACAGCCATGTGTATATACATGGAAATATCTACACCGCTATCTATATAAACATGGAAATAACTACAACGCTATCTGTATAAACATGGAAATATCTCCACTGCTATCTCTATAAACATGGAAATATCTACAACGCTATCTGTATAAACATGAAAATATCTCCACTGCTATCTCTATAAACATCGAAATATCTACACTGCCATCTGTATAAACATGGAAATATCTTCATGGTCATCTGTGTATAGATGGAAATATCAACACCACCATCTGTACAAACATGGAAATATCTACACCGCTATCTGTATAAACATGGAAAGATCTACACCGCGATCTGTATAAACATGGAAATATCTACACCGCTATCTGTATAAACGTGGAAATATCTACACAGCTATCTGTATAAACATGGAAATATCTACACCGCCATCTGTATAAACATGGAACTACCTACAAAGTCATCTGTATAAACATGGAAATATCTACACAGCCATCTGTATAAACATGGAAATATCAACGCAGCCATTTGTATATACATGGAAATATCTACACCGCTATCTGTACAAACTTGGAAATAACTACACCGCTATTTGTATAAACAAGGAAGTATCTACACCGTGATCTGTATAAACATGGGAATATGTAAACCGGAATCTCTATAAACATGGAAATATCTACACCCCTATCTGTATATACATGGAAATATCAACACCGCTATCTCTATAAACATGGAAAAATCAACACCGCTATCTTTATGAAGATGGAAATATCTACACTGCCATCTGTATAAACATGGAAATATCTACACAGCCATGTGTATATACATGGAAATACCTACAACGCTATCTATATAAACATGGAAATATTTACACCGCTATCTGTATAAACATGGAGACTTCTACACCGTTATCTGTATAAATATGGAAATATGTACACCGCTATCTCTATAAACTTGGAAATATCTACACCGCCATCTGTATAAACATGGAAATACCTATACAGTCATCTGTGTAAACATGGAAATGTCTACATCACCATCTGTATAAACATGGAAATATCTACAATGCCATGTGTATACACATGGAAATACCTACACGGCAATCTGTGTATAGATGGAAACATCAACACCGCCATCTGTACAAACATGGAAATATCTACACTGCTATCTCCATAAAGATGGAATTATCTACTCCGCCATGTGTATAAACACGGAAATATCTACACCACCATCTGTGTAAACATGGAAATATCTACACCGTTATCTGTATAATCATGGAAATATATACACCGCCATTTGCATGTCCATGGAAATATCTCCTCCGCTATCTGTATAAACATGGAAATATCTACACGGCCATCTGTGCATAGATGGAAATATCAACACCGCCATCTGTACAAACATGGAAATATCTACACCGCTATCTCTATAAACATGGAAATATCTGCACTGCCATGTGTAAAAACATGGAAATACTTATACAGTCTTTTGTATAAACATGGAAATATCTACAATGCCGTCTGTATACACATGGAAATATCTACACAGCCATCTGTATAAACATGTAAATATCTACACTGCTATCTCTATAAGCATGGAAATATCTACACCGCCATCTCCATAAACATGAAAATATCTACACTGCCATCTCCATAAACATGGAGCTAATTACTCCGCCATCTGTATAAACATGGAAACATCTACACCGCCATCTGTGTAAATAAGGAAATATCTACAATGCCATCTGTATAAAGATATAAATATCTGCACCGCGATCTGTATAAACCTGGAAATATCTACATCGCTATCTGTATAAACGTGGAATATCAACACCGCTATCGGTATAAACATGGAAATATCTACACCGCCATCTATATAAACATGGAAATATCTACACCGCTATGTCTATAAACATGGAAATACCTACACCGCTATCTCTATAAACATGGAAATATCTACACCGCTATCTGTATAAACATGGAAATATCCACACCGCTATCTGTATAAACTTGGAAACATCTACACCGCGATCTGTATAAACATGGAAATATCTACACCGCGATCTGTATAAATATGGAAATATCTTCAACACGATCTGTATAAACATGGAAATATCTACACCGCTATCTGTATAAACATGGTAATATCTACACCACCATGTATATAAACATGGAAATATCTACACCGCCATCTGTATAAAAATGGAAATATCTACAATGCCATCTGTAGAAAGATGGAAATAACTACACCGCAATCTGTGTAAACATGGAAATATCTACACCGCTATCTGTAAAAACATGGAAATATCTACACCGCTATATGTATAAACATGGAAATATCTACACCGCTATCTGTATAAACATGGAAATACCTACACCGCGATCTGTATAAATATGGAAATAACTTCAACACGATCTGTATAAACATCGAAATATCTACACCGCTATCTGTATAAACATGGTAATATCTAAACCACCACGTATATAAACATGGAAATATCTACACCGCCATCTGTATAAAAATGGCAACATCTAAAATGCCATCTGTAGAAAGATGGAAATATCTACACCGCAATCTGTGTAAACATGGAAATATCTACACCGCTATCTGTAAAAACATGGAATTATCTACACCGCTATATGTATAAACTTGGAAATATCTACACCGCCATCTGTATAAACATGGAAATACCTATACAGTCATCTGTGTAAACCTGGAAATATCTACACCACCATCTGTATAAACATGGAAGTATCTACAATGCCATCTGTATACACATGGAAATACCTTCACTACAATCTGTGTATAGATGGAAACATCAACACCGCCATCTGTACAAACATGGAAATATCCACACTGCGGTCTGTATAAACATGGAAATATCTACACCGGTATCTGTATAAACATGGAAATATCTACACAGTCATGTGTAGGAACATGGAAATATCTACACTGCCATCTGTATAAACGTAGAAATATCTACACAGCCCTCTGTATAAATATGGAAATATCTGCATAGGCATCTGTATAAACAAGGAAATATCTGCACCGCTATCTGTATAAACATAGAAATACCTAGACCGCTGTCTCTATAAACATGGAAATATGTACACCGCTATGTGTATACACATGGAAATATCTCCACTGCTGTCTGTATAAACATGGAAATATCTCCACCGTTATCTGTATAAACATGGAAATATCTACAGCGCCATCTCTATAAACATTGAAATATCTACACTGCCATCTGTAAAAACAGGGGAATATCTACAACGTCATCTGAATAAACATGGAAATATCGACACAGCAATCTGTATATACATGGAAATATCTACACCGCTCTCTGTATAAATATGAAATACCTAAACCGCTATCTCTATAAAAATGGATATATCTACACTGCTATCTGTATAAACATGGAAATATCCTCACTGCTATCTCTATGAACATGGATATATCTACACCGCTATCTCTACAAACATGGAAATGTCTACACCACCATCTCTATAAACATGGAAATATCTACACCGAAATCTGTATAAACATGGAAATATCTACAGCGCTATCTACATAAACATGGAAATATCTACACCGCCATCTCTATAAAAATGGAAATATCTACAATGCTATCTGTAGAAAGATGGAAATATCTACACCGCCATCTGTGTAAACATGGAAATATCTACACCGCTATCTGTAAAAACATGGAAATATCTACACCGCTATATGTATAAACATGGAAATATCTACACCGCTATCTGTATAAACATGGAAATATTTACACCGCGATCTGTATAAACATGGAAATATCTACACCGTGATCTCTATAAACAGGGAAATATCTACACCATGATCTGTATAAACATGGAAATATTTACACCGCTATCTGTATAAACATGGAAACTTCTACACCGTCATCTGTATAAACATGGAAATATCCACACCGCTATCTCTATAAACTTGGAAATATCTACACCGCCATCTGTATAAACATGGAAATACCTATACAGTCATCCGTGTAAACATGGAAATATCTACACCACCATCTGTATAAACATGGAAATACCTACAATGCCATGCGTATACACTTGGAAATACCTACACGGCAATCTGTGTATAGATGGAAACATCAACACCGCCATCTGTACAAACATGGAAATATCTACACTGCGGTCTGTATAAACATGGAAATATCTACACCGCTATCTGTATAAACATGGAAATATCTACACAGTCATGTGTAGGAACATGGAAATATCTACACTGCCATTTGTATAAACATAGAAATATCTACACAGACCTCCGTATAAATATGGAAATATCTGCATAGGCATCTGTATAAACATGGAAATATCTGCACCGCTATCTGTATAAACATAGAAATAACTAGACCGCTGTCTCTATAAACATGGATATATGTACACCGCTATGTGTATACACATGGAAATATCTCCACTGCTGTCTGTAGATCCATGGAAATATCTCCAGCGTTATCTGAATAAACATGGAAATATCAACAGCGCCATCTCTATAAACATTGAAATATCTACACTGCCATCTGTAAAAACATGGAAGTATCTATAACGTCATCTGAATAAACATGGAAATATCGACACAGCAATCTGTATATACATGGAAATATCTATACCGCTATCTGTATAAATATGAAATACCTAAACCGCTATCTCCATTAAAATGGAAATATCTACACTGCTATCTGTATAAACATGGAAATATCCTCACTGCTATCTCTATGAACATGGATATATCTACACCGCTATCTCTACAAACATGGAAATATCTACACCGCCATCTCTATAAACATGGAAGTATCTACACCACAATCTGTATAAACATGGAAGTACCTACAGCGCTATCTATATAAACACGGAAATATCTACACCGCTATCTGTATAAACATGGAAATATCTACACTGTGATCTGTATAAACATGGAAATATCTACACCGCGATCTGTATAAACATGTAAATATCTACACCGCGATCTGTATAAACATGGAAATATCTACACCGCTACCTGTATAAACATGGAAATATCTACACAGCTATCTCTATAAACATGGAAATATCTACACCGCCTTCTATCTCTATAAACATGGAAATATCTACACCGCCATCTGTATAAACATGGAAAGACCTACAAAGTCATCTGAATAAACATGGAAATATCTACACAGCCATCTGTATAAACATGGAAATATCTACACAGCCATGTGTATATACATGGAAATATCTACACCGCTATCTGTATAAACATGGAAATAACTACACCGCTATTTGTATAAACAAGGAAATATCTACACCGCCATCTATTCAAACATGGAAATATATACACAGACATCTGTTTATACATGGAAATATCTACACCGCTATCTGTATAAACATGATAATAACTACACCGCTATCTGTATAAATGTGGAAATATTTGCAGCGCTATCCCTATAAACATGGTAATATCAATACAACGATCTGTATAAACATGAAATATCTACACCATGGTCTGTATAAAGATGGAAATATCTTCATCGTGATCTGTATAAACATGGAAATATCTACACCGCCATCTCTATAAACATGGAAATATCTACACCCCTATCTGTATAAACATGGAAATATCCACAGCGCTATCTCTATAAACATGGAAAAATCAACAACGCTATCTCTATGAACATGGAAATATCTACACCGCCATCTCTATAAACATGGAAATATCTACACAGCCATGTGTATATACATGGAAATATCTACACCGCTATCTATATAAACTTGGAAATAACTACACCGCTATCTGTATAAACATGGAAATATTTCCACCGCCATCTACATATCAATAGAAATATCTGCGCCACCATCTGTATAAACATGGAAATATCTACTCGGTCATCTGTGTATAGATGGAAATATCAACACCGCCATCTGTACAAACATGGAAATATCTGCAACGCTATCTGTAAAAACATGGAAATACCTATACAGTCATCTGTATAAACATGGAAATATCTACACCACCATCTGTATAAACATGGGAATATCTACAATGACATCTGTATACACATGGAAGTAACGAAAGGGCAATCTGTGTATAGATGGAAACATCAAAACCGCCATCAGTACAAACATGGAAATATCTACACCGCTATCTCTATAAACATGGAAATATCTACACTGCGCTCTGAATAAACATGGAAATATCTACAAAGCCATCTGTATAAACATGGAAATATCTACAACACGATCTGTTTAAACATGGGAATATTTACACCGCTATCTGTATAAACATGGAAATATCTGCTCCGCTATCTCAATAAACATGGAAATATCTACAAAGCCATCTGTATAAACATGGAAATACCTACACAGTCATGTGTAGGAACATGGAAATATCTACACTGCCATCTGTATAAACATGGAAATATCTACACAGCCCTCTGTATAAATATGGAAATATCTGCATAGGCATCTGTATAAACATGGAAATATCTGTACCGCTATCTGTATAAACATGGAAATAACTACACCGCTGTCTCTATAAACATGGTAATATGTACACCGCTATGTGTATAAACATGGAAATATATCCACTGCTGTCTGTACAAACCTGGAAATATCTGCACCGCGATCTGTATAAACATGGAAATATCTACACCGCTATCTGTATAAACATGGATATATCTACACATCTATCACTATAAACATCGAAATACCTACACCGCCATCTGTATAAACATGGAAATACCTACAAAGTCATCTGTATAAACATGGAAATCTCTGCACAGCCATCTGAATAAACATGGAAATATCTACAGAGCCATCTGTATATACATGGAAATATCTACATCGCTATCTGTATAAACATGGAAATAACTACACCGCTATTTGTATAAACAATGAAATATCTACACCGCCATCTGTTTAAACATGGAAATATATACACAAACATCTGTTTATACATGGAAATATCTACACCGCTATCTGTATAAACATGCTAATAACTACACCGCTATCTGTATAAATGTGGAAATATTTGCACCGCTATCCCTATAAACATGCTAATATCAACACCGCGATCTGTATAAACATGGAAATACCTACACCGCCATCTGTATAAACATGGAAATACCTACAAAGTCATCTGTATAAACATGGAAATCTCTGCACAGCCATCTGTATAAACATGGAAATATCTACACCATGATCTGTATAAACATGGAAATATCTACACCGCGATCTGTATAAACATGGAAATATCTACACCGTGATCTATATACACATGGAAATATCTACACTGCCATCTCTATAAACATGGAAATATCTACACCCCATCTGTATAAACATGGAAATATCCACACAGCTATCTCTATAAACATGGAAAAGTCATCACCGCTATCTCTATGAACATCGAAATATCTACACCGCCATCTCTATAAACATGGAAATATCTACACCGCGATCAGTATAAACATGGAAATATCTACAGCGCTATCTGTATAAACATGGAAATATCTCCACTGCTATCTCTATAAACATCGAAATATCTACAACGCCTTCTGTATAAACATGGAAATACTTACAAAGTTATCTGTATAAACATGGAAATATCTACACCGCCATCTGTATAAACATGGAAATATCTACACAGCCATGTGTATATACATGGAAATATCTACACCGCTATCTCTATATACCTGGAAATATCTACACCGCCATCTGCATGTCCATGGAAATATCTACGCCGCCATCTGTATAGACTTGGAAATATCTACATTGCCATCTGTGTATAGATGGAAATATCAACACCGCCATCTGTACAAACATGGAAATATCTACACCGCTATCTCTGTAAACATGTAAATATCTGCACTGCCGTCTCCACAAAGATGGAAGTATCTACTCCGCCATGTGTATAAACACGGAAATATTTACACCACCATCTGTGTAAACATGGAAATATCTACACCGCTATCTGTATAAACATGGAAATATCTACACCACCATCTGCATGTCCATGGAAATATCTACGCCGCCATCTGTATAGACTTGGAAATATCTACATTGCCATCTGTGTATAGATGGAAATATCAACACTGCCATCTGTACAAACATGGAAATATCTACACCGCTATCTCTATAAACATGTAAATATGTGCACTGCCATCTGTAAAAACATGGAAATACCTATACAGTCATCTATATAGACATGGAAATAACTACAATGCCATCTGTATACACATGGAAATATCTACAAAGCCATCTCTATAAACATGCAAATATCTACACTGCTATCACTATAAACATAGAAATATCTACATCGCCATCTCTATAAACATGAAAATATCTACACTGCCCTCTCCATAAACATGGAACTAACTACTCCGCCATCTGTATAAACATGGAAACATCTACACCGACATCTTTGTGAATAAGGAAATATCTACAATGCCATCTGTATAAAGATATAAATATCTGCACCGCGAGCTGTATAAACATGGAAATATCTACATCGCTATCTGTATAAACGTGGAAATACCAACACCGCTATCGGTATAAACATGGAAATATCTATAACGCCATCTATATAAACATGAAAATATCTACACGGCTATGTCTATAAACATGGAAATACCTACACCGCTATCTCTATAAACGTGGAAATATCTACACCGCTATCTGTATAAACATGGAAATATCTACATCGCTTTCTGTATAAACAGGGAAATATCTCCACCGCTATCTGTGTAAACATGGAAATATCTACACCGCTATCTGTATATACATGGAAATATCTACACTGCTATCTGTATAAACAAGGAAATATCTACACCGCCATCTTTAGAAACACGGAAATATCTATACCACCATCTTTATAAACATGGAAATACCTACACCGCTACCTGTATAAATATGGAAATGTCTACACCGCTATCTCTATAAACATGGAAATACCTACACCACTTGCACTATAAACATGGAAATATCTACACCGCAATCTCTGTAAACATGGAAATATCTAAACCGCCATCTATGTAAACATGAAAATATCTACACTGCCATATTCCGAAACACGGCTGTATCTACACAGTCATCTGTATAAACCTGGAAATATCTACCCTGTCATCTATATAAACATGGAAATATCTACAGAGAACTCTGTATAAACATGGAAATGTCAGCACAGCCATCTATATAAACATGGAAATATCTACACCGCTATCTGTATAAACATGGAAATATCTACACCGCTATGTGTATTAACGTGGAAATATCTCCATTGTTATCTGTATAAAAATGGACATATCTCCACCGCAATCTGTATAAACATGAAAATATCTACACAGCTATCTCTATAAACATGGAAATATCTACACTGCCATCTGTACAAACGTGGAAATTTCTACACAGTCATCTGTAGAAACATGGAAATATCTACAACGCTATCTCTATAAACATGGAAATATCTACACCGCTATCTCCATCAACATGGAAATATACACACTGCCATCTCTTTAAACCTGGAGGTATCTACAACGCCGTCTACATAAACAAGAAAATATCTACACTGCCATCTATATAAACATGGAAATATCTACACCGCCATCTCTATAAACATGGAAATATCTACACTGCCATTTGTAGAAAGATGGAAATATCTACACCGCCTTCTGTATAAACGTGGAAATATCTACACCGCTATCTGTATAAACATGGAAATATCTACACCGCAATCTGTATAAACATGGAAATATCTACACCGCTATCTGTATAAATATGAAATATCTAAACCGCTATCTCTATAAAAGTGGAAATATCTACAATGCTATCTGTATAAACATGGAAATATCCTCACTGCTATCTCTATGAACATGGATATATCTACACCGATATCCCTATAAACATGGAAATATCTACACCGCCATCTCTATAAACATGGAAATATCTACACCGCCATCTGTATAAACATGGAAATATCCACACCGCTATCTGTATAAACATGGAAATATCTACACCGCGATCTGTATAAACATGGAAATATCTACACAACTATCTGTATAAACATGGAAATATCTACACAGCTATCTCTATAAACATGGAAATATCTACACCGCCATCTGTATAAACATGGAAATACCTACACAGCCATCTGTATAAACATGGAAATATCTACACAGCCATCTGTGTATACATGGAACTATCTACACCGCTGTCTGTATAAGCATGGAAATATCTACACCGCTATTTGTATATACAAGGAAATATCTACACCGTGATCTGTATAAACATGGAAATAACTACAGGGCTATCTGTATAAACAAGTAAATATCTACACCACCATCTGTTTAAACATGGAAATATATACACAGACATCTGTTTATACATTGAAATATCTACACCGCTATCTGTATAAACATGCTAATAACTACACCGCTATCTGTATAAATGTGGAAATATTTGCACCGCTATCCCTATAAACATGGTAATAACAACACCACGATCTGTATAAACATGGAAATATCTACACCATGATCTGTATAAACATGGAAATATCTTCACCGCGATCTGAATAAACCTGGAAATATCTACACCGTGATCTGTATAAACATGTAAATATCTACACCGCCATCTCTATAAACATGGAAATATCTACAGCCATATCTGTATAAACATGGAAATATCCACACCGCTATCTCTATAAACTTGGAAAAATCAACACCGCTATCTCTATGAACATGGAAATATCTACACCGCCATCTCTATAAACATGGAAATATCTACACCGCGATCAGTATAAACGTGGAAATATCTACACTGCTATCTGTATAAACATGGAAATATCTCCACTGCTATCTCTATAAACATCGAAATATCTACACCGCCATCTGTATAAACATGGAAATAGTTACAAAGTTATCGGTATAAACATGGAAATATCTACACCGCCATCTGTATAAACATGGAAATATCTACACCGCTATCTGTGTAAACATGGAAATATCTACACCGCCATCTACATAACCATGGAAATATCTACGCCGCCGTCTGTATAAACATGGAAATATCTGCACGGTCATCTGTGTATAGATGGAAATATCAACACCGCCATCTGTACAAACATGGAAATACCTGCACCGCTATCTGTATAAACATGGAAATATCTACACCACGGTCTTTATAAACATGGAAATATCTAAACCGCTATCTGTATAAACATGGAAATATCTACACCGCTATCTCTATAAACATGGAAATATCTACACCGTGATCTATATAAACATGGAAATATTTACACTGCTATGTGTATAAACATGGAAATTACGACACCGTTATCTGTATAAATATGGAAATATCTAGACCGGTATCTGTATAAACATGGAAATATCTATACCACGATCTGTATAAACATGGAAATATATACACCGCTATCTGTATAAACATGTATATATCTGCAGCGCTATCTCTATAGACATGGAAATATCTTCAAAGCCTTCTGTATAAACATGGAAATACCTACACAGTCATGTGTAGGAACATGGAAACATCTACACTGCCATCCGTATAAACATAGAAATATCTACACATCCCTCTGTATAAATATGGACATATCTGCATAGGCATCTGTATAAACATGGAAATATCTGCACCGCTATCTGTATAAACATGGAAATACCTACACCGCAGTCTGTATAAACATGGAAATATCTCCACCGTTATCTGTATAAACATGGAAATATCTACAGCGCCATCTATATAAGCATGGAAATATCTACAATGCCATTTGTAGAAAGATGGAAATATCTACACCACAGTAGGTGTAAACATGGAAATATCTACACCAATATCTGTAAAAACATGGAAATATCTACACCGCTATCTGTATAAACATGGAAATATCTACACCGCGATCTGTATAAACAAGGAAATATCTACAGCGCCATCTCTATAAACATCGAAATATCTTCACCACGATCTGTATAAACATGGAAATAACTACACCGCTATCTGTATAAACATTGTAATAACTACACCACCATCTATATAAACATGGAAATATCTACACAGCCATCTGTATAAACAAGGAAATATCTACAACGCCATCTGTAGAAAGACGGAAATATCTACAGCGCAATCGGTGTAAACATGGAAATATCTACACCAATATCTGTAAAAATATGGAAATATCTACACCGCTATCTGTATAAACATGGAAATATCTACAATGCCATCTGTATACACATGGAAATATCTACACAGCCATCTGTATAAACATGTAAATATCTACACTGCTATCTCTATAAACATGGAATTATCTACACCGCCATCTCTATAAACATGAAAATATCAACACTGCCATCTCCATAAACTTGGAACTAACTATTCCGCCATCTCTATAAACATGGAAACATCTACAGCGCCTTATGTGTGAATAAGGAAATATCTACAATGCCATCTGTATAAAGATATAAATATCTGCACCGTGAGCTGTATAAACATGGAAATAACTACATCGCTATCTGTATAAACGTGGAAATACCAACACCGCTATCGGTATAAACATGGAAATATCTTCAACGTTATCTATATAAACATGGAATTATCTACACCGCTATGTCTTTAAACATGGAAATACCTACACCGCTATCTCTATAAACATGGAAATATCTACAACGCTATCTGTATAAACATGGAAATATCTACACCGCTATCAGTATGAACATGGAAATATCTACACCGAGATCTGTATAAACATGGAAATATCTACACGGCGATCTGTATGAACATGGAAATATCTTCACCACGATCTGTATAAACATGGAAATAACTACAAAGCTATCTGTATAAACATGGTAATATCTACACCACCATCAATATAAACATGGAAATATCTACACCGCCATCTGTGTAAACATGGAAATATCTACAATGCCATCTGTAGAAAGATGGAAATATCTACAGCGTAATCTGTGTAAACATGGAAATATCTACACCAATATCTGTAAAAACATGGAAATATCTACACCGCTATCTGAATAAACATGGAAATATCTACACCGCGATCTGTACAAACATGGAAATATCTACAGCGCCATCTCTATAAACATTGAAGTATCTACACTGCCATCTGTAAAAACATGGAAATTTCTACACAGTCATCTGAATAAACATGGAAATATCTACACCACCATCTGTATAAACATGGAAATAGCTACAATACCATCTGTATACACATGGAAATATCTACACACACATCTGCATAAGTATGGAAATATCTTCACCGCCATCTATATAAACATGGAAATAACTACACTGCCATCTGTAGAAAGATGGAAATATCTACACCGCCATCTCTATAAACATGAAAATATCTACACTGCCATCTCCATAAAGATGGAAGTATCTACTCCGCCATGTGTATAAACACGGAAATATCTACACCACCATCTGTGTAAACATGGAAATATCTACACTGCTATTTGTATAAACATGGAAATATCTACACCACCATCTGCATGTCCATGGAAATATCTACACCGCAATCTGTATTAATATGGAAATACCTACACCGCTACCTCTATAGACATGTAAATATCTACACCGCTATCTGTATAAACATGGAAATATCCACACTGCCATCTGTATAAAGATGGAAATATCTACACCGCGAGCTGTATAAACATGGAAATATCTACACCGCTATCTGTATAAACATGGAAATACCAACACCGTTATCTGTATAAACATGGAAATATCTACACCGCTATCTCTATAAACATGAAAATACATACACCACCATCTCTGTAAGCATGGAAATATTTACACCGCTATCTCTATAGACATAGAAATAACTACATCGCCATCCCTATAAACATGGAAATATCTACACCGGTATCTGTATAAAGATGGAAATATCTACACCGCTATCTCTATAAACATGGAAATATCTACACAGCCATCTGTATAAACATGGAAATATCTACACTGCTATCTCTATAAACCTGGAAATACCTACACCGTTATCTGTATAAACATGGAAATATCTACATCGCTATCTCTATAAACAGGGAAATATCCCCACCGCTATCTGTATAAACATGGAAATATCTACACCGCTATCTCTATAAACATGGAAAGATCTACACCGCTATCTGTATAAACATGAAAATATCTACACCGCTATCTGTGTAAACTTGGGAATATCTACACAGGTATCTGTGTAAACTGGGAAATATCTACACAGGTATCTGTGTAAAAATGGAAATAGCTACACGGCAATCAGTGCAAAGAGGGAAATATCTACACTGCTTTCTCTGAAAACATGGAAATATCAACACCGCTATCTCTATAAACCTGGAAATATCTACACCGCTATCTGTATAAACAAGGAAATATCTACACCGCCATCTGTAGAAACATGGAAATATCTACACCGCCAACTGTATAAACATGGAAATACCTACACCGCTATCTGTAGAAATATGGAAATATCTACACCGCTATCTCTAAAAACATGGAAATACCAACACCGCTTTCTCTATAAACATGGAAATATCTACATCGCAATCTCTATAAACATGGATTTATCTACACCGCCATCTCTATAAACATGAAAATATCTACAACACCATCTTCAGAAACATGGCTGTATCGACACCGCCATCTGTATAAACATGGAAATATCTACACCACTATCTGTATAAATATGGAAAAATCTTCACTGCCATCTGTATAAAGATGGAAATATCTGCACTGCGAGTTGTATAAACATGGAAATATCTACACTGCTATCTCTATAAACATGGAAATACCTACAACGCCATCTCTATAAACATGCAAATATCTACACCGCTATCTGTATAAACATGGAAATAGCTACACCGCTATCTGTATAAACCTGGAAAGGTCTACACCGCTATCTGTATAAATATGGAAATAACTACAACGCTATCTCTCTAAACATGGAAATGTCTACAATGCTATCTGTATAAACATGGAAATATCTACAATGCCATCTGTAGAAAGATGGAAATATCTACACCGCAATCTGTGTAAACATGGAAATATCTACACCAATATCTGTAAAAACATGGAAATATCTACACCGCTATCTGTAAAAACATGGAAATATCTACACCGCGATCTGCATTAACATGGAAATATCTACACCGCGATCTGTATAAACATGGAAATATCTACACCGCTATCTGTAGAAACATGGAAATATCTACACTGCGATGTGCATTAACATGGAAATATCTACACCGCTATCTGTATAAACATGGAAATATCTACACCGCTATCTGTAGAAACAAGGAAATATCTAAACAGATATCTCTATAAACATGGAAATATCTACACCGCCATCTGTATAAACATGGAAATACCTACAAGTCATCTGTATAAACATGGAAATATCTACACAGCCATCTGTATAAACATGGAAATATCTACACAGCCATCTGTATATACATGGAAATATCTACACCGCTATCTGTATTAACATGGAAATATCAACACCGCTATTTGTACGAACATGGCAATATCTACACCGTGATCTGTATAAACATGGAAATATCTACACTGCTATGTGTATAAACAAGGACATATCTACACCGCTATCTGTATAAACATGGAAATAACTACACCGCTATTTGCATGAACAAGGAAATATCTACACCGTGATCTGTATAAACATGGAAATATCTACAACGCCATCTCTATAAACATGGAAATATCTACACCCCATCTGTATAAACATGGAAATATCCACACCGCTATCTCTATAAACATGGAAATAACTACACCGCGATCAGTATAAATGTGGAAATATCTACACCGCTATCTCTATAAACATGGAAATATCTCCACTGCTATCTCTATAAACATCGAAATATCTACACCGCCATCTGTATAAACATGGAAATACTTACAAAGTTATCTGTATAAACATGGAAATATCTACACCGCCATCTGTATAAACATGGAAATACCTACAAGTCATCTGTATAAACATGGAAATATCTACACAGCCATCTTTATAAACATGGAAATATCTACACAGCCATCTGTATATACATGGAAATATCTACACCGCTATCTGTATTAACATGGAAATATCAACACCGCTATTTGTATGAACAAGGAAATATCTACACCGTGATCTGTATAAACATGGAAATATCTACACTGCTATTTGTATAAACAAGGACATATCTACACCGCTATCTGTATAAACATGGAAATAACTACACCGCTATTTGCATAAACAAGGAAATATCTACACCGTGATCTGTATAAACATGGAAATATCTACAACGCCATCTCTATAAACATGGAAATATCTACACCCCTATCTGTATAAACATGGAAATATCCACACCGCTATCTCTATAAACATGGAAATAACTACACCGCGATCAGTATAAACGTGGAAATATCTACACCGCTATCTCTATAAACATGGAAATATCTCCACTGCTATCTCTATAAACATCGAAATATCTACACCGCCATCTGTATAAACATGGAAATACTTACAAAGTTATCTGTATAAACATGGAAATATCTACAGCGCCATCTGTATAAACATGGAAATATCTACACAGACATGTGTTCATATATGGAAATATCTACACCGCTCTCCATATAAACATGGAAATAACTACACCGATATCTGTATATACATGGAAATATCTACACCGCCATCTACATATCCATAGAAATATCTGCGCCACCATTTGTATAAACATGGAAATATCTACACGGTCATCTGTGTATAGATGGAAACAGCAACACCGCCATCTGTACAAACATGGAAATATCTGCACCGCTATTTGTATAAACATGGAAATATCTACACCGTGGTGTGTATAAACATGGAAATATCTACACCGCTATCTGTATAAACATGGAAATATATACACGGCCATCTCTATAAACATGGAAATATCTACACCGTGATCTGTATAAACATGGAACTATTTACACCGATATCTGTATAAACATGGAAATATCAACACAGTCATCTCTATAAACATGGAAATATCTACACCTCCATCTGTATAAACATGGAAATATCTACACCGCTATCAGTATAAACCTGAAAATATCTACACCGCTATCTGTATAAACATGGTAATATCTACAACACCATCTATATAAACATGGAAATATCTTCACCGCCATCTGTATAAACATGGAAATATCTACAATGCCATCTGTAGAAAGATGGAAATATCTACACTGCAATCTGTGTAAACATGGAAATATCTACAATGCCATCTGTAGAAAGATGGAAATATCTACACCGCAATCTGTGTAAACATGGAAATATCTACACCAATATCTGTAAAAACATGGAAATATCTACACCGCTATCTGTATAAACATGGAAATATCTACACCGCAATCTGCATAAACATGGAAATATCTACACCGCGATCTGTATAAACATGGAAATATCTACACCGCTATCTGTAGAAACATGGAAATATCTACACCGCTATCTGTAGAAACATGGAAATATCTACACAGCTATCTCTATAAACATGGAAATATCTACACCGCCATCTGTATAAACATGGAAATACCTACAAGTCATCTGTATAAACATGGAAATATCTACACAGCCATCTGTATAAAAATGGAAATATCTACACAGCCATCTGTATATACATGGAAATATCTACACCGCTATCTGTATTAACATGGAAATATCAACACCGCTATTTGTACGAACAAGGAAATATCTACACCGTGATCTGTATAAACATGGAAATATCTACACTGCTATTTGTATAAACAAGGACATATCTACACCGCTATCTGTATAAACATGGAAATAACTACACTGCTATTTGCATAAACAAGGAAATATCTACACCGTGATGTGTATAAACATGGAAATACCTACAACGCCATCTCTATAAACATGGAAATATCTACACCCCTATCTGTATAAACATGGTAATATCTACAACACCATCTATATAAACATGGAAATATCTTCACCGCCATCTGTATAAACATGGAAATATCTACAATGCCATCTGTAGAAAGATGGAAATATCTACACTGCAATATGTGTAAACATTTAAATATCTACACCGCCATCTGTATAAACATGGAAATATCTACAAGGCTATCTGTATAAACATGGAAACATATTCACCGCTATCTCTATAAACATGGAAATATTTACACCGTGATCTGTATAAACATGGAAATATTTGCACCGATATCTGTTTAAACATGGAAATATCTACACCGCCATCTCTATAAACATGGGAATATCTACCCCGCCATCTGTATAAACATGGAAATATCTACACCGCTATCTGTATAAACCTGGAAATATCTACACCGCTATCTGTAAACATGGTAATATCTACACCACCATCTATATAAACATGGAAATATCTACACCGCCATCTGTATAAACACGGAAATATCTACAATGCCATCTGTAGAAAGATGGAAATATCTACACCGCAATCTGTGTAAACATGGAAATATCTACACCAATATCTGTAAAAACATTGAAATATCTACACCGCTATCTGTATAAACATGGAAATATCTACACCGCGATCTGCATAAACATGGAAATATATGCACCGTGATCTGCAAAACATGGAAATATCTACACCGCTATCTGTAGAAACATGGAAATATCTACACAGCTATCTCTATAAACATGGAAATATCTACACCGCCATCTGTATAAACATGGAAATACCTACAAGTCATCTGTATAAACATGGAAATATCTACACAGCCATCTGTATAAACATGGAAATATCTACACTGTTATTTGTATAAACAAGGAAATATCTACACCGCTATCTGTATAAACATGGAAATAACTACACCGCTATTTGCATAAACAAGGAAATATCTACACCGTGATCTCCATAAACATGGAAATATCTAGAACGCCATCTCTATAAACATGGAAATATCTACACCCCTATCTGTATAAACATGGAAATATCCACACCGCTATCTCTAAAAACATGGAAATAACTACACCGCGATCAGTATAAACGTGGAAATATCTACACCGCTATCTCTATAAACATGAAAATATCTCCACTGCAATCTCTATAAACATCGAAATATCTACATCGCCATCTGTATAAAGATGGAAATACTTACAAAGTTATCTGTATAAAAATGGAAATATCTACACCGCCATCTGTATAAACATGGAAATATCTACACAGCCTTGTGTACATATATGGAAATATCTTCACCGCTCTCATTATAAACATGGAAATAACTACACCGCTATCTGTATATACATGGAAATATCTACACCGCCATCTACATATCCATAGAAATATCTGCGCCGCCATCTGTATAAACATGGAAATATCTACACGGTCATCTGTGTATACATGGAAATATCAACACCGCCATCTGTACAAACATGGAAATATCTGCACCGCTATCTGTATAAACATGGAAATATCTACACCGTGGTCTGTATAAACATGGAAATATCCACACCGCTATCTGTATAAACATGGAAATATATACACCGCTATCTCTATAAACATGGAAATATCTACACCGTGATCTGTATAAACATGGAAATATTTACAACGATATCTGTATAAACATGGAAATATCTACACCGCCATCTCTATAAACATGGAAATATCTACACCGCCATCTGTATAAACATGGAAATATCTACACCGCTATCTGTATAAACCTGGAAATATCTACACCGCTATCTGTGTAAACATGGTAATATCTACACCACCATCTACATAAACATGGAAATATCTACACCGCCATCTGTATAAACATGGAAATATCTACAATGCCATCTGTAGAAAGATGGACATATCTACACCGCAATCTGTGTAAACATGGAAATATCTACAGCAATATCTGTAAAAACATGGAAATATCTACACCGCTATCTGTAAAAACATGGAAATATCTACACCGCGATCTGCATAAACACGGAAATATCTACACCGTGATCTGTATCAACATGGAAATATCTACACCGCTATCTGTAGAAACATGGAAATATCTACACAGCTATCTCTATAAACATGGAAATATCTACACCGCCATCTGTATAAACATGGAAATACCTACAAGTCATCTGTATAAACATGGAAATATCTACACAGCCATCTGTATAAACATGGAAATATCTACACAGCCAGCTGTATATACATGTAAATATCTACACCGCTATCTGTATAAACATGGAAATAAGTACACCGCTATTTGTATAAACAAGGAAATATCTACACCGTGGTCTGTATAAACTTGGAAATATCTACACTGCTATTTGTATAAACAAGGAAATATCTACACCGCTATCAGTATAAACATGGAAATAACTACACCGCTATTTGCATAAACAAGGAAATATCTACACCGTGATCTGTATGAACATGAAAATATCTACAAGGCCATCTCTATAAACATGGAAATATCTACATCCCTATCTGTATAAACATGGAAATATCCACACCGCTGTCTCTATAAACATGGAAATAACTACACCACGATCAGTATAAACGTGGAAATATCTACACCGCTATCTCTATAAACATGGAAATATCTCCAATACTATCTCTATAAACATCGAAATATCTACACCGCCATCTGTATAAACATGGAATTACTTACAAAGTTATCTGTATAAACATGGAAATATCTACACCGCCATCTGTATAAACATGGAAACATCTACACAGCCTTGTGTACATATATGGAAATAACTTCACCGCTCTCTATATAAACATGGAAATAACTACACCGCTATCTGTATGTACATGGAAATATCTACACCGCCATCTACATATCCATAGAAATATCTGCACCGCCATCTGTATAAACATGGAAATATCTACACGGTCATCTGAGTATAGATGGATATATCAACACCGCCATCTGTACAAACATGGAAATATCTGCACCGCTATCTGTATAAACATGGAAATATCTACACCGTGGTCTGTATAAACATGGAAATATCTACACCGCTATCTGTATAAACATGGAAATATATACACCGCTATCTCTATAAACATGGAAATTTCTACACCGTGATCTGTATAAACATGGAAATATTTACACCGATATCTGTATAAACATGGAAATATCTACACCGCCAGCTCTATAAACATGGAAATATCTACACTGCCATCTGTATAAACATGGAAATATCTACAACGCTATCTGAATAAACCTGGAAATATCTGCACCGCTATCTGTATAAACATGGTAATATCTACACCACCATCTAAATAAACATGGAAATATCTACACCGCCATCTGTATGAACATGGAAATATCTACAATGCCATCTGTAGAAAGATGGAAATATCCTCACCGCAATCTGTGTAAACATGGAAATATCTACACCAATGTCTCTAAAAACATGGAAATATCTACACCGCTATCTGTATAAACATGGAAATATCTACACCGCGTTCTGCATAAACATGGAAATATCTACACCGCGATCTGTATAAACATGGAAATATCTACACCGCTATCTGTAGAAACATGGAAATATCTGCACCGCGCCCTGCATAAACATGGAAATATCTACACCGCGATCTGTATAAACATTTAAATATCTACACCGCGATCTGTATAAACATGTAAATATCTACACCGCTATCTGTAGAAACATGGAAATATCTACACAGCTATCTCTATAAACATGGAAATATCTACACCGCCATCTGTATAAACATGGAAATACCTACAAGTCATCTGTATAAACATGGAAATATCTACACAGCCATCTGTATAATCATGGAAATATCTACACAGCCAGCTGTATATACATGTAAATATCTACACCGCTATCTGTATAAACATGGAAATAAGTACACCGCTATTTGTATAAACAAGGAAATATCTACACCGTGGTCTGTATAAACTTGGGAATATCTACACTGCTATTTGTATAAACAAGGAAATATCTACACCGCTATCAGTATAAACATGGAAATAACTACACCGCTATTTGCATAAACAAGGAAATATCTACACCGTGATCTGTATGAACATGAAAATATCTACAAGGCCATCTCTATAAACATGGAAATATCTACATCCCTATCTGTATAAACGTGGAAATATCCACAACGCTATCTCTATAAACATGGAAATAACTACACCGCGATCAGCATAAACGTGGAAATATCTACACCGCTATCTCTATAAACATGGAAATATCTCCACTACTATCTCTATAAACATCGAAATATCTACACCGCCATCTGTATAAACATGGAAATACTTACAAAGTTATCTGTATAAACATGGAAATATCTACACCGCCATCTGTATAAACATGGAAATACCTACACAGCCATGTGTACATACATGCAAATAGCTACACCGCTCTCTATATAAACATGGAAATAACTACACCGCTATCTGTATGTACATGGAAATATCTACACCGCCATCTACATATCCATAGAAATATCTGCACCGCCATCTATATAAACATGGAAATATCTACACGGTCATCTGTGTATAGATGGAAATATCAACACTGCCGTCGGTACAAACATGGAAATATCTGCACCGCTATCTGTATAAACATGGAAATATCTACACCGTGGTCTGTATAAACATGGAAATATCTACACCGCTATCTGTATAAACATGGAAATATATACACCGCTATCTCTATAAACATGGAATTATCTACACCGTGATCTGTATAAACATGGAAATATTTACACCGATATCTGTATAAACATGGAAATATGTACACCGCCAGCTCTATAAACATGGAAATATCTACACCGCCATCTGTATAAACATGGAAATATCTACACCGCTATCTAAATAAACCTGGAAATATCTGCACCGCTATCTGTATAAACATGGTAATATCTACACAACCATCTAAATAAACATGGAAATATCTACACCGCCATCTGTATAAACATGAAAATATCTACAATGCCATCTGTAGAAAGATGGAAATATCTGCACCGCAATCTTTGTAAACATGGAAATATCTACAACAATGTCTGTAAAAACATGGAAATATCTACACCGCTATCTGTATAAACATGGAAGTATCTACACCGCGATCTGCATAAACATGGAAATATCTACACCGCGATCTGTATAAACATGGGAATATCTACACCGCTATCTGTAGAAACATGGAAATATCTGCACCGCGCCCTGCATAAACATGGAAATATCTACACCGTGATCTCTATAAACATTTAAATATCTACACCGCGATCTGTATAAACATGTAAATATCTACACCGCTATCTGTAGAAACATGGAAATATCTACACAGCTATCTCTATAAACATGGAAATATCTACACCGCCATCTGTATAAACATGGAAATACCTACAAGTCATCTGTATAAACATGGAAATATCTACACAGCCATCTTTATAAACATGGAAATATCTACACAGCCATCTGTATATACATGGAAATATATACACCGCTCTCTGTATAAACATGGAAATAACTACACCGCTATTTGTATAAACAAGGAAATATCTACAACGTGATTTGTATAAACATGGAAATATCTACACTGCTATTTGTATAAACAAGGAAATATCTACACGGCTATTTGTATAAACATGGAAATAACTACACCGCTATTTGCATAAACAAGGAAATATCTACACCGTGATCTGTATAAACATGGAAATATCTACAACGCCATCTCTATAAACATGGAAATATCTACACCCCTATCTGTATAAACATGGAAATATCCACACCGCTATCTCTATAAACATGGAAATAACTACACCGCGATCAGTATAAACGTGGAAATATCTACACCGCTATCTCTATAAACATGGAAATATCAACACCGCTATTTGTACGAACAAGGAAATATCTACACCGTGATCTGTATAAACATGGAAATATCTACACTGCTATTTGTATAAACAAGGACATATCTACACCGCTATCTGTATAAACATGGAAATAACTACACCGCTATTTGCATAAACAAGGAAATATCTACACCGTGATGTGTATAAACATGGAAATACCTACAACGCCATCTCTATAAACATGGAAATATCTACACCCCTATCTGTATAAACATGGTAATATCTACAACACCATCTATATAAACATGGAAATATCTTCACCGCCATCTGTATAAACATGGAAATATCTACAATGCCATCTGTAGAAAGATGGAAATATCTACACTGCAATATGTGTAAACATGGAAATATCTACACCGCCATCTGTATAAACATGGAAATATCTACAATGCTATCTGTATAAACATGGAAACATATTCACCGCTATCTCTATAAACATGGAAATATTTACACCGTGATCTGTATAAACATGGAAATATTTGCACCGATATCTGTTTAAACATGGAAATATCTACACCGCCATCTCTATAAACATGGAAATATCTACCCCGCCATCTGTATAAACATGGAAATATCTACACCGCTATCTGTATAAACCTGGAAATATCTACACCGCTATCTGTAAACATGGTAATATCTACACCACCATCTATATAAACATGGAAATATCTACACCGCCATCTGTATAAACACGGAAATATCTACAATGCCATCTGTAGAAAGATGGAAATATCTACACCGCAATCTGTGTAAACATGGAAATATCTACACCAATATCTGTAAAAACATGGAAATATCTACACCGCTATCTGTATAAACATGGAAATATCTACACCGCGATCTGCATAAACATGGAAATATATGCACCGTGATCTGTAAAACATGGAAATATCTACACCGCTATCTGTAGAAACATGGAAATATCTACACAGCTATCTCTATAAACATGGAAATATCTACACCGCCATCTGTATAAACATGGAAATACCTACAAGTCATCTGTATAAACATGGAAATATCTACACAGCCATCTGTATAAACATGGAAATATCTACACAGCCATCTGTATATACATGGAAATATCTACACCGCTATCTGTATAAACATGGAAATAACTACACCGGTATTTGTATAAACAAGGAAATATCTACACCGTGATCTGTATAAACATGGAAATATCTACACTGTTATTTGTATAAACAAGGAAATATCTACACCGCTATCTGTATAAACATGGAAATAACTACACCGCTATTTGCATAAATAAGAAAATATCTACACCGTGATCTGCATAAACATGGAAATATCTAGAACGCCATCTCTATAAACATGGAAATATCTACACCCCTATCTGTATAAACATGGAAATATCCACACCGCTATCTCTAAAAACATGGAAATAACTACACCGCGATCAGTATAAACGTGGAAATATCTACACCGCTATCTCTATAAACATGAAAATATCTCCACTGCAATCTCTATAAACATCGAAATATCTACATCGCCATCTGTATAAAGATGGAAATACTTACAAAGTTATCTGTATAAACATGGAAATATCTACACCGCCATCTGTATAAACATGGAAATATCTACACAGCCTTGTGAACATATATGGAAATATCTTCACCGCTCTCATTATAAACATGGAAATAACTACACCGCTATCTGTATATACATGGAAATATCTACACCGCCATCTACATATTCATAGAAATATCTGCGCCGCCATCTGTATAAACATGGAAATATCTACACGGTCATCTGTGTATACATGGAAATATCAACACCGCCATCTGTACAAACATGGAAATATCTGCACCGCTATCTGTATAAACATGGAAATATCTACACCGTGGTCTGTATAAACATGGAAATATCCACACTGCTATCTGTATAAACATGGAAATATATACACCGCTATCTCTATAAACATGGAAATATCTACACCGTGATCTGTATAAACATGGAAATATTTACAACGATATCTGTATAAACATGGAAATATCTACACCGCCATCTCTATAAACATGGAAATATCTACACCGCCATCTGTATAAACATGGAAATATCTACACCGCTATCTGTATAAACCTGGAAATATCTACACCGCTATCTGTGTAAACATGGTAATATCTACACCACCATCTACATAAACATGGAAATATCTACACCGCCATCTGTATAAACATGGAAATATCTACAATGCCATCTGTAGAAAGATGGACATATCTACACCGCAATCTGTGTAAACATGGAAATATCTACAGCAATATCTGTAAAAACATGGAAATATCTACACCGCTATCTGTATAAACATGGAAATATCTACACCGCGATCTGCATAAACACGGAAATATCTACACCGCGATCTGTATCAACATGGAAATATCTACACCGCTATCTGTAGAAACATGGAAATATCTACACAGCTATCTCTATAAACATGGAAATATCTACACCGCCATCTGTATAAACATGGAAATACCTACAAGTCATCTGTATAAACATGGAAATATCTACACAGCCATCTGTATAAACATGGAAATATCTACACAGCCAGCTGTATATACATGTAAATATCTACACTGCTATCTGTATAAACATGGAAATAAGTACACCGCTATTTGTATAAACAAGGAAATATCTACACCGTGGTCTGTATAAACTTGGAAATATCTACACTGCTATTTGTATAAACAAGGAAATATCTACACCGCTATCAGTATAAACATGGAAATAACTACACCGCTATTTGCATAAACAAGGAAATATCTACACCGTGATCTGTATGAACATGAAAATATCCACAAGGCCATCTCTATAAACATGGAAATATCTACATCCCTATCTGTATAAACATGGAAATATCCACAACGCTGTCTCTATAAACATGGAAATAACTACACCACGATCAGTATAAACGTGGAAATATCTACACCGCTATCTCTATAAACATGGAAATATCTCCACTACTATCTCTATAAACATCGAAATATCTACACCGCCATCTGTATAAACATGGAAATACTTACAAAGTTATCTGTATAAACATGGAAATATCTACACCGCCATCTGTATAAACATGGAAACATCTACACAGCCTTGTGTACATATATGGAAATAACTTCACCGCTCTCAATATAAACATGGAAATAACTACACCGCTATCTGTATGTACATGGAAATATCTACACCGCCATCTACATATCCATAGAAATATCTGCACCGCCATCTGTATAAACATGGAAATATCTACACGGTCATCTGAGTATAGATGGATATATCAACACCGCCATCTGTACAAACATGGAAATATCTGCACCGCTATCTGTATAAACATGGAAATATCTACACCGTGGTCTGTATAAACATGGAAATATCTACACCGCTATCTGTATAAACATGGAAATATATACACCGCTATCTCTATAAACATGGAAATTTCTACACCGTGATCTGTATAAACATGGAAATATTTACACCGATATCTGTATAAACATGGAAATATCTACACCGCCAGCTCTATAAACATGGAAATATCTACACTGCCATCTGTATAAACATGGAAATATCTAAAACGCTATCTGAATAAACCTGGAAATATCTGCACCGCTATCTGTATAAACATGGTAATATCTACACCACCATCTAAATAAACATGGAAATATCTACACCGCCATCTGTATGAACATGGAAATATCTACAATGCCATCTGTAGAAAGATGGAAATATCCTCACCGCAATCTGTGTAAACATGGAAATATCTACACCAATGTCTCTAAAAACATGGAAATATCTACACCGCTATCTGTATAAACATGGAAGTATCTACACCGCGATCTGCATAAACATGGAAATATCTACACCGCGATCTGTATAAACATGGAAATATCTACACCGCTATCTGTAGAAACATGGAAATATCTGCACCGCGCCCTGCATCAACATGGAAATATCTACACCGTGATCTGTATAAACATTTAAATATCTACACCGCGATCTGTGTAAACATGTAAATATCTACACCGCTATCTGTAGAAACATGGAAATATCTACACAGCTATCTCTATAAACATGGAAATATCTACACCGCCATCTGTATAAACATGGAAATACCTACAAGTCATCTGTATAAACATGGAAATATCTACACAGCCATCTGTATCAACATGGAAATATCTACACAGCCATCTGTATATACATGGAAATATATACACCGCTATCTGTATAAACATGGAAATAACTACACCGCTATTTGTATAAACAAGGAAATATCTACAACGTGATTTGTATAAACATGGAAATATCTACACTGCTATTTGTATAAACAAGGAAATATCTACACGGCTATTTGTATAAACATGGAAATAACTACACCGCTATTTGCATAAACAAGGAAATATCTACACCGTGATCTGTATAAACATGGAAATATCTACAACGCCATCTCTATAAACATGGAAATATCTACACCCCTATCTGTATAAACATGGAAATATCCACACCGCTATCTCTATAAATATGGAAATAACTACACCGCGATCAGTATAAACGTGGAAATATCTACACCGCTATCTCTATAAACATGGAAATATCTCCACTGCTATCTCTATAAACATCGAAATATCTACACCGCCATCTGTATAAACATGGAAATACTTACAAAGTTATCTGTATAAACATGGAAATATCTACACCGCCATCTGTATAAACATGGAAATATCTACACAGCCATGTGTACATACATGGAAATATCTACACCGCTCTCTATATAAACATGGAAATAACTACACCGCTATCTGTATAAACATGGAAATATCTACACCGTGGTCTGTATAAACATGGAAATATCTGCACCGCTATCTGTATAAATATGGAAATATATACACCGCTATCTCTATAAACATGGAAATAACTACACCGTGATCTGTATAAACATGGAAATATCTACAATGCCATCTGTAGAAAGATGGAAATATCTACACTGCAATCTGTGTAAACATGGAAATACCTACACCAATATCTGTAAAAACATGGAAATATCTACACCGATATCTGTATAAAGATGGAAATATCTACACCGCGATCTGCATAAGCATGGAAATATCTACACTGCGATCTGCATAAACATGGTAATATCTACACCGCTATCTGAAGAAACATGGAAATATCTACACCGCGATCAGCATAAACATGGAAATATCTACACCGCGATCTGTATAAACATGGAAATAACTACACCGCTATCTGTAGAAACATGGAAATATCTACACAGCTATCTCTATAAACATGGAAATATCTACACCGCCAACTGTATGAACATGGAAATACCTACAAGTCATCTGTAAACATGGAAATATCTACACAGCCATCTGTATAAACATGGAAATATCCACAACGCTATCTCTATAAACATGGAAATAACTACACCGCGATCAGTATAAACGTAGAAATATCTACACCGCTATCTCTATAAACATGGAAATGTCTCCATTGCTATCTCTATAAACATCGAAATATCTACACCGCCATCTGTATAAACATCGAAATACTTACAAAGTTATCTGTATAAACATGGAAATATCTATACCGCCATCTGTATAAACATGGTAATACCTACACAGCCATGTGTACATACATGGAAATATTCACACCGCTCTCTATATAAACACGGAAATAACTACACCGTTATCTGAATATACATGGAAATATCTACACCACCATCTACATATCCATAGAAATATCTGCGCCGCCATCTGTATAAACATGGAAATATCTACACGGTCATCTGTGTACAGATGGAAGTTTCAACACCGCCATCTGTACAAACATGGAAATAGCTGCACCGCGATCTGTATAAACATGGAAATATCTACACCGTCGTCTGTATAAACATGGAAATATCTACACCGCTATCTGTATAAACATGGAAATATATACACGGCTATCTCTATAAACATGGAAATATCTACACCGTGATCTGTATAAACATGGAAATATCTACAATGCCATCTGTAGAAAGATGGAAATATCTACACTGCAATCTGTGTAAACATGGAAATACCTACACCAATATCTGTAAAAACATGGAAATATCTACACCGATATCTGTATAAAGATGGAAATATCTACACCGCGATCTGCATAAGCATGGAAATATCTACACTGCGATCTGCATAAACATGGTAATATCTACACCGCTCTCTGTAAAAACCTGGAAATATCTACACCGCTATCTGTATAAACATGGTAACATCTACACCACCATCTATATAAACATGGAAATATCTACACCGCCATCTGTATAAACATGGAAATATCTACAATGCCATCTGTAGAAAGATGGAAATATCTACACTGCAATCAGTGTAAACATGGAAATACCTACACCAATATCTTTAAAAACATGGAAATATCTACACCGCTATCTGTATAAAGATGGAAATATCTACACCGCGATCTGCATAAGCATGGAAATATCTACACTGCGATCTGCATAAACATGGAAATATCTACACCGCTATCTGTATAAACATGGAAATAACTACACCGCTATTTGTATAAACAAGGAAATATCTACAACGTGATTTGTATAAACATGGAAATATCTACACTGCTATTTGTATAAACAAGGAAATATTTACACGGCTATTTGTATAAACATGGAAATAACTATGCCGCTATTTGCATAAACAAGGAAATATCTACACCGTGATCTGTATAAACATGGAAATATCTACAACGCCATCTCTATAAACATGGAAATATCTACACCCCTATCTGTCTAAACATCGAAATATCCACACCGCTATCTCTATAAACATGGAAATAACTACACCGCGATCAGTATAAACGTGGAAATATCTACACCGCTATCTCTATAAACATGGAAATAGCTCCACTGCTATCTCTATAAACATCGAAATATCTACACCGCCATCTGTATAAACATGGAAATACTTACAAAGTTATCTGTATAAACATGGAAATATCTACACCGCCATCTGTATAAACATGGAAATATCTACACAGCCATGTGTACATACATGGAAATATCTACACCGCTCTCTATATAAACATGGAAATAACTACATCGCTATCTGTATATACATGGAAATATCTACACCGCCATCTACATATCCATAGAAATATCTGCGCCGCCATCTGTATAAACATGGAAATATCTACACGGTCATCAGTGTATAGATGGAAATATCAACAACGCCATCTGTACAAACATGAAAATATCTGCACCGCTCTCTGTATAAACATGGAAATACATACAACGTGGTCTATATAAACTTGGAAATATCTACACCGCTATCTATATAAACATGGAAATATATACACCGCTATCTCTGTAAACATGGAAATATCTACACCGTGATCTGTATAAACATGGAAATATTTACACTGATATCTGTATAAACATGGAAATATCTACACCGCCATCTCTATAAACATGGAAATATCTACACCGCCATCTGTATAAACATGGAAATATCTACACCGCTATCTGTATAAACCTGGGAATATCTACACCGCTATCTGTATAAACATGGTAATCTCTACACCAACATCTAAATAAACATGGAAATAACTACACCGCCATCTGTATAAACATGGGAATATCTACAATGCCATCTGTAGAAAGATGGAAATATCTACACCGCAATCTGTGTAAACATGGAAATATCTACACCCATGTCTGTAAAAACATGGAAATATCTACACCGCTATCTGTATAAACATGGAAATATCTGCACCGCGATCTGCATAAACCTGGAAATATCTGCACCGCGATCTGTATAAACATGTAAATATCTACACGGCGATCTGTATAAACATGTACATATCTACACCGCTATCTGTAGAAACATGGAAATATCTACACAGCCATCTGTATAAACATGGAAATATCTACACAGCCATCTGTATATACATGGAAATATCTACACCGCTATCTGTATAAACATGGAAATGACTACACCGCTATTTGTATAACGAAGGAAATATCTACACCGTAATCTGTATAAACATGGAAATATCTACACTGCCATTTCTATAAACAAGGAAATATCTACACCGCTATCTGTATAAACATGGAAATATCTACACTGCTATTTGTATAAACAAGGAAATATCTACACCGTGATCTGTATAAACATGGAAATATCTACACCGCTATTTGTAAAAACAAGGAAATATCTACACCGCTATCTGTATAAACATGGAAATAACTACACCGCTATTTGCATAAACAGGGAAATATCTACACCGTGATCTGTATAAACATGGAAATATCTACAACGCCATCTCTATAAACATGGAAATGTCTACACCACTATCTGTATAAACATGGAAATATCCACACCGCTATCTCTATAAACATGGAAATAACTACACCGCGATCAGTATAAACGTGGAAATATCTGCAACGCTATCTCTATAAACATGGAAATATCTCCACTGCTATCTCTATAAACATGGAAATATCTACACTGCCATCTGTATAAACATGGAAATACTTACAAAGTTATCTGTATAAACATGGAAATATCTACACCGCCAACTGTATAAACATGGAAATATCTACACAGCCATGTGTACATATATGGAAATATCTACACCGATCTCTATATAAACATAGAAATAACTACACCGCTATCAGTATAAACATGGAAATATCTACACCGCCATCTACATATCCATAGAAATATCTGCGCCGCCATCTGTATAAACATGGAAATATCTACACGGTCATCTGTGTATAGATGGAAATATCAACACCGCCATCTGTACAAACATGGAAATATCTGCACCGCTATCTGTATAAACATGGAAATATCTACACCGTGGTCTGTATAAACATGGAAATATCTACACCGCTATCTGTATAAACAAGGAAATATCTACACCGTGGTCTGTATAAACATGGAAATATCTACACCGCTATCTGTATAAACAGGGAAATATATACACCGCTATCTCTATAAACATGGAAATATCTACACCGTGATCTGTATAAACATGGAAATATTTACACCGATATCTGTATAAACATGGAAATATCTACACCGCCATCTCTATAAACATGGAAATATCTACACCGCCATCTGTATAAACATGGAAATATCTACACCGCTATCTGTATAAACCTGGAAATATCCACACCGCTATCTGTATAAACATGGTAAAATCTACACCACCATCTATATAAACATGGAAATATCTTCACAGAGATCAGTATAAACATGGAAATATGTACACCGCAATCTCTGTAAACGTGGAAATATGTACACCGCTATGGGTACAAACATGCAAATATCTACATGGCTATCTGCTTACACATGGAAATATCTATATGGCTATCTGTACAAACTTGGAAATATGGACAACGCTATCTGTATGAACATGAAAATATCTACACCGCGATCTGCATAAACTTGGAAATATCTCCACAGCTATCTGTATAAACATGGAAATATCTCCACCGCTATCTGTATAAACATGGAAATATATACACCGCTATCTGTATAAATATGGAAATATATACAACGCTATCTGTATTAATATGGAAATATCTACACCGCTATCTGTATAAATATGGAATTACCTACAACGCTATCTGTGTAAACTTGGAAAAATCTACACCGCTATCTGTGTAAAAATGGAAATATCTACACCGCAATCTGTGCAAAGATGGAAATATGTACACCGCCATCTGTGTAAACATGGAAATATCAACACCGCTATCTGTATAAACACGGAAATATCCACACCGCTATCTGTATAAACAGGGAAATATCTACACCACCATCTGTATAAACATGGAAATATGTACACCGCCATCTGAATAAACATGGAAATATCTACACCGCTATCGGTATAAATATGGAAATATATGCAACGCTGTCTCTATAAACATGGAAATATCTGCACTGCTATCTGTATAAACATGGAAATATCTACACCACTATCTCTATAAACATGGAAATATCTACACTGCCATCTGTATAAACATGGAAATATCTACACAGCCATCTCTATGAACATGGAATTATCTCCACTGCTATCTGTATAAACATGGAAGTAGCCACACAGCTATCTGTATAAACAATGAAATAACTACCTCGCCATATGTAAAAATATGAAATTATCTACACAGTCATCTGTATAAACATGGAAATATCTACACTGACATCTGTATAAACATGGAAATATTTACACCGCTATCTATATAAACATGGAAATACCTAAACCACAATCTTTATGAACATGGAAATATCTACACTGCTATATATATAAATATGGAAATATCTACACCGATATCAGTATAAATATGGAAATAACTACACCGCTATCGTTATATACATGGAATTGCCTACACCGCTATCTGTATAAACATGGAAATATCTACACCGCTATCTGTATAAAGATGGAAATATCTACACCGCTTTCTGTATAAACATGGAAATATCTACAGCGCTATCTCTATAAATATGGAAATATCTACACCGCTCTCTCTATAAACATTGAAATGTCTACACCGCTATCTGTATAAACTTGGAAACATCTACATAGCTATCTCTATAAACATGGAAATATATACACGGCCATCTGTATAAACATGGAAATAACTACACAGTCATCTGTATAAACATGGAAATATGTACACCACTATCTGTATAAACATGGAAATATCTACACGGCCATCTGTATAAACATGGAAATATCTACACGGCCATCTCTATAAACATGGAAATATCTCCACTGCTATCTGTATAAAGATGGAAATAGCCACACAGCTATCTGTATAAACAATGAAATATCTGCACCGCCATATGTAAAAATATGAAAACATCTTCACAGTCATCTGTATAAACATGGAAATATCTACACCTCCATCTGTATAAACATGGAAATATCTACACTGCCATCTGTATACACATGGAAATATCTACACAGCCATCTGTATAAACATGGAAATATCTACACCGCTATCTCTATAAACCTGGAAATACCTACACTTCCATATGTATAAACATGGAAATAACTGCACTGCTATCTGTATAAACATGGAAATATCTACACCGCTATCTGTATAAACTTGGAAATATCTACAACGCCATCCATATAAATAAGGCAATATCTCCTCGGCTATCTGTATAAACATGGAAATATCTCCACCGCTATCTGTATAAACATGGAGATATCTGTACCGCTATCTCTATAAACATGGAAATATCTTCAGCGCTATCTGTATAAACTTCGAAATTCCTACACTGCTATCTGTATAAACATGGAAATATCTACATCGCTATCTGTATAAACAAGGAAATATCTCCACCCCTATCTCTATAAACAAGGAAATATCTACACCTCCATCAGTATAAACATGGGAAATCTAAACTGCCATCTGTATACACATGGAAATACCTTCACAGACATCAGTATAAACATGGAAATATGTACACCGCAATGTCTGTAAACGTGGAAATATGTACACCGCTATGGGTACAAACATGCAAATATCTACACCACTATCTGCATAAACATGGAAATATCTACATGGCTATCTGTACAAACTTGGAAATATGGACAACGCTATCTGTATGAACATGAAAATATCTACACCGCGATCTGCATAAACATGGAAATATCTCCACAGCTACCTGTATAAACATGGAAATATCTCCACCGCTATCTGTATAAACATGGAAATATATACACCGCTATCTGTATAAATATGGAAATATATACACCGCTATCTGTATTAATATGGAAATATCTACACCGCTATCTGTATAAATATGGAATTATCTGCAACGCTATCTGTGTAAACATGGAAATATCTACACCGCAATCTGTGTAAAAATGGAAATATCTACACCGCAATCTGTGCAAAGATGGAAATATGTACACCGCTATCTGTGTAAACATGGAAATATCAACAACGCTATCTGTATAAACACGGAAATATCCACACCGCTATCTGTATAAACAGGGAAATATCTACACCGCCATCTGAATAAACATGGAAATATCTACACCGCCATCTGAATAAACATGGAAATATCTACACCGCTATCTGTATAAATATGGAAATATACACAACGCTGTCTCCATAAACATGGAAATATCTGCACTGCTATCTGTATAAACATGGAAATATCTACACCACTATCTCTATAAACATGGAAATATCTACACTGCCATCTGTATAAACATGGAAATATCTACACAGCCATCTCTATGAACATGGAATTATCTCCACTGCTATCTGTATAAACATGGAAGTAGCCACACAGCTATCTGTATAAACAATGAAATAACTACACTGCCATGTGTAAAAATATGAAATTATCTACACAGTCATCTGTATGAACATGGAAATATCTACACTGCCATCTGTATAAACATGGAAATATTTACACCGCTATCTATATAACCATGGAAATACCAACATGGTAATCTTTAAGAACATGGAAATATCTACACCGCTATATATATAAATGTGGAAATATCTACACAGATATCAGTATAAATATGGAAATATCTACACCTCTATCCTTATATACATGGAATTGTCTACACCGCTATCTGTATAAACATGGGAATATCTACACCGCTATCTGTATAAACATGGAAATAACTACACCGCTTTCTGTATAAACATGGAAATATCTACAGCGCTATCTGTATAAATAGGGAAATATCTACACTGCTCTCTCTATAAACATTGAAATGTCTACACCGCTATCTGTATAAACTTGGAAACATCTACATAGCTATCTGTATAAACATGGAAATATATACACGGCCATCTGTATAAACTTGGAAATACCTACACAGTCATCTGTATAAACATGGAAATATCTACACCACTATCTGTATAAACATGGAAATATCTACACTGCTATCTATACAAACATGGAAATATCTACACGGCCATCTCTATAAACATGGAAATATCTCCACTGCTATCTGTATAAACATGGAAATAGTCACACAGCTATCTGTATAAACAATGAAATATCTACACCGCCATGTGTAAAAATATGAAAACATCTTCACAGTCATCTGTATAAACATGGAAATATCTACACCTCCATCTGTATAAACATGGAAATATCTACACTGCCATCTGTATACACATGGAAATATCTACACAGCCATCTGTATAAACATGGAAATATCTACACCGCTATCTCTATAAACCTGGAAATACCTACACTTCCATATGTATAAACATGGAAATAACTGCACTGCTATCTCTATAAACATGGAAATATCTACACCGCTATCTGTATAAACTTGGAAATATCTACACCGCCATCTATATAAATAAGGCAATATCTCCTCGGCTATCTGTATAAACATGGAAATATCTCCACCGCTATCTGTATAAACATGGAGATATCTATACCGCTATCTCTATAAACATGGAAATATCTTCACCGCTATCTGTATAAACTTGGCAATTCCTACATTGCTATCTGTATAAACATGGAAATATCTACATCGCTATCTGTATAAACAAGGAAATATCTACACCTCCATCAGTATAAACATGGGAAATCTAAACTGCCATCTGTATACACATGGAAATATCTTCACAGACATCAGTATAAACATGGAAATATGTACACCGCAATCTCTGTAAACGTTGAAATATGTACACTGCTATGGGTACAAACATGCAAATATCTACACCGCTACCTGCATAAACATGGAAATATCTATATGGCTATCTGTACAAACTTGGAAATACGGACAACGCTATCTGAATGAACATGAAAATATCTACACCGCGATCTGCATAAACATGGAAATATCTCCACAGCTATCTGTATAAACATGGAAATATCTCCACTGCTATCTGTATAAACATGGAAATATATACACCGCTATCTGTATAAATATGGAAATATATACACCGCTATCTGTATTAATATGGAAATATCTACACCGCTATCTGTATAAATATGGAATTACCTACAACGCTATCTGTGTAAACTTGAAAATATCTACACCGCTATCTGTGTAAAAATGGAAATATCTACATCGCAATCTGTGCAAAGATGGAAATATGTACACCGCTATCTGTGTAAACATGGAAATATCAACACCGCTATCTGTATAAACACGGAAATATCCACACCGCTATCTGTACAAACAGGGAAATATCTACACCACCATCTGTATAAACATGGAAATATCTACACCGCCATCTGAATAAACATGGAAATATCTACACCGCTATCTGTATAAATATGGAAATATATGCAACGCTGTCTCTATAAACATGGAAATATCTGCACTGCTATCTGTATAAACATGGAAATATCTACACCACTATCTCTATAAACATGGAAATATCTACACTGCCATCTGTATAAACATGGAAATATCTACACAGCCATCTCTATGAACATGGAATTATCTCCACTGCTATCTGTATAAACATGGAAGTAGCCACACAGCTATCTGTATAAACAATGAAATAACTAAACCGCCATGTGTAAAAATATGAAATTATCTACACAGTCATCTGTATAAACATGGAAATATCTACACTGACATCTGTATAAACATGGAAATATTTACACCGCTATCTATATAAACATGGAAATACCTACACCAGAATCTTTATGAACATGGAAATATCTACACTGCTATATATATAAATATGGAAATATCTACACCGATATCAGTATAAATATGGAAATATCTACACCGCTATCCTTATATACATGGAATTGTCTACACCGCTATCTGTATAAACATGGAAATATCTACACCGCTATCTGTATAAAAATGGAAATATCTATACCGCTTTCTGTATAAACATGGAAATATCTACAGCGCTATCTCTATAAATATGGAAATATCTACACCGCTCTCTCTATAAACATTGAAATGTCTACACCGCTATCTGTATAAACTTGGAAACATCTACATAGCTATCTCTATAAACATGGAAATATATACACGGCCATCTGTATAAACATGGAAATAACTACACAGTCATCTGTATAAACATGGAAATATGTACACCACTATCTGTATAAACATGGAAATATCTACACGGCCATCTGTATAAACATGGAAATATCTACACGGCCATCTCTATAAACATGGAAATATCTCCACTGCTATCTCTATAAAGATGGAAATAGCCACACAGCTATCTGTATAAACAATGAAATATCTACAACGCCATGTGTAAAAATATGAAAACATCTTCACAGTCATCTGTATAAACATGGAAATATCTACACTGCCATCTGTATACACATGGAAATATCTACACAGCCATCTGTATAAACATGGAAATATCTACACCGCTATCTCTATAAACCTGGAAATACCTACACTTCCATATATATAAACATGGAAATAACTGCACTGCTATCTGTATAAACATGGAAATATCTACACCGCTATCTGTATAAACCTGGAAATATCTACATCGCCATCTATATAAATAAGGCAATATCTCCTCGGCTATCTGTATAAACATGGAAATATCTCCACCGCTATCTGTATAAACATGGCGATATCTATACCGCTATCTCTATAAACATGGAAATATCTTCACCGCTATCTGTATAAACTTGGCAATTCCTACACTGCTATCTGTATAAACATGGAAATATCTACATCGCTATCTGTATAAACAAGGAAATATCTCCACCGCTATCTCTATAAACAAGGAAATATCTACACCTCCATCAGTATAAACATGGGAAATCTAAACTGCCATCTGTATACACATGGAAATATCTTCACAGACATCAGTATAAACATGGAAATATGTACACCGCAATCTCTGTAAACGTGGAAATATGTACACCGCTATGGGTACAAACATGCAAATATCTACACCGATATCTGCATAAACATGGAAATATCTACATGGCTATCTGTACAAACTTGGAAATATGGACAACGCTATCTGTATCAACATGAAAATATCTACAAAGTGATCTGCATAAACATGGAAATATCTCCACAGCTACCTGTATAAACATGGAAATATCTCCACCGCTATCTGTATAAACATGGAAATATATCCACCGCTATCTGTATAAATATGGAAATATATACACCGCTATCTGTATTAATATGGAAATATCTACACCGCTATCTGTATAAATATGGAATTATCTGCAATGCTATCTGTGTAAACATGGAAATATCTACACCGCTATCTGTGTAAAAATGGAAATATCTACACCGCAATCTGTGCAAAGATGGAAATATGTACACCGCTATCTGTGCAAACATGGAAATATCAACAACGCTATCTGTATAAACACGGAAATATCCACACCGCTATCTGTATAAACAGGGAAATATCTACACCGCCATCTGTATAAACATGGAAATATCTACACCGCCATCTGAATAAACATGGAAATATCTACACCGCTATCTGTATAAATATGGAAATATATACAACGCTGTCTCCATAAAAATGGAAATATCTGCAGTGCTATCTTTATAAACATGGAAATATCTACACCACTATCTCTATAAACATGGAAATATCTACACAGCCATCTCTATGAACATGGAATTATCTCCACTGCTATCTGTATAAACATGGAAGTAGCCACACAGCTATCTGTATAAACAATGAAATAACTACACAGCCATGTGTAAAAATATGAAATTATCTACACAGTCATCTGTATAAACATGGAAATATCTACACTGCCATCTGTATAAACATGGAAATATTTACACCGCTATCTATATAACCATGGAAATACCTACATGGTAATCTTTATGAACATGGAAATATCTACACCGCTATATATATAAATGTGGAAATATCTACACCGATATCAGTATAAATATGGAAATATCTACACCTCTATCCTTATATACATGGAATTGTCTACACCGCTATCTGTATAAACATGGAAATATCTACACCGCTATCTGTATAAACATGGAAATAACTACACCGCTTTCTGTATAAACATGGAAATATCTACAGCGCTATCTGTATAAATAGGGAAATATCTACACTGCTCTCTCTATAAACATTGAAATGTCTACACCGCTATCTGTATAAACTTGGAAACATCTACATAGCTATCTGTATAAACATGGAAATATATACACGGCCATCTGTATAAACTTGGAAATACCTACACAGTCGTCTGTATAAACATGGAAATATCTACACCACTATCTGTATAAACATGGAAATATCTACACTGCTATCTATACAAACATGGAAATATCTACACGGCCATCTCTATAAACATGGAAATATCTCCACTGCTATCTGTATAAACATGGAAATAGTCACACAGCTATCTGTATAAACAATGAAATATGTACACCGCCATGTGTAAAAATATGAAAACATCTTCACAGTCATCTGTATAAACATGGAAATATCTACACCTCCATCTGTATAAACATGGAAATATCTACACCGCTATCTCTATAAACCTGGAAATACCTACACTTCCATATGTATAAACATGGAAATAACTGCACTGCTATCTGTATAAACATGGAAATATCTACACCGCTATCTGTATAAACTTGGAAATATCTACACCGCCATCTATATAAATAAGGCAATATCTCCTCGGCTATCTGTATAAACATGGAAATATCTCCACCGCTATCTGTATAAACATGGAGATATCTATACCGCTATCTCTATAAACATGGAAATATCTTCACCGCTATCTGTATAAACTTGGCAATTCCTACACTGCTATCTGTATAAACATGGAAATATCTACATCGCTATCTGTATAAACAAGGAAATATCTACACCTCCATCAGTATAAACATGGGAAATCTAAACTGCCATCTGTATACACATGGAAATATCTTCACAGACATCAGTATAAACATGGAAATATGTACACCGCAATCTCTGTAAACGTGGAAATATGTACACCGCTATGGGTACAAACATACAAATATCTACACCGCTATCTGCATAAACATGGAAATATCTATATGGCTATCTGTACAAACTTGGAAATATGGACAACGCTATCTGTATGAACATGAAAATATCTACACCGCGATCTGCATAAACATGGAAATATCTCCACAGCTACCTGTATAAACATGGAAATATCTCCACCGCTATCTGTATAAACATGGAAATATATACACCGCTATCTGTATAAATATGGAAATATATACACCGCTATCTGTATTAATATGGAAATATCTACACCGCTATCTGTATAAATATGGAATTACCTACAACGCTATCTGTGTAAACGTGGAAATATCTACGCCGCTATCTGTGTAAAAATGGAAATATCTACACCGCAATCTGTGCAAAGATGGAAATATGTACACCGCTATCTGTCTTAACATGGAAATATCAACACCGCTATCTGTATAAACACGGAAATATCCACACCGCTATCTGTATAAACAGGGAAATATCTACACCACCATCTGTATAAACATGGAAATATCTACACCGCCATCTGAATAAACATGGAAATATCTACACCGCTATCTGTATAAATATGGAAATATATGCAACGCTGTCGCTATAAACATGGAAATATCTGCACTGCTATCTGTATAAATATGGAAATATCTACACCACTATCTCTATAAACATGGAAATATCTACACTGCCATCTGTATAAACATGGAAATATCTACACAGCCATCTCTTTGAACATGGAATTATCTCCACTGCTATCTGTATAAACATGGAAGTAGCCACACAGCTATCTGTATAAACAATGAAATAACTACCCTGCCATGTGTAAAAATATGAAATTATCTACACAGTCATCTGTATAAACATGGAAATATCTACACTGCCATCTGTATAAACATGGAAATATTTACACCGCTATCTATATAAACGTTGAAATACCTACACCACAATCTTTATGAACATGGAAATATCTACACTGCTATATATATAAATATGGAAATATCTACACCGATATCAGTATAAATATGGAAATATCTACACCGCTATCCTTATATACATGGAATTGTTTACACCGCTATCTGTATAAACATGGAAATATCTACACCGCTATCTGTATAAAGATGGAAATATCTACACCGCTTTCTGTATAAACATGGAAATATCTACAGCGATATCTCTATAAATATGGAAATATCTACACCGCTCTCTCTATAAACATTGAAATGTCTACACCGCTATCTGTATAAACTTGGAAACATCTACATAGCTATCTCTATAAACATGGAAATATATACACGGCCATCTGTATAAACATGGAAATAACTACACAGTCATCTGTATAAACATGGAAATATGTACACCACTATCTGTATAAACATGGAAATATCTACACTGCCATCTGTATAAACATGGAAATATCTACACGGCCATCTCTATAAACACGGAAATATCTCCACTGCTATCTGTATAAAGATGGAAATAGCCACACAGCTATCTGTATAAACAATGAAATATCTACACCGCCATGTGTAAAAATATGAAAGCATCTTCACAGTCATCTGTATAAACATGGAAATATCTACACCTCCATCTGTATAAACATGGAAATATCTACACTGCCATCTGTATACACATGGAAATATCTACACAGCCATCTGTATAAACATGGAAATATCTACACTGCCATCTGTATACACATGGAAATATCTACACAGCCATCTGTATAAACATGGAAATATCTACACCGCTATCTCTATAAACCTGGAAATACCTACACTTCCATATGTATAAACATGGAAATAACTGCACTGCTATCTGTATAAACATGGAAATATCTACACCGCTATCTGTATAAACTTGGAAATATCTACACCGCCATCTATATAAATAAGGCAATATCTCCTCGGCTATCTGTATAAACATGGAAATAGCTCCACCGCTATCTGTATAAACATGGAGATATCTATACCGCTATCTCTATAAACATGGAAATATCTTCACCGCTATCTGTATAAACTTGGAAATTCCTACACTGCTATCTGTATAAACATGGAAATATCTACATCGCTATCTGTATAAACAAGGAAATATCTCCACCGCTATCTCTATAAACAAGGAAATATCTACACCTCCATCAGTATAAACATGGGAAATCTAAACTGCCATCTGTATACACATGGAAATATCTTCACAGACATCAGTATAAACATGGAAATATGTACACCGCAATCTCTGTAAACGTGGTAATATGTACACCGCTATGGGTACAAACATGCAAATATCTACACCGCTATCTGCATAAACATGGAAATATCTACATGGCTATCTGTACAAACTTGGAAATATGGACAACGCTATCTGTATGAACATGAAAATATCTACACCGCGATCTGCATAAACATGGAAATATCTCCACAGCTACCTGTATAAACATGGAAATATCTCCACCGCTATCTGTATAAACATGGAAATATATACACCGCTATCTGTATAAATATGGAAATATATACACCGCTATCTGTATTAATATGGAAATATCTACACCGCTATCTGTATAAATATGGAATTATCTACAACGCTATCTGTGTAAACATGGAAATATCTACACCGCTATCTGTGTAAAAATGGAAATATCTACACCGCAATCTGTGCAAAGATGGAAATATGTACACCGCTATCTGTGTAAACATGGAAATATCAACACCGCTATCTGTATAAACACGGAAATATCCACACCGCTATCTGTATAAACAGGGAAATATCTACACTGCCATCTGTATAAACATGGAAATATCTACACCGCCATCTGAATAAACATGTAAATATCTACACCGCTATCCGTATAAATATGGAAATATATACAACGGTGTCTCTATAAACATGGAAATATCTGCACTGCTATCTGTATAAACATGGAAATATCTACACCACTATCTCTATAAACATGGAAATATCTACACTGCCATCTGTATAAACATGGAAATATCTACACAGCCATCTCTATGAACATAGAATTATCTCCACTGCTATCTGTATAAACATGGAAGTAGCCACACAGCTATCTGTATAAACAATGAAATAACTACACCGCCATGTGTAAAAATATGAAATTATCTACACAGTCATCTGTATAAACATGGAAATATCTACACTGCCATCTGTATAAACATGGAAATATTTACACCGCTATCTATATAAACATTGAAATACCTACGTGGCAATCTTTATAAACATGGAAATATCTACACCGCTATATATATAAATGTGGAAATATCTACACCGATATCAGTATAAATATGGAAATATCTACACCTCTATCCTTACACACATGGAATTGTCTACACCGCTATCTGTTCAAACATGGAAATATCTACACCGCTATCTGTAGAAACATGGAAATAACTACACCGCTTTCTGTATAAACATGGAAATATCTACAGCGCTATCTCTATAAATAGGGAAATATCTACACCGCTCTCTCTGTAAACATTGAAATGTCTACACCGCTATCTGTATCAACTTGGAAACATCTACATAGCTATCTCTATAAACATGGAAATATATACATGGCCATCTGTATAAACATGGAAATACCTACACAGTCATCTGTATAAACATGGAAATATCTACACCACTATCTGTATAAACATGGAAATATCTACACTGCCATCTGTATAAACATGGAAATATCTACACGGCCATCTCTTTAAACATGGAAATATCTCCACTGCTATCTGTATAAACATGGAAATAGTCACACAGCTATCTGTATAAACAATGAAATATCTACACCGCCATGTGTAAAAATATGAAAACATCTTCACAGTCATCTGTATAAACATGGAAATATCTACACCTCCATCTGTATAAACATGGAAATACCTAAAATGCCATCTGTATACACATGGAAATATCTACACAGCCATCTGTATAAACATGGAAATATCTACACCGCTATCTCTATAAACCTGGAAATACCTACACTTCCATATGTATAAACATGGAAATAACTGCACTGCTATCTGTATAAACATGGAAATATCTACACCGCTATCTGTATAAACTTGGAAATATCTACACCGCCATCTATATAAATAAGGCAATATCTCCTCAGCTATCTGTATAAACATGGAAATATCTCCACCGCTATCTGTATAAACATGGAGATATCTATACCGCTATCTCTATAAACATGGAAATATCTTCATCGCTATCTGTATAAACTTGGAAATTCCTACACTGCTATCGGTATAAACATGGAAATATCTACATCGCTATCTGTATAAACAAGGAAATATCTCCACCCCTATCTCTATAAACAAGGAAATATCTACACCTCCATCAGTATAAACATGGGAAATCTAAACTGCCATCTGTATACACAGGGAAATATCTTCACAGAGATCAGTATAAACATGGAAATATGTACACCGCAATCTCTGTAAACGTGGAAATATGTACACCGCTATGGGTACAAACATGCAAATATCTACACCGCTATCTGCATAAACATGGAAATATCTACATGGCTATCTGTACAAACTTGGAAATATGGACAACGCTATCTGTATGAACATGAAAATATCTACACCGCGATCTTCATAAACATGGAAATATCTCCACAGCTATCTGTATAAACATGGAAATATCTCCACCGCTATCTGTATAAACATGGAAATATATACACCGCTCTCTGTATAAATATGGAAATATATGCACCGCTTTCTGTATTAATATGGAAATATCTACCCTGCTATCTGTATAAAAATGGAATTATCTACACCGCTATCGGTGTAAACATGGAAATATCTACACCGCTATCTGTGTAAAAATGGAAATATCTACACCGCAATCTGTGCAAAGATGGAAATATGTACACCACTATCTGTGTAAACATGGAAATATCAACACCGCTATCTGTATAAACACGGAAATATCCACACCGCTATCTGTATAAACAGGGAAATATCTACACCGCCATCTGTATAAACATGGAAATATCTACACCGCCATCTGAATAAACATGGAAATATCTACACCGCTATCTGTATAAATATGGAAATATATACAACGCTGTCTCTATAAACATGGAAATATCTGCACTGCTATCTGTATAAATATGGAAATATCTACACCACTATCTCTATAAACATGGAAATATCTACACTGCCATCTGTATAAACATGGAAATATCTACACAGCCATCTCTATGAACATGGAATTATCTCCACTGCTATCTGTATAAACATGGAAGTAGCCACACAGCTATCTGTATAAACAATGAAATAACTACACCGCCATGTGTAAAAATATGAAATTATCTACACAGTCATCTGTATAAACATGGAAATATCTACACTGCCATCTGTATAAACATGGAAATATTTACACCGCTATCTATATAACCATGTTAATACCTACATGGCAATCTTTATGAACATGGAAATATCTACACCGCTATATATATAAATGTGGAAATATCTACACTGATATCTGTATAAATATGGAAATATCTACACCGCTATCCTTATATACATGGAATTGTCTACACCGCTATCTATATAAACATGGAAATATCTACACCGCTATCTGTATAAACATGGAAATATCTACACCACGATCTGTATAAACATGGAAATATCTACACTGCTATCTGTATAAACATGGAAATATCTACACCGCTATCTGTATAAACATGGAAATACCTTCACCACTATCTGTGTAAATATGCAAATATCTACACCGCTATCACTATAAACATGGAAATGTCAACACCGCTATCTGTATGAACATGGAAATATCTACATGGCCATCTCTATAAACATGGAAATATCTACAACGCCGTCAGTACAATCATGGAAATATCTACAACGCCATCTGTATAAACATGGAAATACATACACAGTCATCTGCATATACATGGAAATATCTGCACCACTATCTGTATAAACATGGAAATATCTACATCGCTATCTGTATAAACATGGAAATATCTCCACCGCTGTCGGTATAAACATGGAAATATCTACACCGCTATCTTTATAAACATGGAAATATCTACACCGCTATCTGTATAATCATGGAAAATCTACAACACTATCTGTATAAATATGGAAATATCTACACTGCTATCTGTATAAATATGGAAATATCTACACCACGATCTCTATAAATATGGAAATACCTAAAACGCTATCTGTATAAACATGGAAATATCTACAAAACTATCTGTGTTAACATGGAAATATCTTCACCGCTATCTGTGTAAACATGGAAATATGTGCACCGCTATCTGTGTAAAGATGGAAATATCTACACCGCAATCTTTGCAAATATGTAAATATCGACACCGCTATCTCTGTAAACATGGAAATACCTAAACCGCTATCTGTATAAACATGGAAATATCCACACATCTATCTGTATAAACATGGAAATATCTACACCACGATCTGTATAAACATGGAAATACCTCCACCGATATCTCTATAGACATGGAAACATCTACACCGCTATCTGAGTAAACATGGAAATATCTACACCGCTATCTGTATAAACCTGGAAATATCTACAGTGATATCTGTGTAAACATGGAAATATCTAAACGGCTATCTGTGTAAACTTGGAAATAGCTACACCGCTCTCTGTGGAAAGATGGAAATGTCTACACTGCAATCTGTGCAAAAATGGAAATATCTACAACGCTATCTCTATAAACATGGAATTACCTGCACCGCTATCTGTATAAACATAGAAATATCTGCACCGCTATCTGTATAAACCTGGAAATATCTACAATGCTATCTGTGTAAACTTGGAAATATCTACACCGCTTTCTGTGGAAAGATGGAAATATCTACACTGCAGTCTGTGCAAAGATGGAAATATCTACAACGCTACTTCTATAAACCTGGAATTATCTGCACCTCTATCTGTATAAACATGGAAATACCTACACCGCTATCTGTATAAACATGGAAATATTTACAAGGCTATCTCTATACATATGGAAATATCTACACCACCATCTGCATAAACATGGAAATATCTACACTGCCATCTGTATAAAGATGGAAATATCTACACTGCTATCTCTACAAACTTAGAAATATCTACACCGCCATCTCTATAAACATGGATATATCTACAGCGCCATCAGCATAAACATGGAAATAACTACACCACCGTCTGTATAAATATGGAATTATCTACACTGCCATCTCTATAAACATAGAAACATCTACACTGCCATCTGTAGAAAGATGGAAATATCTTCACCGAGATCTGCATAAACATGGTAATATCTACACCTCTTCATGTATAAACATGGAAACATCTACACAGCTATCTGTATAAATATGGAAATATCTACACCGCTATCTCTATGACCATGGAAATGTCTACACCGCTATCTGTATAAACATGAAAATATCTACTTGGCTATCTCTGTAAACGTGGAAATATCTACACCGCCATCTGTAAAAACATGAAAATACCTACATAGTCATCTGTATAAACATGGAAATATCTACACCACTATCTGTATAAACATGGAAATAGCCACACCGTTATCTGTAGAAACATGGATATATCTACACCATAATCTGTTAAAACATGGATATATCTACTCTGTCATCTGTATAAACATGGAAATATCTACACCTCCATCTGTATAAACATGGAAATACCTACAATGCCATCTGCATAAACATGGAAATATCTACACTGCCATCTGTATGAACATGGAAATATCTACACCGCTATCTGTATAAACATGGAAATATCTACACCGCTATCAGTATAAACATGGTTATATCTACACCGTCATCTGTATAAACATGGAAATATCTTCACCGTCATCTGAATAAACATGGAAATCTCTACACCGCTATCTGTATAAATATTGAATTATCTACACCGTTATCTCTATAAACATGGAAATATATACACCGCTATCTGCATAAACATGGAAATATCTCCACTGGTATCTGTATAAACATGTAAACATCTAAGCCATTATCTGTATAAACATGAAAATATGTACACCGCTATCTGTATAAACATGGAAATATCTACAAAGCTATCTGTGTAAACATGGAAGTATCTACACCACCATCTGTGTAAATATGGAAATATCTACACTGCTATCTGTATAAACATGGAAATATCTCCACTGCTACCAGAATAAACACGGAAATATATACACCGCTATCTGTATAAATATGGAAATATATACACTGCTATATTTATAAACATGGAAATGTCTACACCGCTATCTGTATAAACATAGAAATATCTACATGGCTATCTCTACAAACATGGAAATATCTACACCACCATCTGTATAAACATGGAAATACCTACAGAGCCATCTGTATAAACATGGAAATAACTAAAACACTATCTGTATAAACATGGAAGTATCTACAGTGCCATTTGTATAAACATGCAAATATCTACACAGCAATATCTATAAACATGGAAATATCTACATCACCATCTGTAAAAACATGGAAATATCTTCACAGTCATCTGTATAAACATGGAAATATCTACACCTCCATCTGTGTACACATGGAAATATCTATACTGCCATCCATATACACATGGAAATATCTACACCACCATCTGTATAAACATGAAATTATCTACACCGCTATCTCTATAAACATGGAAATACTTATACCGCTATCGGTGTAAACATGGAAATATCTACACCGCTATCTGAATAAACATGGAAATATATACACCACGATTTGTATAAACTTGGAAATATCTACACCGCTGTCTGTATAAACATGGTAATATCTCCACCGCTATCTGTATTAACATGGAACTATCTCCACCGCTATCGGCATACTCATGGAAGTATGTACACTGCTATCTGTATAAGCATGGAAATACCTACCCCACTATCTGTATAAACATGGAAATATCTACACCGCTATCTGTATAAACCTGGAAATATCTGCATCGCTATCTGTATAAACATGGAAATTTCTACACCGCTATCTCTATAAACATGGAAATATCTACACCGCTATCTTTATAATCATGGAAATATCTACACCGCAATCTGTATAAACATGGAAAACCTACACCGCTATCTGTATAAACATGGAAATATCTACATGGCTATCTCTAAAAACATGGAAATACCTACACCACCATCTGTATAAACTTGGAAATATATCCACCGCTATCTGTATAAACATGGAAATATCTACATCGCTATCTGTATAAACATGGAAATATCTCCACCGCTATCTGTATAAACATGGAAATAACTGCACCGCAATCGTTATAAACATGGAAATATCTACACCGCAATCTGTATAAACATGGAAATACCTACAAAAGTATCTGTGTTAACATGGAAATATCTACACAGCTATCTGTGGAAACATGGAAATATGTACACCGCTATCTGTGTAAAGATGGAAATATCTACACTGCTATCTGTGCAAATATGGAAATATCTACACCGCTATCTCCATAAACTTGGAAATATCTACACCGTTATCTGTATAAATATGGAAATATCTACAACACGATCTCTATAAACATGGAAATAGCCATACCGCTATCTGCATATACATGGAAATATCTAAACCACCATCTGTATAAACATGGAAAATCTATACCGCTATCTGCATAAACATGGAAATATTTTACACCGCTATCTGTATAAACATGGAAATATCTACACCATTATGTGCACAAACATGGAAATATCAACCCTGCCATCTGTATAAACATGGAAATATCTACACCGCCATCTGTAAAAACATGGAAATATCTACACTGTCATCTGTATAAACATGGAAATACCTACACCTCCATCTGTATAAACATGGAAATATCTACACTGCCATCTCTATACACGAGGAAATATGTACACTGCCGTCTGTATGAACACGGAAATATCTACACCGCTATCTCTATAAATATGGAAATACCTACACCTCCATCTGTATAAACATGGAAATATCTACACCGCTATCTGTATAAAGATGGAAACATCTACACCGATATCTTTATAAACATAGAATTATCTACACTGCTATCTGTATAAACATGGAAATATCTACAACACTATCTGTGTAAACATGGAAATATCTACACCGCTATCTGTGTAAATATGGAAATATGTACACCGCTATCTGTGTAAAGATGGAAATATCTACATCGCAATCTGTGCAATGATGGAAATATCTTCACCGCTATCTCTGTAAACATGGAAATATCTACACTGCTATCTCTATAAACATGAAAATATCTACACTGCTGTCTGTATAAGCATGGAAATATCTACACCATGATCTGTATAAACATGGAAATATCTACACCGCTATCTGTATAAACATGGAAATATCTACAACACTATCTGTGTTAACACGGAAATAAATACACCTCTATCTGTGTAAACATGGAAATATGTACACAGCTATCTGTGTAAAGATGGAAATATCTACAGCACAATCTGTGCAAATATGGAAATATCTACACCGCTATCTGTATAAACATGGAAATACCTACACCGATATCTGTATAAATATGGAAATATCTACAGAGCCATCTCTATAAACATCGAAATATCTACACTGCTATCTGTATAAACATGGAAATAGCCACACCGCTATCTGTATAAACATGGAAATAGCCACACCGCTATCTGTATAAACATGGAAATATCTACAACGCCATCTGTAAAAACATGAAAATTTCTACTCAGTCTTCTGTATAAACATGAAACTGTCTATACCTCCATCTGTATAAACATGGAAATATCTCCACCAGTATCTGTAAAAACATGGAAATATCTCCACCGCAATCTGTATAAACCTGGAAATATCTACAACGCTATCTGTGTAAACATGGAAATATCTAAACAGCTATCTGTGTAAACATGACAATATCTACACCGCTATCTTTGTAAAGATGGAAATATCTACACCGCGATCTGTCCACAGATGGAAATATCTACAACACTAAGTCTATAAACATGGAATTATATGCACCGCTATCAGTATAAACATGGAAAAACCTACACTGCTATCTGTATAATCATGGAAATATCTACAAGGCTATCTCTGTAAATATGGGAATATCTACACCGCCATCTGTATAAAGATGGAAATATCTACACCGCGAGCTGTATAAACATGGAAATATCTACACCGCTATCTGTATAAACATGGAAATAGCAACACCACTATCTGTATAAAAATGGAAATATCTACACCGCTATCTGTATAAACATGGAAAAATCTATACCACTATCTCTATAAACATGGAAATACCTACACCGCCATCTGTATAAACATGGAATTATCTACACCGCTATCTCTATAAACTTAGAAATATGTACACTGCCATCTCTATAAACATGAAAATATCTACACCACCATCAGCATAAACATGGAAATAACTACACCGCCGTCTGTATAAATTTGGAATTATCTACACCGCCATCTGTAGAAAGATGGAAATATCTTCACCGAGATCTGCATAAACATGGAAATATCTACATCTTTACTGTAGAAACATGGAAATATCTACACCGCAATCTGTGTAAACATGGAAATATCTACACCGATATCTGTAAAAACATGGAAATATCTACACCGCTATCTGTATAAACATGGAAATATCTACACTGCGATCTGTATAAACATGGAAATATCTACACCGCGATCTGTACAAACATGGAAATATCTACACCGCTATCTGTATAAACATGGAAATATCTCCACTGCTATCTCTATAAACATCGAAATATCTACACAGCCATCTGTATAAACATGGAAATACTTACAAAGTTATCTGTATAAAGATGGAAATATCTACACCGCTATCTGTATAAACATGGAAATATCTACACAGCCATGTGTATACATGGAAATATCTACACCGCTATCTATATAAACATGGAAATAACTACACAGCTATCTCTATAAACATGGAAATATCTACACCGCCATCTAAATATCCATGGAAATATCTGAGCCGCCATCTGTATAAACATGGAAATATCTACACGGTCATATGTGTATTGATGGAAATACCAACACCGCCATCTGTACAAACATGGAATTATCTGTACCGCTATCTGTATAAACATGGAAATATCTACACCGCGGTCTGTATAAACATGGAAATATCTACACCGCTATCTCTATAAACATGGAAATATCTACACCTCTATCTCTATAATCATGGAAATATCTACAAAGCCATCTGTATAAACATGGAAATACCCACACAGTCATCTGTAGGAACATGGAAATATCTACACTGCCATCTGTATAAACATGGAAATATCTACACAGCCATGTGTATATACATGGAAATATCTACACCGCTATCTACATAAACATGGAAATAACTACATCGCTATCTGTATAAACATGGAAATATCTCCACTGCTATCTCTATAAACATCGAATTATCTACACCGCCATCTGTATAAACATGGAAATATCTACACCGCCATCTGTTTAAACATGGAAATATATACACAGACATCTGTTTATACATGGAAATATCTACACCGCTATCTGTATAAACATGCTAATAACTACACCGCTATCTGTATAAATGTGGCAATATTTGCACCGCTATCCCTATAAACATGGTAATATCAACACCGCAATCTGTATAAACATGGAAAATCTACACCATGATCTTTATAAACATGGAAATATCTGCACCGCGATCTTTACAAACATGGAAATATCTACACCGTGATCTGTATAAACATGGAAATATCTACACCGCCATCTCTATAAACATGGAAATATCTACAACCCTATCTGTATAAAAATGGAAATATCCACACAGCTATCTCTATAAACATGGAAAAATCAACAACGCTATCCCTATGAACACGGAAATATCCACACTGCCATCTCTATAAACATGGAAATATCTACACCGCGATCAGTATAAACATGGAAGTATCTACAATGCTATCTGTATAAACATGGAAATATCTCCACTGCCATCTCTATAAACATCGAAATATCTACACTGCCATCTGTATAAACTTGGAAATACTAACAAAGTTATCTGTATAAACATGGAAACACCTACACCGCCATCTGTATAAACATGGAAATATCTACACAGCCATGTGTATATACATGGAAATATCTACACTGCTATCTATATAAACATGGGAATATCTACACCGCTATCTGTATAAACATGGAAATATCTCCACTGCTATCTCTATAAACATCGAAATATCTACACTGCCATCTGTATAAACGTGGAAATATCTACACAGCCATGTGTACATACATGGAAATATCTACACCGCTCTCTATATAAACATGGAAATAAGTACAGCGCTATCTGTATATGCATGGAAATATCTACACCAGCATCTACATATCCATAGAAATATCAACACCGCCATCTGTACAAACATGGAAATATCTGCACCGCTATCTGTATAAACATGGAAATATCTACACCGCGGTCTGCATAAACATGGAAATATCTAAACCGCTATCTGTATAAACATGGAAATATCTACACCGCTATCTCTATAAACATGGAAATATCTACACCGTGATCTGTATAAACAAGGAAATATTTACACCGCTATCTGTATAAACATGGAAATTTCTACACTGTTAACTGTATAAATATGGAAATATCTACACCGCTATCTCTATAAACATGGAAATATCTACACCACCATATGTATAAACATGGAAATATCTATACAGTCAACTATGTAAACATGGTAATATCTACACCACCATCTGTATAAACATGGAAATATCTACAATGCCATCTGTATACACATGGAAATACCTACACGGCAATCTGTGTATAGATGGAAACATCAACACCGCCATCTGTACAAACATGGAAATATCTACACTGCTATCTCTATAAACATGGAAATATCTACACTGCGGTCTGTATAAACATGGAAATATCTACACCGGTATTTGTATAAACATGGAAATATCTACACCACTATCTGTATAAACATGGAAATACATATAACGCTATCTGTATAAACATGGAAATATCTGCACCGCTATCTCTATAAACATGGAAATATCTACAAAGACATCTGTATAAACATGGAAATACCTACACAGTCATCTGTAGGAACATTTACATATCTACACTGCCATCTGTATAAACATAGAAATATCAACACAGCCATCTGTATAAATATGGAAATATCTGCATAGGCATCTGTATAAACATGGAAATATCTGCACCGCTATCTGTATAAACTTGGAAATACCTACACCGCTGTCTCTATAAACATGGAAATAGGTACACCGCTATGTGTATAAACATGGAAATATGTACACCACTATGTGTATACATATGGAAATATCTCCACTGCTCTCTGTATAATCATGGAAATATCTCCACCGTTATCTGTATAAACATGGAAATATCTACAGCGCCATCTCTATAAACATTGAAATATCTACACTGCCATCTGTAAAAACATGGATATATCTACACAGTCATCTGAATAAACATGGAAATATCTACACCACCATCTGTATAAACATGGAAATACCTACAATACCATCTGTATACACATGGAAATATCTACACAGACATCTGTATAAATATGGAAATATCTACACCGCCATCTCTATAGACATGGAAATATCTACACTGCCCTCTGTAGAAAGATGGAAATATCTACAACGCTATCTCTATAAATATGGAAATATCTACCCCACCAACTCTATAAACATGAAAATATCTATACTGCCATCTCCATAAAGATGGAAGTATCTACTCCGCCATGTGTATAAACAGGGAAATATCTTCACCGCCATCTGTGTAAACATAGAAATATCTACACCGCTATCTGTATAAACGTGGAAATATCTACACCGCCATCTGCATGTCCATGGAAATATCTATGCCGCCATCTGTACAAACATGGAAATATCTACACCGCTATATCTATAAACTTGGAAATATCTGCACTGCCATGTGTAAAAACATGGAAATACCTATACAGTCATCTTTATAAACATGGAAATACCTACAATGCCATCTCTATAAACATGGAAATATCTACACCACCATCTCTATAAACATGAAAATATCTACACTGCCATCTCCATAAACATGGAAGAACTACTCCGCCATCTGTATAAACATGGAAACATCTACACCGCCATCTGTGTGAATAAGGAAATATCTACAAAGCCATCTGTAGAAAGATATAATTATCTGCACCGCGAGCTGTATAAAAATGGAAATATCTACATCGCTATCTGTATAAACGTGTAAATACCAAAACCGCTATCGGTATAAACATGGCAATATCTACAGCGCCATCTATATGAACATGGAAATATCTACCCCGCTATGTCTATAAACATGGAAATACCTACACCGCTATCTCTATAAACATGGAAATATCTACACCGCTATCTGTATAAACATGGAAATATCTACACCGCGATCTGTAAAAACATGGAAATATCTTCACCACGATCTGTATAAACATGGAAATATATACACCGCTATCTGTATAAACATGGTAATATCTACACCACCATCTATATAAACATGGAAATATCTACACCGCCATCTGTATAAACATGGAAATATCTACAATGCCATCTGTAGAAAGATGGATATATCTACATCGCAATCTGTGTAAACATGGAAATATCTACAACGATATCTGTAAAAACATGGAAATATCTACACCGCTATCTGGATAAACATGGAAATATCTACACCGCGATCTGTATAAACATGAAAATATCTACACCGCTATCTCTATAAACATGCAAGTATCTACACCGCCATGTCTATAACATGGAAATATCTACACCACGATCAGTATAAACATGGAAATATCTACACCGCTATCTGTATAAAAATGGAAATATCTCCAATGCTATCTCTATAAACATCGAAATATCTACACCGCCATCTGTAGAAACATGGAAATACTGACAAAGTTATCTGTATAAACATGGAAATACCTACACCGCTGTCTCTATAAACATGGAAATATGTACACCGCTATGTGTATAAACATGGAAATATCTCCACTGCTTTCTGTATAAACATGGAAATATCTACACCGCAATCTGTATAAACATGGAAATATCTTCACCGCTATCTGTATAAACATGGAAATATCTACACAGCTATTTCAATAAACATGGAAATACCTACACCGCCATCTGTATAAACATGGAAATACCTACAAAGTCATCTGTATAAACATGGAAATATCTACACAGCCATCTGTATAAACATGGAAATACGTACACAGCCTTCTGTATACACATGGAAATATCTACACCGCTATCTGTATAAACATGGAAATAACTACACCGCTATTTGTATAAACAAGGAAATATCTACACCGCCATCTGTTTAAACACGGAAATATATACACAGACATCTGTTTATACATGGAAATATCTACACCGCTTTCTGTATAAACATGCTAATAACTACACCGCTATCTGTATAAATGTGGAAATATTTGCACAGCTATCCCTATAAACATGGTAATATCAACACCGCGATCTGTATAAACATGGAAAATCTACACCATGATCTGTATAAACATGGAAATATCTACACTGCGATCTGTATAAACATGGAAATATCTACACCGTGATCTGTATAAACATGGAAATATCTACACCGCCATCTCTATAAACATGGAAATATCTACACCCCTATCTGCATAAACATGGAAATATACACAGCTATCTCTACAAACATGGAAAAATCAACACCGCTATCTCTGTGAACATGGAAATATCTACAACGCCATCTCTATAAACATGGAAATATCTACACCGCGATCAGTATAAACATGGAAATATCTACACCGCTATCTGTATAAACATGGAAATATCTCCACTGCTATCTCTATAAACATCGAAATACCTATACCGCCATCTGTATAAACATGGAAATACTTACAAAGTTATCTGTATAAACATGGAAATATCTACACCGCCATCTGTATAAACATGGATATATCTACACAGCCATGTGTATATACATGGAAATATCTACACCGCTATCTATATAAACATGGAAATAACTACACCGCTATCTGTATAAACATGGAAATATCTCCACTGCTATCTCTATAAACATCGAAATATCTACACCGCCATCGGTATAAACATGGAAATACTTACAAAATTATCTGTATAAACATGGAAATATCTACACCGCCATCTGTATAAACATGGAAATAACTACACAGCCATGTGTACATACATGGAAATATCTACACCGCTCTCTATATAAACATGGAAATAATTACAGCGCTGTCTGTATATACATAGAAATATCTACACCACCATCTACATGTCCATAGAAATATCTGCGCAGTCATCTGTATAAACATGAAAATATCTACACGGTCATCTGTGTATAGATGGAAATATCAACACCGCCATCTGTACAAACATGGAAATATCTGCACCGCTATCTGTATAAACATGGAAATATCTACACCGCGGTCTGTACCAACATGGAAATATCTACACCGCTATCTGTATAAACATGGAAATATCTACACCGCTATCGGTATAAACATGGAAATATCTACACCGCTATCTCTATAAACATGGAAATATCTACACCGTGATCTGTATAAACATGGAAATATTTACACCGCTATCTGTTTAAACATGGAAATTTCTACACCGTTATCTGTATAAATATGGAAATATCTACACCGATATCTCTATAAACATGGAAATATCTACACCGCCATCTGTATAAACATGGAAATACCTATACAGTCATCTCTGTAAACATGGAAATATCTGCACCGCTATCTCTATAAACATGGAAACATCTACAGAGACATCTGTATAAACATGGAAATAACTACACAGTCATGTGTAGGAACATTTACATATCTACACTGCCATCTGTATAAACATAGAAATATCTACACAGCCCTCTGTATAAATATGGAAATATCTGCATAGGCTTCTGTATAAACATGGAAATATCTACACCGCGATCTGTATAAACATGTAAATATCTACACCGCGATCTGTAAAACCATGGAAATATCTTCACCACGATCTGTATAAACATGGAAATATCTACACCGCTATCTGTATAAACATGGTAATATCTACACCACCATCTATATAAACATGGAAATATCTACACCGCCATCTATATAAACATGGAAATATCTACAATGCCATCTGTAGAAAGATGTATATATCTACACCGCAATCTGTGTTAACATGGAAATATCTACACCGATATCTGTAAAAACATGGAAATATCTACACCGCTATATGTATAAACATGGAAATTTTTACACCGCGATCAGTATAAACATGGAAATATCTACACCGCTATCTGTATAAACATGGAAATATCTACACCGCTATCTGTATAAACATGGAAATATCTACACCGCCATCTGTATAAACATGGAAATACCTACAAAGTCATCTGTATAAATATGGAAATATCTACACAGCCATCTGTATGAACATGGAAATAACTACACAGCCATCTGTATATACATGGAAATATCTACACCGCTATCAGTATAAACATGGAAATTATACCGCTATTTCTATAAACAAGGAAATAAGTACACCATGATCTGTAGAAACATGGAAATATCTACACCGCCATCTCTATAAACATGGAAATATCTACACCCCTATCTGTATAAACATGGAAATATCCACACCGCTATCTCTATAAACGTGGAAAAATCAGCACCGCTATCTCTATGAACATGGATATATCTACACCGCCATGTCTATAACATGGAAATATCTACACCACGATCAGTATAAACATGGAAATATCTACACCGCTATCTGTATAAACATGGAAATATCTCCAATGCTATCTCTATAAAGATCGAAATATCTACACCGCCATCTGTATAAACATGGAAATACTGACAAAGTTATCTGTATAAACATGGAAATACCTACACCGCTGTCTCTATAAACATGGAAATATGTACACCGCTATGTGTATAAACATGGACATATCTCCACTGCTTTCTGTATAAACATGGAAATATCTACACCGCCATCTGTATAAACATGGAAATACCTACAAAGTCATCTGTATAAACATGGAAATATCTACACAGCCTTCTGTATATACATGGAAATATCTACACCGGTATCTGCATAAACATGGAAATATCTACACCGCTATTTGTATAAACAAGGAAATATCTACACCGCCATCTGTTTAAACACGGAAATATATACACAGACATCTGTTTATACATGGAAATATCTACACCGCTTTCTGTATAAACATGCTAATAACTACAACGCTATCTGTATAAATGTGGAAATATTTGCACCGCTATCCCTATAAACATGGTAATATCAACACCTCGATCTGTATAAACAAGGAAAATCTACACCATGATCTGTATAAACATGGAAATATCCACACCGCGATCTGTATAAACATGGAAATATCTACACTGCTATCTCTATAAACATGGAAATATCTACACTGCTATCTCTATAAACATGGAAATATCTACACTGCTATCTCTATAAACATGGAAATATCTACAAAGCCATCTGTATAAACATGGAAAAACCGACACAGTCATGTGTAGCAACATGGAAATATCTACACTGCCATCTGTATAAACATAGAAATATCTGCACAGCCCTCTGTATAAATGTGGAAATATCTTCATAGGCATCTGTATAAACATGGAAATATCTGCACCGCTATCTGTATAAACATGGAAATACCTACACCGCTGTCTCTATAAACATGGAAATATGTACACCGCTATGTGTATAAACATGGAAATATATCCACTGCTCTCTGTGTAAACATGGAAATATCTTCACAGTTATCTGTAAAAACATGGAAATATCTACACCGCAATATGTATAAACATGCAAATATCTACACCGCGATCTGTATAAACATGGAAATATCTACAGCGCCATCTCTATAAACATTGAAATATCTACACTGCCATCTGTAAAAACATGCAAATATCTACACAGTCATCTGAATAAACATGGAAATATCTACACCACCATCTGTATAAACATGGAAATACCTACAATACCATCTGTATACACATGGAAATATCTACACAGACATCTGCTTAAATGTGGACATATCTACATCGCCGTGTGTGTAAACATGGAAATATCTACACTGCCATCTGTAGAAAGATGGAAATAACTACACCGCTGTCTCTATAAATATGGAAATATCTACACAGCCATCTCTATAAACATGAAAATATCTACACTGCGGTCTCCATAAACATGGAATTATCTACTACGCCACGTGTATAAACACGGAAATATCTACACCACCATCTGTGAAAACATGGAAATATCTACTCCGCTATTTGTATAAACATGGAAATATCTACAATGATATCTGTGTTATCATGGAAATATCGACAGAGGTATCTGTGGAAACTTGGAAATATCTACACCACTATCTGTGTAAAGTTTGCAATGTCTACACCGCAATCTGTGCAAAGATAGAAATATCTTTACCGCTATATCTGTAAACATGGATATATCTACACCGCTATCTGTATAAACATGGAAATATCTACACTGCCATCTGTATACTCATGGAAATATCTACACAGCCATCTGTATAAACATGGAAATATCTACACCGCCATCTGTATAAACATGGAAATATCTACACGGCCATCTGTGTATAGATGGAAATATCAACACCGCCATCTGTACAAACAAGGAAATATCTACACCGCTATCTCTATGAACATGGAAATATCTGCACTGCCATCTGTAAAAACATGGAAATACCTTTACAGTCATCTGTATAAACATGGAAATATCTACAATGCCATCTGTATACACATGGAAATATCTACACGGCCATCTGTGTATAGATGGAAATATCAACACCGCCATCTGTACAAACATGGAAATATCTACACCGCTATCTCTATGAACATGGAAATATCTGCACTGCCATCTGTAAAAACATGGAAATACCTTTACAGTCATCTGTATAAACATGGAAATATCTACAATGCCATCTGTATACACATGGAAATATCTACACGGCCATCTGTGTATAGATGGAAATATCAACACCGCCATCTGTACAAACATGGAAATATCTACACCGCCATCTCTATAAACATGAAAATATCTACACTGCCATCTCCATAAACATGGAACTAACTACTCCGCCATCTGTATAAACATGGAAACATCTACACCGCCATCTGTGTGAATAAGGAAATATCTACAATGCCATCTGTATAAACATATAAATACCTGCACCGCGAGCTGTATAAACATGGAAATATCTACATCGCTATCTGTATAAACGTGGAAATACCAACACTGCTATCGGTATAAACATGGAAATATCTACAACGCCATCTATATAAACATGGAAATATCTACACCGCTATGTCTATAAACATGGAAATACCTACACCGCTATCTCTATAAACTTGGAAATATCTACAAAGCCATCTGTATAAACATGGAAATACCTATACAGTCATCTGTGTCAACATGGAAATATCAACTCCACCATCTGTATAAACATGGAAATATCTACAATGCCATGTGTATACACATGGAAATACCTACACGGCAATCTGTGTATAGATGGAAACATAAACACCGCCATCTGTACAAACTTGGAAATATCTACACTGCTATCTCTATAAACATGGAAATATCTACACTGCGGTCTGTATAAACATGGAATTATCTACACCGGTATCTGTATAAACATGGAAATATCTACACAACGATCTGTATAAACATGGAAATATATACACCGCTATCTCTATAAACATATAAATAACTGCACCGCTATTTGTATAAACAAGGAAATATCTACACCGTGATCTGTATAAACATGGAAATATCTACACTGCCATCTCTATAAACATGGAAATATCTACACCCCAATCTGTATAAACATGGAAATATCCACACCGCTATCTCTATAAACATGGAAAAATCAACACCGCTATCTCTATGAACATGGAAATATCTACACCGCCATCTCTATAAACATGGAAATATCTATACCACGATCAGTATAAACATGGAAATATCTAAACCGCTAGCTGTATAAACATGGAAATAACTCCACTGCTATCTCTGAAAACATGGAAATATCTACACCGCCATCTCTATAAACATGGAAATATCTACACCGCGATCAGTATAAACATGGAAATATCTACACCTCTATCTGTATAAACATGGAAATATCTCCAATGCTATCTCTATAAACATCGAAATATCTACACCGCCATCTGTATAAACATGGAAATACTTACAAAGTTATCTGTATAAACATGGAAAAATCTACACCGCCATCTGTATAAACATGGAAATATCTACACAGCCATGTGTATATACATGGAAATATCTACACCGCTATCTATATAAACATGGAAATAACTACACCGCTATCTGTATAAACGTGGAAATATCTACACCGCCATCTACATATCCATGGAAATGTCAGCACCGCCATCTGTACAAACATGGAAATATCTGCACCGCTATCTGTATAAACATGGAAATATCTACACCGCGGTCTGTATAAACATGGAAATATCTACAGCGCTATCTGTATAAACATGGAAATATCTACACCGCTGTCTCTATAAACATGGAAATATCTACACCGTGATCTGTATAAACATGGAAATATTTACACCGCTATCTCTATAAACATGGAAATATCTACACCGCCATCTGTATAAACATGGAAATACCTATACAGTCATCTGTGTAAACATGGAAATATCTACACCAGCGTCTGTATAAACATGGAAATATCTACAATGCCATCTGTATACACATGGAAATACCTACACGGCAATCTGTGTATAGATGGAAACATCAACACCGCCATCTATACAAACATGGAAAATCTACACTGCTCTCTCTATAAACATGGAAATATCTACACTGCGGTCTGTATAAACATGGAAATATCTACACCGGTATCTGTATAAACATGGAAATATCTAAACCATGATCTGTATAAACATGGAAATATCTGCACCGCCATCTCTATAAACATGGAAATATCTACAAAGACTTCTGTATAAACATGGAAATACCTACACAATCATGTGTAGGAACATTTAAATATCTACACTGCCATCTGTATAAACATAGAAATATCTACACTGCCCTCTGTATAAATATGGAAATATCTGCATATGCATCTGTGTAAACATGGAAATATCTGCACCGCTATCTGCATAAACAAGGAAATACCTACACCGCTGTCTTTATAAACATGGAAATATGTACACCGCTATGTGTTTAAACACGGAAATATCTCCAATGCTGTCGGTATAAACATGGAAATATCTCCAACGTTATCTGTATAAACATGGAAATATCTACAGCGCCATCTCTATAAACATTGAAATATCTACACTGACATCTGTAAAAACATGGAAACATCTACTCAGTCATCTGAATAAACATGGAAATATCTACACCACCATCTGTATAAACATGGAAATACCTACAATACCATCTGTATACACATGGAAATATTTACACAGACATCTGTATAAATATGGAAATATCTACACGGCCATCTTTATAAACATGGAAATATCTTCATCGCTAACTGTATAAACGTGGAAATACCAACACCGCTATCAGTAGAAACATGGAAATATCTACAACACCATCTATATAAACATGGAAATATCTACATCGCTATGTCTATAAACATGGAAATAACTACACCGCTATCTCTATAAACATGGAAATATCTACACCGCCATCTGTACAAACATGGAAATATCTACACTGCTATCTGTATAAACATGGAAATATCTACACCGCCATCTGTATAAACATGGAAATACCTATACGGTCATCTGTGTAAACATGGAAATATCTACACCACCATCTGTATAAACATGGAAATATCTACAATGCCATCTGTATACACATGGAAATACCTACACGGCAATCTGTGTATAGATGGAAACATCAACACCGCCATTTGTACAAACATGGAAATATCTACACTGCTATCTCTATAAACATGGAAATATCTACACCGCTATCTCTATAAACATGGAAATAACTACACCGCGATCAGTATAAACGTGGAAATATCTACACCGCTATCTCTATAAACATGGAAATAGCTCCACTGCTATCTCTATAAACATCGAAATATCTACACCGCCATCTGTATAAACATGGAAATACTTACAAAGTTATCTGTATAAACATGGAAATATCTACACCGCCATCTGTATAAACATGGAAATATCTACACAGCCATGTGTACATACATGGAAATATCTACACCGCTCTCTATATAAACATGGAAATAACTACATCGCTATCTGTATATACATGGAAATATCTACACCGCCATCTACATATCCATAGAAATATCTGCGCCGCCATCTGTATAAACATGGAAATATCTACACGGTCATCAGTGTATAGATGGAAATATCAACAACGCCATCTGTACAAACATGAAAATATCTGCACCGCTCTCTGTATAAACATGGAAATACATACAACGTGGTCTATATAAACATGGAAATATCTACACCGCTATCTGTATAAACATGGAAATATATACACCGCTATCTCTGTAAACATGGAAATATCTACACCGTGATCTGTATAAACATGGAAATATTTACACTGATATCTGTATAAACATGGAAATATCTACACCGCCATCTCTATAAACATGGAAATATCTACACCGCCATCTGTATAAACATGGAAATATCTACACCGCTATCTGTATAAACCTGGGAATATCTACACCGCTATCTGTATAAACATGGTAATCTCTACACCAACATCTAAATAAACATGGAAATAACTACACCGCCATCTGTATAAACATGGGAATATCTACAATGCCATCTGTAGAAAGATGGAAATATCTACACCGCAATCTGTGTAAACATGGAAATATCTACACCCATGTCTGTAAAAACATGGAAATATCTACACCGCTATCTGTATAAACATGGAAATATCTGCACCGCGATCTGCATAAACCTGGAAATATCTGCACCGCGATCTGTATAAACATGTAAATATCTACACGGCGATCTGTATAAACATGTACATATCTACACCGCTATCTGTAGAAACATGGAAATATCTACACAGCCATCTGTATAAACATGGAAATATCTACACAGCCATCTGTATATACATGGAAATATCTACACCGCTATCTGTATAAACATGGAAATGACTACACCGCTATTTGTATAACGAAGGAAATATCTACACCGTAATCTGTATAAACATGGAAATATCTACACTGCCATTTCTATAAACAAGGAAATATCTACACCGCTATCTGTATAAACATGGAAATATCTACACTGCTATTTGTATAAACAAGGAAATATCTACACCGTGATCTGTATAAACATGGAAATATCTACACTGCTATTTGTAAAAACAAGGAAATATCTACACCGCTATCTGTATAAACATGGAAATAACTACACCGCTATTTGCATAAACAGGGAAATATCTACACCGTGATCTGTATAAACATGGAAATATCTACAACGCCATCTCTATAAACATGGAAATGTCTACACCACTATCTGTATAAACATGGAAATATCCACACCGCTATCTCTATAAACATGGAAATAACTACACCGCGATCAGTATAAACGTGGAAATATCTGCAACGCTATCTCTATAAACATGGAAATATCTCCACTGCTATCTCTATAAACATGGAAATATCTACACTGCCATCTGTATAAACATGGAAATACTTACAAAGTTATCTGTATAAACATGGAAATATCTACACCGCCAACTGTATAAACATGGAAATATCTACACAGCCATGTGTACATATATGGAAATATCTACACCGATCTCTATATAAACATAGAAATAACTACACCGCTATCAGTAAAAACATGGAAATATCTACACCGCCATCTACATATCCATAGAAATATCTGCGCCGCCATCTGTATAAACATGGAAATATCTACACGGTCATCTGTGTATAGATGGAAATATCAACACCGCCATCTGTACAAACATGGAAATATCTGCACCGCTATCTGTATAAACATGGAAATATCTACACCGTGGTCTGTATAAACATGGAAATATCTACACCGCTATCTGTATAAACAAGGAAATATCTACACCGTGGTCTGTATAAACATGGAAATATCTACACCGCTATCTGTATAAACAGGGAAATATATACACCGCTATCTCTATAAACATGGAAATATCTACACCGTGATCTGTATAAACATGGAAATATTTACACCGATATCTGTATAAACATGGAAATATCTACACCGCCATCTCTATAAACATGGAAATATCTACACCGCCATCTGTATAAACATGGAAATATCTACACCGCTATCTGTATAAACCTGGAAATATCCACACCGCTATCTGTATAAACATGGTAAAATCTACACCACCATCTATATAAACATGGAAATATCTTCACAGAGATCAGTATAAACATGGAAATATGTACACCGCAATCTCTGTAAACGTGGAAATATGTACACCGCTATGGGTACAAACATGCAAATATCTACATGGCTATCTGCTTACACATGGAAATATCTATATGGCTATCTGTACAAACTTGGAAATATGGACAACGCTATCTGTATGAACATGAAAATATCTACACCGCGATCTGCATAAACTTGGAAATATCTCCACAGCTATCTGTATAAACATGGAAATATCTCCACCGCTATCTGTATAAACATGGAAATATATACACCGCTATCTGTATAAATATGGAAATATATACACCGCTATCTGTATTAATATGGAAATATCTACACCGCTATCTGTATAAATATGGAATTACCTACAACGCTATCTGTGTAAACTTGGAAAAATCTACACCGCTATCTGTGTAAAAATGGAAATATCTACACCGCAATCTGTGCAAAGATGGAAATATGTACACCGCTATCTGTGTAAACATGGAAATATCAACACCGCTATCTGTATAAACACGGAAATATCCACACCGCTATCTGTATAAACAGGGAAATATCTACACCACCATCTGTATAAACATGGAAATATGTACACCGCCATCTGAATAAACATGGAAATATCTACACCGCTATCGGTATAAATATGGAAATATATGCAACGCTGTCTCTATAAACATGGAAATATCTGCACTGCTATCTGTATAAACATGGAAATATCTACACCACTATCTCTATAAACATGGAAATATCTACACTGCCATCTGTATAAACATGGAAATATCTACACAGCCATCTCTATGAACATGGAATTATCTCCACTGCTATCTGTATAAACATGGAAGTAGCCACACAGCTATCTGTATAAACAATGAAATAACTACCTCGCCATATGTAAAAATATGAAATTATCTACACAGTCATCTGTATAAACATGGAAATATCTACACTGACATCTGTATAAACATGGAAATATTTACACCGCTATCTATATAAACATGGAAATACCTAAACCACAATCTTTATGAACATGGAAATATCTACACTGCTATATATATAAATATGGAAATATCTACACCGATATCAGTATAAATATGGAAATAACTACACCGCTATCGTTATATACATGGAATTGCCTACACCGCTATCTGTATAAACATGGAAATATCTACACCGCTATCTGTATAAAGATGGAAATATCTACACCGCTTTCTGTATAAACATGGAAATATCTACAGCGCTATCTCTATAAATATGGAAATATCTACACCGCTCTCTCTATAAACATTGAAATGTCTACACCGCTATCTGTATAAACTTGGAAACATCTACATAGCTATCTCTATAAACATGGAAATATATACACGGCCATCTGTATAAACATGGAAATAACTACACAGTCATCTGTATAAACATGGAAATATGTACACCACTATCTGTATAAACATGGAAATATCTACACGGCCATCTGTATAAACATGGAAATATCTACACGGCCATCTCTATAAACATGGAAATATCTCCACTGCTATCTGTATAAAGATGGAAATAGCCACACAGCTATCTGTATAAACAATGAAATATCTGCACCGCCATATGTAAAAATATGAAAACATCTTCACAGTCATCTGTATAAACATGGAAATATCTACACCTCCATCTGTATAAACATGGAAATATCTACACTGCCATCTGTATACACATGGAAATATCTACACAGCCATCTGTATAAACATGGAAATATCTACACCGCTATCTCTATAAACCTGGAAATACCTACACTTCCCTATGTATAAACATGGAAATAACTGCACTGCTATCTGTATAAACATGGAAATATCTACACCGCTATCTGTATAAACTTGGAAATATCTACAACGCCATCCATATAAATAAGGCAATATCTCCTCGGCTATCTGTATAAACATGGAAATATCTCCACCGCTATCTGTATAAACATGGAGATATCTGTACCGCTATCTCTATAAACATGGAAATATCTTCAGCGCTATCTGTATAAACTTCGAAATTCCTACACTGCTATCTGTATAAACATGGAAATATCTACATCGCTATCTGTATAAACAAGGAAATATCTCCACCCCTATCTCTATAAACAAGGAAATATCTACACCTCCATCAGTATAAACATGGGAAATCTAAACTGCCATCTGTATACACATGGAAATACCTTCACAGACATCAGTATAAACATGGAAATATGTACACCGCAATGTCTGTAAACGTGGAAATATGTACACCGCTATGGGTACAAACATGCAAATATCTACACCACTATCTGCATAAACATGGAAATATCTACATGGCTATCTGTACAAACTTGGAAATATGGACAACGCTATCTGTATGAACATGAAAATATCTACACCGCGATCTGCATAAACATGGAAATATCTCCACAGCTACCTGTATAAACATGGAAATATCTCCACCGCTATCTGTATAAACATGGAAATATATACACCGCTATCTGTATAAATATGGAAATATATACACCGCTATCTGTATTAATATGGAAATATCTACACCGCTATCTGTATAAATATGGAATTATCTGCAACGCTATCTGTGTAAACATGGAAATATCTACACCGCAATCTGTGTAAAAATGGAAATATCTACACCGCAATCTGTGCAAAGATGGAAATATGTACACCGCTATCTGTGTAAACATGGAAATATCAACAACGCTATCTGTATAAACACGGAAATATCCACACCGCTATCTGTATAAACAGGGAAATATCTACACCGCCATCTGTATAAACATGGAAATATCTACACCGCCATCTGAATAAACATGGAAATATCTACACCGCTATCTGTATAAATATGGAAATATACACAACGCTGTCTCCATAAACATGGAAATATCTGCACTGCTATCTGTATAAACATGGAAATATCTACACCACTATCTCTATAAACATGGAAATATCTACACTGCCATCTGTATAAACATGGAAATATCTACACAGCCATCTCTATGAACATGGAATTATCTCCACTGCTATCTGTATAAACATGGAAGTAGCCACACAGCTATCTGTATAAACAATGAAATAACTACACTGCCATGTGTAAAAATATGAAATTATCTACACAGTCATCTGTATGAACATGGAAATATCTACACTGCCATCTGTATAAACATGGAAATATTTACACCGCTATCTATATAACCATGGAAATACCAACATGGTAATCTTTAAGAACATGGAAATATCTACACCGCTATATATATAAATGTGGAAATATCTACACAGATATCAGTATAAATATGGAAATATCTACACCTCTATCCTTATATACATGGAATTGTCTACACCGCTATCTGTATAAACATGGGAATATCTACACCGCTATCTGTATAAACATGGAAATAACTACACCGCTTTCTGTATAAACATGGAAATATCTACAGCGCTATCTGTATAAATAGGGAAATATCTACACTGCTCTCTCTATAAACATTGAAATGTCTACACCGCTATCTGTATAAACTTGGAAACATCTACATAGCTATCTGTATAAACATGGAAATATATACACGGCCATCTGTATAAACTTGGAAATACCTACACAGTCATCTGTATAAACATGGAAATATCTACACCACTATCTGTATAAACATGGAAATATCTACACTGCTATCTATACAAACATGGAAATATCTACACGGCCATCTCTATAAACATGGAAATATCTCCACTGCTATCTGTATAAACATGGAAATAGTCACACAGCTATCTGTATAAACAATGAAATATCTACACCGCCATGTGTAAAAATATGAAAACATCTTCACAGTCATCTGTATAAACATGGAAATATCTACACCTCCATCTGTATAAACATGGAAATATCTACACTGCCATCTGTATACACATGGAAATATCTACACAGCCATCTGTATAAACATGGAAATATCTACACCGCTATCTCTATAAACCTGGAAATACCTACACTTCCATATGTATAAACATGGAAATAACTGCACTGCTATCTCTATAAACATGGAAATATCTACACCGCTATCTGTATAAACTTGGAAATATCTACACCGCCATCTATATAAATAAGGCAATATCTCCTCGGCTATCTGTATAAACATGGAAATATCTCCACCGCTATCTGTATAAACATGGAGATATCTATACCGCTATCTCTATAAACATGGAAATATCTTCACCGCTATCTGTATAAACTTGGCAATTCCTACACTGCTATCTGTATAAACATGGAAATATCTACATCGCTATCTGTATAAACAAGGAAATATCTACACCTCCATCAGTATAAACATGGGAAATCTAAACTGCCATCTGTATACACATGGAAATATCTTCACAGACATCAGTATAAACATGGAAATATGTACACCGCAATCTCTGTAAACGTTGAAATATGTACACTGCTATGGGTACAAACATGCAAATATCTACACCGCTACCTGCATAAACATGGAAATATCTATATGGCTATCTGTACAAACTTGGAAATACGGACAACGCTATCTGAATGAACATGAAAATATCTACACCGCGATCTGCATAAACATGGAAATATCTCCACAGCTATCTGTATAAACATGGAAATATCTCCACTGCTATCTGTATAAACATGGAAATATATACACCACTATCTGTATAAATATGGAAATATATACACCGCTATCTGTATTAATATGGAAATATCTACACCGCTATCTGTATAAATATGGAATTACCTACAACGCTATCTGTGTAAACTTGAAAATATCTACACCGCTATCTGTGTAAAAATGGAAATATCTACATCGCAATCTGTGCAAAGATGGAAATATGTACACCGCTATCTGTGTCAACATGGAAATATCAACACCGCTATCTGTATAAACACGGAAATATCCACACCGCTATCTGTACAAACAGGGAAATATCTACACCACCATCTGTATAAACATGGAAATATCTACACCGCCATCTGAATAAACATGGAAATATCTACACCGCTATCTGTATAAATATGGAAATATATGCAACGCTGTCTCTATAAACATGGAAATATCTGCACTGCTATCTGTATAAACATGGAAATATCTACACCACTATCTCTATAAACATGGAAATATCTACACTGCCATCTGTATAAACATGGAAATATCTACACAGCCATCTCTATGAACATGGAATTATCTCCACTGCTATCTGTATAAACATGGAAGTAGCCACACAGCTATCTGTATAAACAATGAAATAACTAAACCGCCATGTGTAAAAATATGAAATTATCTACACAGTCATCTGTATAAACATGGAAATATCTACACTGACATCTGTATAAACATGGAAATATTTACACCGCTATCTATATAAACATGGAAATACCTACACCAGAATCTTTATGAACATGGAAATATCTACACTGCTATATATATAAATATGGAAATATCTACACCGATATCAGTATAAATATGGAAATATCTACACCGCTATCCTTATATACATGGAATTGTCTACACCGCTATCTGTATAAACATGGAAATATCTACACCGCTATCTGTATAAAAATGGAAATATCTATACCGCTTTCTGTATAAACATGGAAATATCTACAGCGCTATCTCTATAAATATGGAAATATCTACACCGCTCTCTCTATAAACATTGAAATGTCTACACCGCTATCTGTATAAACTTGGAAACATCTACATAGCTATCTCTATAAACATGGAAATATATACACGGCCATCTGTATAAACATGGAAATAACTACACAGTCATCTGTATAAACATGGAAATATGTACACCACTATCTGTATAAACATGGAAATATCTACACTGCCATCTGTATAAACATGGAAATATCTACACGGCCATCTCTATAAACATGGAAATATCTCCACTGCTATCTCTATAAAGATGGAAATAGCCACACAGCTATCTGTATAAACAATGAAATATCTACACCGCCATGTGTAAAAATATGAAAACATCTTCACAGTCATCTGTATAAACATGGAAATATCTACACTGCCATCTGTATACACATGGAAATATCTACACAGCCATCTGTATAAACATGGAAATATCTACACCGCTATCTCTATAAACCTGGAAATACCTACACTTCCATATATATAAACATGGAAATAACTGCACTGCTATCTGTATAAACATGGAAATATCTACACCGCTATCTGTATAAACCTGGAAATATCTACATCGCCATCTATATAAATAAGGCAATATCTCCTCGGCTATCTGTATAAACATGGAAATATCTCCACCGCTATCTGTATAAACATGGCGATATCTATACCGCTATCTCTATAAACATGGAAATATCTTCACCGCTATCTGTATAAACTTGGCAATTCCTACACTGCTATCTGTATAAACATGGAAATATCTACATCGCTATCTGTATAAACAAGGAAATATCTCCACCGCTATCTCTATAAACAAGGAAATATCTACACCTCCATCAGTATAAACATGGGAAATCTAAACTGCCATCTGTATACACATGGAAATATCTTCACAGACATCAGTATAAACATGGAAATATGTACACCGCAATCTCTGTAAACGTGGAAATATGTACACCGCTATGGGTACAAACATGCAAATATCTACACCGATATCTGCATAAACATGGAAATATCTACATGGCTATCTGTACAAACTTGGAAATATGGACAACGCTATCTGTATCAACATGAAAATATCTACAAAGTGATCTGCATAAACATGGAAATATCTCCACAGCTACCTGTATAAACATGGAAATATCTCCACCGCTATCTGTATAAACATGGAAATATATCCACCGCTATCTGTATAAATATGGAAATATATACACCGCTATCTGTATTAATATGGAAATATCTACACCGCTATCTGTATAAATATGGAATTATCTGCAATGCTATCTGTGTAAACATGGAAATATCTACACCGCTATCTGTGTAAAAATGGAAATATCTACACCGCAATCTGTGCAAAGATGGAAATATGTACACCGCTATCTGTGCAAACATGGAAATATCAACAACGCTATCTGTATAAACACGGAAATATCCACACCGCTATCTGTATAAACAGGGAAATATCTACACCGCCATCTGTATAAACATGGAAATATCTACACCGCCATCTGAATAAACATGGAAATATCTACACCGCTATCTGTATAAATATGGAAATATATACAACGCTGTCTCCATAAAAATGGAAATATCTGCACTGCTATCTGTATAAACATGGAAATATCTACACCACTATCTCTATAAACATGGAAATATCTACACAGCCATCTCTATGAACATGGAATTATCTCCACTGCTATCTGTATAAACATGGAAGTAGCCACACAGCTATCTGTATAAACAATGAAATAACTACACAGCCATGTGTAAAAATATGAAATTATCTACACAGTCATCTGTATAAACATGGAAATATCTACACTGCCATCTGTATAAACATGGAAATATTTACACCGCTATCTATATAACCATGGAAATACCTACATGGTAATCTTTATGAACATGGAAATATCTACACCGCTATATATATAAATGTGGAAATATCTACACCGATATCAGTATAAATATGGAAATATCTACACCTCTATCCTTATATACATGGAATTGTCTACACCGCTATCTGTATAAACATGGAAATATCTACACCGCTATCTGTATAAACATGGAAATAACTACACCGCTTTCTGTATAAACATGGAAATATCTACAGCGCTATCTGTATAAATAGGGAAATATCTACACTGCTCTCTCTATAAACATTGAAATGTCTACACCGCTATCTGTATAAACTTGGAAACATCTACATAGCTATCTGTATAAACATGGAAATATATACACGGCCATCTGTATAAACTTGGAAATACCTACACAGTCGTCTGTATAAACATGGAAATATCTACACCACTATCTGTATAAACATGGAAATATCTACACTGCTATCTATACAAACATGGAAATATCTACACGGCCATCTCTATAAACATGGAAATATCTCCACTGCTATCTGTATAAACATGGAAATAGTCACACAGCTATCTGTATAAACAATGAAATATGTACACCGCCATGTGTAAAAATATGAAAACATCTTCACAGTCATCTGTATAAACATGGAAATATCTACACCTCCATCTGTATAAACATGGAAATATCTACACCGCTATCTCTATAAACCTGGAAATACCTACACTTCCATATGTATAAACATGGAAATAACTGCACTGCTATCTGTATAAACATGGAAATATCTACACCGCTATCTGTATAAACTTGGAAATATCTACACCGCCATCTATATAAATAAGGCAATATCTCCTCGGCTATCTGTATAAACATGGAAATATCTCCACCGCTATCTGTATAAACATGGAGATATCTATACCGCTATCTCTATAAACATGGAAATATCTTCACCGCTATCTGTATAAACTTGGCAATTCCTACACTGCTATCTGTATAAACATGGAAATATCTACATCGCTATCTGTATAAACAAGGAAATATCTACACCTCCATCAGTATAAACATGGGAAATCTAAACTGCCATCTGTATACACATGGAAATATCTTCACAGACATCAGTATAAACATGGAAATATGTACACCGCAATCTCTGTAAACGTGGAAATATGTACACCGCTATGGGTACAAACATACAAATATCTACACCGCTATCTGCATAAACATGGAAATATCTATATGGCTATCTGTACAAACTTGGAAATATGGACAACGCTATCTGTATGAACATGAAAATATCTACACCGCGATCTGCATAAACATGGAAATATCTCCACAGCTACCTGTATAAACATGGAAATATCTCCACCGCTATCTGTATAAACATGGAAATATATACACCGCTATCTGTATAAATATGGAAATATATACACCGCTATCTGTATTAATATGGAAATATCTACACCGCTATCTGTATAAATATGGAATTACCTACAACGCTATCTGTGTAAACGTGGAAATATCTACGCCGCTATCTGTGTAAAAATGGAAATATCTACACCGCAATCTGTGCAAAGATGGAAATATGTACACTGCTATCTGTCTTAACATGGAAATATCAACACCGCTATCTGTATAAACACGGAAATATCCACACCGCTATCTGTATAAACAGGGAAATATCTACACCACCATCTGTATAAACATGGAAATATCTACACCGCCATCTGAATAAACATGGAAATATCTACACCGTTATCTGTATAAATATGGAAATATATGCAACGCTGTCGCTATAAACATGGAAATATCTGCACTGCTATCTGTATAAATATGGAAATATCTACACCACTATCTCTATAAACATGGAAATATCTACACTGCCATCTGTATAAACATGGAAATATCTACACAGCCATCTCTTTGAACATGGAATTATCTCCACTGCTATCTGTATAAACATGGAAGTAGCCACACAGCTATCTGTATAAACAATGAAATAACTACCCTGCCATGTGTAAAAATATGAAATTATCTACACAGTCATCTGTATAAACATGGAAATATCTACACTGCCATCTGTATAAACATGGAAATATTTACACCGCTATCTATATAAACGTTGAAATACCTACACCACAATCTTTATGAACATGGAAATATCTACACTGCTATATATATAAATATGGAAATATCTACACCGATATCAGTATAAATATGGAAATATCTACACCGCTATCCTTATATACATGGAATTGTTTACACCGCTATCTGTATAAACATGGAAATATCTACACCGCTATCTGTATAAAGATGGAAATATCTACACCGCTTTCTGTATAAACATGGAAATATCTACAGCGATATCTCTATAAATATGGAAATATCTACACCGCTCTCTCTATAAACATTGAAATGTCTACACCGCTATCTGTATAAACTTGGAAACATCTACATAGCTATCTCTATAAACATGGAAATATATACACGGCCATCTGTATAAACATGGAAATAACTACACAGTCATCTGTATAAACATGGAAATATGTACACCACTATCTGTATAAACATGGAAATATCTACACTGCCATCTGTATAAACATGGAAATATCTACACGGCCATCTCTATAAACACGGAAATATCTCCACTGCTATCTGTATAAAGATGGAAATAGCCACACAGCTATCTGTATAAACAATGAAATATCTACACCGCCATGTGTAAAAATATGAAAGCATCTTCACAGTCATCTGTATAAACATGGAAATATCTACACCTCCATCTGTATAAACATGGAAATATCTACACTGCCATCTGTATACACATGGAAATATCTACACAGCCATCTGTATAAACATGGAAATATCTACACTGCCATCTGTATACACATGGAAATATCTACACAGCCATCTGTATAAACATGGAAATATCTACACCGCTATCTCTATAAACCTGGAAATACCTACACTTCCATATGTATAAACATGGAAATAACTGCACTGCTATCTGTATAAACATGGAAATATCTACACCGCTATCTGTATAAACTTGGAAATATCTACACCGCCATCTATATAAATAAGGCAATATCTCCTCGGCTATCTGTATAAACATGGAAATAGCTCCACCGCTATCTGTATAAACATGGAGATATCTATACCGCTATCTCTATAAACATGGAAATATCTTCACCGCTATCTGTATAAACTTGGAAATTCCTACACTGCTATCTGTATAAACATGGAAATATCTACATCGCTATCTGTATAAACAAGGAAATATCTCCACCGCTATCTCTATAAACAAGGAAATATCTACACCTCCATCAGTATAAACATGGGAAATCTAAACTGCCATCTGTATACACATGGAAATATCTTCACAGACATCAGTATAAACATGGAAATATGTACACCGCAATCTCTGTAAACGTGGTAATATGTACACCGCTATGGGTACAAACATGCAAATATCTACACCGCTATCTGCATAAACATGGAAATATCTACATGGCTATCTGTACAAACTTGGAAATATGGACAACGCTATCTGTATGAACATGAAAATATCTACACCGCGATCTGCATAAACATGGAAATATCTCCACAGCTACCTGTATAAACATGGAAATATCTCCACCGCTATCTGTATAAACATGGAAATATATACACCGCTATCTGTATAAATATGGAAATATATACACCGCTATCTGTATTAATATGGAAATATCTACACCGCTATCTGTATAAATATGGAATTATCTACAACGCTATCTGTGTAAACATGGAAATATCTACACCGCTATCTGTGTAAAAATGGAAATATCTACACCGCAATCTGTGCAAAGATGGAAATATGTACACCGCTATCTGTGTAAACATGGAAATATCAACACCGCTATCTGTATAAACACGGAAATATCCACACCGCTATCTGTATAAACAGGGAAATATCTACACTGCCATCTGTATAAACATGGAAATATCTACACCGCCATCTGAATAAACATGTAAATATCTACACCGCTATCCGTATAAATATGGAAATATATACAACGGTGTCTCTATAAACATGGAAATATCTGCACTGCTATCTGTATAAACATGGAAATATCTACACCACTATCTCTATAAACATGGAAATATCTACACTGCCATCTGTATAAACATGGAAATATCTACACAGCCATCTCTATGAACATAGAATTATCTCCACTGCTATCTGTATAAACATGGAAGTAGCCACACAGCTATCTGTATAAACAATGAAATAACTACACCGCCATGTGTAAAAATATGAAATTATCTACACAGTCATCTGTATAAACATGGAAATATCTACACTGCCATCTGTATAAACATGGAAATATTTACACCGCTATCTATATAAACATTGAAATACCTACGTGGCAATCTTTATAAACATGGAAATATCTACACCGCTATATATATAAATGTGGATATATCTACACCGATATCAGTATAAATATGGAAATATCTACACCTCTATCCTTACACACATGGAATTGTCTACACCGCTATCTGTTCAAACATGGAAATATCTACACCGCTATCTGTAGAAACATGGAAATAACTACACCGCTTTCTGTATAAACATGGAAATATCTACAGCGCTATCTCTATAAATAGGGAAATATCTACACCGCTCTCTCTGTAAACATTGAAATGTCTACACCGCTATCTGTATCAACTTGGAAACATCTACATAGCTATCTCTATAAACATGGAAATATATACATGGCCATCTGTATAAACATGGAACTACCTACACAGTCATCTGTATAAACATGGAAATATCTACACCACTATCTGTATAAACATGGAAATATCTACACTGCCATCTGTATAAACATGGAAATATCTACACGGCCATCTCTTTAAACATGGAAATATCTCCACTGCTATCTGTATAAACATGGAAATAGTCACACAGCTATCTGTATAAACAATGAAATATCTACACCGCCATGTGTAAAAATATGAAAACATCTTCACAGTCATCTGTATAAACATGGAAATATCTACACCTCCATCTGTATAAACATGGAAATACCTAAAATGCCATCTGTATACACATGGAAATATCTACACAGCCATCTGTATAAACATGGAAATATCTACACCGCTATCTCTATAAACCTGGAAATACCTACACTTCCATATGTATAAACATGGAAATAACTGCACTGCTATCTGTATAAACATGGAAATATCTACACCGCTATCTGTATAAACTTGGAAATATCTACACCGCCATCTATATAAATAAGGCAATATCTCCTCAGCTATCTGTATAAACATGGAAATATCTCCACCGCTATCTGTATAAACATGGAGATATCTATACCGCTATCTCTATAAACATGGAAATATCTTCATCGCTATCTGTATAAACTTGGAAATTCCTACACTGCTATCGGTATAAACATGGAAATATCTACATCGCTATCTGTATAAACAAGGAAATATCTCCACCCCTATCTCTATAAACAAGGAAATATCTACACCTCCATCAGTATAAACATGGGAAATCTAAACTGCCATCTGTATACACAGGGAAATATCTTCACAGAGATCAGTATAAACATGGAAATATGTACACCGCAATCTCTGTAAACGTGGAAATATGTACACCGCTATGGGTACAAACATGCAAATATCTACACCGCTATCTGCATAAACATGGAAATATCTACATGGCTATCTGTACAAACTTGGAAATATGGACAACGCTATCTGTATGAACATGAAAATATCTACACCGCGATCTTCATAAACATGGAAATATCTCCACAGCTATCTGTATAAACATGGAAATATCTCCACCGCTATCTGTATAAACATGGAAATATATACACCGCTCTCTGTATAAATATGGAAATATATGCACCGCTTTCTGTATTAATATGGAAATATCTACACTGCTATCTGTATAAAAATGGAATTATCTACACCGCTATCGGTGTAAACATGGAAATATCTACACCGCTATCTGTGTAAAAATGGAAATATCTACACCGCAATCTGTGCAAAGATGGAAATATGTACACCACTATCTGTGTAAACATGGAAATATCAACACCGCTATCTGTATAAACACGGAAATATCCACACCGCTATCTGTATAAACAGGGAAATATCTACACCGCCATCTGTATAAACATGGAAATATCTACACCGCCATCTGAATAAACATGGAAATATCTACACCGCTATCTGTATAAATATGGAAATATATACAACGCTGTCTCTATAAACATGGAAATATCTGCACTGCTATCTGTATAAATATGGAAATATCTACGCCACTATCTCTATAAACATGGAAATATCTACACTGCCATCTGTATAAACATGGAAATATCTACACAGCCATCTCTATGAACATGGAATTATCTCCACTGCTATCTGTATAAACATGGAAGTAGCCACACAGCTATCTGTATAAACAATGAAATAACTACACCGCCATGTGTAAAAATATGAAATTATCTACACAGTCATCTGTATAAACATGGAAATATCTACACTGCCATCTGTATAAACATGGAAATATTTACACCGCTATCTATATAACCATGTTAATACCTACATGGCAATCTTTATGAACATGGAAATATCTACACCGCTATATATATAAATGTGGAAATATCTACACTGATATCTGTATAAATATGGAAATATCTACACCTCTATCCTTATATACATGGAATTGTCTACACCGCTATCTATATAAACATGGAAATATCTACACCGCTATCTGTATAAACATGGAAATATCTACACCACGATCTGTATAAACATGGAAATATCTACACTGCTATCTGTATAAACATGGAAATATCTACACCGCTATCTGTATAAACATGGAAATACCTTCACCACTATCTGTGTAAATATGCAAATATCTACACCGCTATCACTATAAACATGGAAATGTCAACACCGCTATCTGTATGAACATGGAAATATCTACATGGCCATCTCTATAAACATGGAAATATCTACAACGCCGTCAGTACAATCATGGAAATATCTACAACGCCATCTGTATAAACATGGAAATACATACACAGTCATCTGCATATACATGGAAATATCTACACCACTATCTGTATAAACATGGAAATATCTACATCGCTATCTGTATAAACATGGAAATATCTCCACCGCTGTCGGTATAAACATGGAAATATCTACACCGCTATCTTTATAAACATGGAAATATCTACACCGCTATCTGTATAATCATGGAAAATCTACAACACTATCTGTATAAATATGGAAATATCTACACTGCTATCTGTATAAATATGGAAATATCTACACCACGATCTCTATAAATATGGAAATACCTAAAACGCTATCTGTATAAACATGGAAATATCTACAAAACTATCTGTGTTAACATGGAAATATCTTCACCGCTATCTGTGTAAACATGGAAATATGTGCACCGCTATCTGTGTAAAGATGGAAATATCTACACCGCAATCTTTGCAAATATGTAAATATCGACACCGCTATCTCTGTAAACATGGAAATACCTAAACCGCTATCTGTATAAACATGGAAATATCCACACATCTATCTGTATAAACATGGAAATATCTACACCACGATCTGTATAAACATGGAAATACCTCCACCGATATCTCTATAGACATGGAAACATCTACACCGCTATCTGAGTAAACATGGAAATATCTACACCGCTATCTGTATAAACCTGGAAATATCTACAGTGATATCTGTGTAAACATGGAAATATCTAAACGGCTATCTGTGTAAACTTGGAAATAGCTACACCGCTCTCTGTGGAAAGATGGAAATGTCTACACTGCAATCTGTGCAAAAATGGAAATATCTACAACGCTATCTCTATAAACATGGAATTACCTGCACCGCTATCTGTATAAACATAGAAATATCTGCACCGCTATCTGTATAAACCTGGAAATATCTACAATGCTATCTGTGTAAACTTGGAAATATCTACACCGCTTTCTGTGGAAAGATGGAAATATCTACACTGCAGTCTGTGCAAAGATGGAAATATCTACAACGCTACTTCTATAAACCTGGAATTATCTGCACCTCTATCTGTATAAACATGGAAATACCTACACCGCTATCTGTATAAACATGGAAATATTTACAAGGCTATCTCTATACATATGGAAATATCTACACCACCATCTGCATAAACATGGAAATATCTACACTGCCATCTGTATAAAGATGGAAATATCTACACTGCTATCTCTACAAACTTAGAAATATCTACACCGCCATCTCTATAAACATGGATATATCTACAGCGCCATCAGCATAAACATGGAAATAACTACACCGCCGTCTGTATAAATATGGAATTATCTACACTGCCATCTCTATAAACATAGAAACATCTACACTGCCATCTGTAGAAAGATGGAAATATCTTCACCGAGATCTGCATAAACATGGTAATATCTACACCTCTTCATGTATAAACATGGAAACATCTACACAGCTATCTGTATAAATATGGAAATATCTACACCGCTATCTCTATGACCATGGAAATGTCTACACCGCTATCTGTATAAACATGAAAATATCTACTTGGATATCTCTGTAAACGTGGAAATATCTACACCGCCATCTGTAAAAACATGAAAATACCTACATAGTCATCTGTATAAACATGGAAATATCTACACCACTATCTGTATAAACATGGAAATAGCCACACCGTTATCTGTAGAAACATGGATATATCTACACCATAATCTGTTAAAACATGGATATATCTACTCTGTCATCTGTATAAACATGGAAATATCTACACCTCCATCTGTATAAACATGGAAATACCTACAATGCCATCTGCATAAACATGGAAATATCTACACTGCCATCTGTATGAACATGGAAATATCTACACCGCTATCTGTATAAACATGGAAATATCTACACCGCTATCAGTATAAACATGGTTATATCTACACCGTCATCTGTATAAACATGGAAATATCTTCACCGTCATCTGAATAAACATAGAAATCTCTACACCGCTATCTGTATAAATATTGAATTATCTACACCGTTATCTCTATAAACATGGAAATATATACACCGCTATCTGCATAAACATGGAAATATCTCCACTGGTATCTGTATAAACATGTAAACATCTAAGCCATTATCTGTATAAACATGAAAATATGTACACCGCTATCTGTATAAACATGGAAATATCTACAAAGCTATCTGTGTAAACATGGAAGTATCTACACCACCATCTGTGTAAATATGGAAATATCTACACTGCTATCTGTATAAACATGGAAATATCTCCACTGCTACCAGAATAAACACGGAAATATATACACCGCTATCTGTATAAATATGGAAATATATACACTGCTATATTTATAAACATGGAAATGTCTACACCGCTATCTGTATAAACATAGAAATATCTACATGGCTATCTCTACAAACATGGAAATATCTACACCACCATCTGTATAAACATGGAAATACCTACAGAGCCATCTGTATAAACATGGAAATAACTAAAACACTATCTGTATAAACATGGAAATATCTACAGTGCCATTTGTATAAACATGCAAATATCTACACAGCAATATCTATAAACATGGAAATATCTACATCACCATCTGTAAAAACATGGAAATATCTTCACAGTCATCTGTATAAACATGGAAATATCTACACCTCCATCTGTGTACACATGGAAATATCTATACTGCCATCCATATACACATGGAAATATCTACACCACCATCTGTATAAACATGAAATTATCTACACCGCTATCTCTATAAACATGGAAATACTTATACCGCTATCGGTGTAAACATGGAAATATCTACACCGCTATCTGAATAAACATGGAAATATATACACCACGATTTGTATAAACTTGGAAATATCTACACCGCTGTCTGTATAAACATGGTAATATCTCCACCGCTATCTGTATTAACATGGAACTATCTCCACCGCTATCTGCATACTCATGGAAGTATGTACACTGCTATCTGTATAAGCATGGAAATACCTACCCCACTATCTGTATAAACATGGAAATATCTACACCGCTATCTGTATAAACCTGGAAATATCTGCATCGCTATCTGTATAAACATGGAAATTTCTACACCGCTATCTCTATAAACATGGAAATATCTACACCGCTATCTTTATAATCATGGAAATATCTACACCGCAATCTGTATAAACATGGAAAACCTACACCGCTATCTGTATAAACATGGAAATATCTACATGGCTATCTCTAAAAACATGGAAATACCTACACCACCATCTGTATAAACTTGGAAATATATCCACCGCTATCTGTATAAACATGGAAATATCTACATCGCTATCTGTATAAACATGGAAATATCTCCACCGCTATCTGTATAAACATGGAAATAACTGCACCGCAATCGTTATAAACATGGAAATATCTACACCGCAATCTGTATAAACATGGAAATACCTACAAAAGTATCTGTGTTAACATGGAAATATCTACACAGCTATCTGTGGAAACATGGAAATATGTACACCGCTATCTGTGTAAAGATGGAAATATCTACACTGCTATCTGTGCAAATATGGAAATATCTACACCGCTATCTCCATAAACTTGGAAATATCTACACCGTTATCTGTATAAATATGGAAATATCTACAACACGATCTCTATAAACATGGAAATAGCCATACCGCTATCTGCATATACATGGAAATATCTAAACCACCATCTGTATAAACATGGAAAATCTATACCGCTATCTGCATAAACATGGAAATATTTTACACCGCTATCTGTATAAACATGGAAATATCTACACCATTATGTGCACAAACATGGAAATATCAACCCTGCCATCTGTATAAACATGGAAATATCTACACCGCCATCTGTAAAAACATGGAAATATCTACACTGTCATCTGTATAAACATGGAAATACCTACACCTCCATCTGTATAAACATGGAAATATCTACACTGCCATCTCTATACACGAGGAAATATGTACACTGCCGTCTGTATGAACACGGAAATATCTACACCGCTATCTCTATAAATATGGAAATACCTACACCTCCATCTGTATAAACATGGAAATATCTACACCGCTATCTGTATAAAGATGGAAACATCTACACCGATATCTTTATAAACATAGAATTATCTACACTGCTATCTGTATAAACATGGAAATATCTACAACACTATCTGTGTAAACATGGAAATATCTACACCGCTATCTGTGTAAATATGGAAATATGTACACCGCTATCTGTGTAAAGATGGAAATATCTACATCGCAATCTGTGCAATGATGGAAATATCTTCACCGCTATCTCTGTAAACATGGAAATATCTACACTGCTATCTCTATAAACATGAAAATATCTACACTGCTGTCTGTATAAGCATGGAAATATCTACACTATGATCTGTATAAACATGGAAATATCTACACCGCTATCTGTATAAACATGGAAATATCTACAACACTATCTGTGTTAACACGGAAATAAATACACCTCTATCTGTGTAAACATGGAAATATGTACACAGCTATCTGTGTAAAGATGGAAATATCTACAGCACAATCTGTGCAAATATGGAAATATCTACACCGCTATCTGTATAAACATGGAAATACCTACACCGATATCTGTATAAATATGGAAATATCTACAGAGCCATCTCTATAAACATCGAAATATCTACACTGCTATCTGTATAAACATGGAAATAGCCACACCGCTATCTGTATAAACATGGAAATAGCCACACCGCTATCTGTATAAACATGGAAATATCTACACCGCCATCTGTAAAAACATGAAAATTTCTACTCAGTCTTCTGTATAAACATGAAACTGTCTATACCTCCATCTGTATAAACATGGAAATATCTCCACCAGTATCTGTAAAAACATGGAAATATCTCCACCGCAATCTGTATAAACCTGGAAATATCTACAACGCTATCTGTGTAAACATGGAAATATCTAAACAGCTATCTGTGTAAACATGACAATATCTACACCGCTATCTTTGTAAAGATGGAAATATCTACACCGCAAACTGTCCACAGATGGAAATATCTACAACACTAAGTCTATAAACATGGAATTATATGCACCGCTATCAGTATAAACATGGAAAAACCTACACTGCTATCTGTATAATCATGGAAATATCTACAAGGCTATCTCTGTAAATATGGGAATATCTACACCGCCATCTGTATAAAGATGGAAATATCTACACCGCGAGCTGTATAAACATGGAAATATCTACACCGCTATCTGTATAAACATGGAAATAGCAACACCACTATCTGTATAAAAATGGAAATATCTACACCGCTATCTGTATAAACATGGAAAAATCTATACCACTATCTCTATAAACATGGAAATACCTACACCGCCATCTGTATAAACATGGAATTATCTACACCGCTATCTCTATAAACTTAGAAATATGTACACTGCCATCTCTATAAACATGAAAATATCTACACCACCATCAGCATAAACATGGAAATAACTACACCGCCGTCTGTATAAATTTGGAATTATCTACACCGCCATCTGTAGAAAGATGGAAATATCTTCACCGAGATCTGCATAAACATGGAAATATCTACATCTTTACTGTAGAAACATGGAAATATCTACACCGCAATCTGTGTAAACATGGAAATATCTACACCGATATCTGTAAAAACATGGAAATATCTACACCGCTATCTGTATAAACATGGAAATATCTGCACTGCGATCTGTATAAACATGGAAATATCTACACCGCGATCTGTACAAACATGGAAATATCTACACCGCTATCTGTATAAACATGGAAATATCTCCACTGCTATCTCTATAAACATCGAAATATCTACACAGCCATCTGTATAAACATGGAAATACTTACAAAGTTATCTGTATAAAGATGGAAATATCTACACCGCTATCTGTATAAACATGGAAATATCTACACAGCCATGTGTATACATGGAAATATCTACACCGCTATCTATATAAACATGGAAATAACTACACAGCTATCTCTATAAACATGGAAATATCTACACCGCCATCTACATATCCATGGAAATATCTGAGCCGCCATCTGTATAAACATGGAAATATCTACACGGTCATATGTGTATTGATGGAAATACCAACACCGCCATCTGTACAAACATGGAATTATCTGTACCGCTATCTGTATAAACATGGAAATATCTACACCGCGGTCTGTATAAACATGGAAATATCTACACCGCTATCTCTATAAACATGGAAATATCTACACCTCTATCTCTATAATCATGGAAATATCTACAAAGCCATCTGTATAAACATGGAAATACCCACACAGTCATCTGTAGGAACATGGAAATATCTACACTGCCATCTGTATAAACATGGAAATATCTACACAGCCATGTGTATATACATGGAAATATCTACACCGCTATCTATATAAACATGGAAATAACTACATCGCTATCTGTATAAACATGGAAATATCTCCACTGCTATCTCTATAAACATCGAATTATCTACACCGCCATCTGTATAAACATGGAAATACTTACAAAGTTATCTGTATAAACATGGAAATATCTACACCGCCATCTGTTTAAACATGGAAATATATACACAGACATCTGTTTATACATGGAAATATCTACACCGCTATCTGTATAAACATGCTAATAACTACACCGCTATCTGTATAAATGTGGCAATATTTGCACCGCTATCCCTATAAACATGGTAATATCAACACCGCAATCTGTATAAACATGGAAAATCTACACCATGATCTTTATAAACATGGAAATATCTGCACCGCGATCTTTACAAACATGGAAATATCTACACCGTGATCTGTATAAACATGGAAATATCTACACCGCCATCTCTATAAACATGGAAATATCTACAACCCTATCTGTATAAAAATGGAAATATCCACACAGCTATCTCTATAAACATGGAAAAATCAACAACGCTATCCCTATGAACACGGAAATATCCACACTGCCATCTCTATAAACATGGAAATATCTACACCGCGATCAGTATAAACATGGAAGTATCTACAATGCTATCTGTATAAACATGGAAATATCTCCACTGCCATCTCTATAAACATCGAAATATCTACACTGCCATCTGTATAAACTTGGAAATACTAACAAAGTTATCTGTATAAACATGGAAACACCTACACCGCCATCTGTATAAACATGGAAATATCTACACAGCCATGTGTATATACATGGAAATATCTACACTGCTATCTATATAAACATGGGAATATCTACACCGCTATCTGTATAAACATGGAAATATCTCCACTGCTATCTCTATAAACATCGAAATATCTACACTGCCATCTGTATAAACGTGGAAATATCTACACAGCCATGTGTACATACATGGAAATATCTACACCGCTCTCTATATAAACATGGAAATAAGTACAGCGCTATCTGTATATGCATGGAAATATCTACACCAGCATCTACATATCCATAGAAATATCAACACCGCCATCTGTACAAACATGGAAATATCTGCACCGCTATCTGTATAAACATGGAAATATCTACACCGCGGTCTGTATAAACATGGAAATATCTAAACCGCTATCTGTATAAACATGGAAATATCTACACCGCTATCTCTATAAACATGGAAATATCTACACCGTGATCTGTATAAACAAGGAAATATTTACACCGCTATCTGTATAAACATGGAAATTTCTACACTGTTAACTGTATAAATATGGAAATATCTACACCGCTATCTCTATAAACATGGAAATATCTACACCACCATATGTATAAACATGGAAATATCTATACAGTCAACTATGTAAACATGGTAATATCTACACCACCATCTGTATAAACATGGAAATATCTACAATGCCATCTGTATACACATGGAAATACCTACACGGCAATCTGTGTATAGATGGAAACATCAACACCGCCATCTGTACAAACATGGAAATATCTACACTGCTATCTCTATAAACATGGAAATATCTACACTGCGGTCTGTATAAACATGGAAATATCTACACCGGTATTTGTATAAACATGGAAATATCTACACCACTATCTGTATAAACATGGAAATACATATAACGCTATCTGTATAAACATGGAAATATCTGCACCGCTATCTCTATAAACATGGAAATATCTACAAAGACATCTGTATAAACATGGAAATACCTACACAGTCATCTGTAGGAACATTTACATATCTACACTGCCATCTGTATAAACATAGAAATATCAACACAGCCATCTGTATAAATATGGAAATATCTGCATAGGCATCTGTATAAACATGGAAATATCTGCACCGCTATCTGTATAAACTTGGAAATACCTACACCGCTGTCTCTATAAACATGGAAATAGGTACACCGCTATGTGTATAAACATGGAAATATGTACACCACTATGTGTATACATATGGAAATATCTCCACTGCTCTCTGTATAATCATGGAAATATCTCCACCGTTATCTGTATAAACATGGAAATATCTACAGCGCCATCTCTATAAACATTGAAATATCTACACTGCCATCTGTAAAAACATGGATATATCTACACAGTCATCTGAATAAACATGGAAATATCTACACCACCATCTGTATAAACATGGAAATACCTACAATACCATCTGTATACACATGGAAATATCTACACAGACATCTGTATAAATATGGAAATATCTACACCGCCATCTCTATAGACATGGAAATATCTACACTGCCCTCTGTAGAAAGATGGAAATATCTACAACGCTATCTCTATAAATATGGAAATATCTACCCCACCAACTCTATAAACATGAAAATATCTATACTGCCATCTCCATAAAGATGGAAGTATCTACTCCGCCATGTGTATAAACAGGGAAATATCTTCACCGCCATCTGTGTAAACATAGAAATATCTACACCGCTATCTGTATAAACGTGGAAATATCTACACCGCCATCTGCATGTCCATGGAAATATCTATGCCGCCATCTGTACAAACATGGAAATATCTACACCGCTATATCTATAAACTTGGAAATATCTGCACTGCCATGTGTAAAAACATGGAAATACCTATACAGTCATCTTTATAAACATGGAAATACCTACAATGCCATCTCTATAAACATGGAAATATCTACACCGCCATCTCTATAAACATGAAAATATCTACACTGCCATCTCCATAAACATGGAAGAACTACTCCGCCATCTGTATAAACATGGAAACATCTACACCGCCATCTGTGTGAATAAGGAAATATCTACAAAGCCATCTGTAGAAAGATATAATTATCTGCACCGCGAGCTGTATAAAAATGGAAATATCTACATCGCTATCTGTATAAACGTGTAAATACCAACACCGCTATCGGTATAAACATGGCAATATCTACAGCGCCATCTATATGAACATGGAAATATCTACCCCGCTATGTCTATAAACATGGAAATACCTACACCGCTATCTCTATAAACATGGAAATATCTACACCGCTATCTGTATAAACATGGAAATATCTACACCGCGATCTGTAAAAACATGGAAATATCTTCACCACGATCTGTATAAACATGGAAATATATACACCGCTATCTGTATAAACATGGTAATATCTACACCACCATCTATATAAACATGGAAATATCTACACCGCCATCTGTATAAACATGGAAATATCTACAATGCCATCTGTAGAAAGATGGATATATCTACATCGCAATCTGTGTAAACATGGAAATATCTACAACGATATCTGTAAAAACATGGAAATATCTACACCGCTATCTGGATAAACATGGAAATATCTACACCGCGATCTGTATAAACATGAAAATATCTACACCGCTATCTCTATAAACATGCAAATATCTACACCGCCATGTCTATAACATGGAAATATCTACACCACGATCAGTATAAACATGGAAATATCTACACCGCTATCTGTATAAAAATGGAAATATCTCCAATGCTATCTCTATAAACATCGAAATATCTACACCGCCATCTGTAGAAACATGGAAATACTGACAAAGTTATCTGTATAAACATGGAAATACCTACACCGCTGTCTCTATAAACATGGAAATATGTACACCGCTATGTGTATAAACATGGAAATATCTCCACTGCTTTCTGTATAAACATGGAAATATCTACACCTCTATCGGTATAAACATGGAAATATCTACACCGCTATCTCTATAAACATGGAAATATCTACACCGTGATCTGTATAAACATGGAAATATTTACACCGCTATCTGTTTAAACATGGAAATTTCTACACCGTTATCTGTATAAATATGGAAATATCTACACCGATATCTCTATAAACATGGAAATATCTACACCGCCATCTGTATAAACATGGAAATACCTATACAGTCATCTCTGTAAACATGGAAATATCTGCACCGCTATCTCTATAAACATGGAAACATCTACAGAGACATCTGTATAAACATGGAAATAACTACACAGTCATGTGTAGGAACATTTACATATCTACACTGCCATCTGTATAAACATAGAAATATCTACACAGCCCTCTGTATAAATATGGAAATATCTGCATAGGCTTCTGTATAAACATGGAAATATCTACACCGCGATCTGTATAAACATGTAAATATCTACACCGCGATCTGTAAAACCATGGAAATATCTTCACCACGATCTGTATAAACATGGAAATATCTACACCGCTATCTGTATAAACATGGTAATATCTACACCACCATCTATATAAACATGGAAATATCTACACCGCCATCTATATAAACATGGAAATATCTACAATGCCATCTGTAGAAAGATGTATATATCTACACCGCAATCTGTGTTAACATGGAAATATCTACACCGATATCTGTAAAAACATGGAAATATCTACACCGCTATATGTATAAACATGGAAATTTTTACACCGCGATCAGTATAAACATGGAAATATCTACACCGCTATCTGTATAAACATGGAAATATCTACACCGCTATCTGTATAAACATGGAAATATCTACACCGCCATCTGTATAAACATGGAAATACCTACAAAGTCATCTGTATAAATATGGAAATATCTACACAGCCATCTGTATGAACATGGAAATAACTACACAGCCATCTGTATATACATGGAAATATCTACACCGCTATCAGTATAAACATGGAAATAACTATACCGCTATTTCTATAAACAAGGAAATAAGTACACCATGATCTGTAGAAACATGGAAATATCTACACCGCCATCTCTATAAACATGGAAATATCTACACCCCTATCTGTATAAACATGGAAATATCCACACCGCTATCTCTATAAACGTGGAAAAATCAGCACCGCTATCTCTATGAACATGGATATATCTACACCGCCATGTCTATAACATGGAAATATCTACACCACGATCAGTATAAACATGGAAATATCTACACCGCTATCTGTATAAACATGGAAATATCTCCAATGCTATCTCTATAAAGATCGAAATATCTACACCGCCATCTGTATAAACATGGAAATACTGACAAAGTTATCTGTATAAACATGGAAATACCTACACCGCTGTCTCTATAAACATGGAAATATGTACACCGCTATGTGTATAAACATGGACATATCTCCACTGCTTTCTGTATAAACATGGAAATATCTACACCGCCATCTGTATAAACATGGAAATACCTACAAAGTCATCTGTATAAACATGGAAATATCTACACAGCCTTCTGTATATACATGGAAATATCTACACCGGTATCTGCATAAACATGGAAATATCTACACCGCTATTTGTATAAACAAGGAAATATCTACACCGCCATCTGTTTAAACACGGAAATATATACACAGACATCTGTTTATACATGGAAATATCTACACCGCTTTCTGTATAAACATGCTAATAACTACAACGCTATCTGTATAAATGTGGAAACATTTGCACCGCTATCCCAATAAACATGGTAATATCAACACCGCGATCTGTATAAACATGGAAATAACTACACCATGATCTGTATAAACATGGAAATATCAACACCGTGATCTGTATAAACATGGAAATATCTACACCGTGATCTGTGTAAACATGGAAATACCTACACCGCCATCACTATCAAAATGGAAATAACTACACCCCTATCTGTATAAACATGGAAATATCCACACCGCTATCTCTATAAACATGGAAAAATCAACAAGGCTATCTCTATGAACATGGAAATATCTACACCGCTATCTGTATAAACATGGAAATATCTACACAGCTGTCTCTATAAACATGGAAATATCTACACAGCCATCTCTATAAACATGGAAATACCTACAAAGTCATCTGTATAAACATGGAAATATCTACACAGCCATCTGTATAAGCATGGACATATCTACACAGACATCTGTATATACATGGAAATATCTACACCGCGATCAATATATACGTGGAAATATCTACACCGCTATCTGTATAAACATGGAAATATCTACACTACAGTCTGTATAAACATGGAAATTTCTACACCGGAATCTGTATAAACATGGAAATATCTACACCATGATCTGTATAAACATGGAAATATTTACACCGCTATCTGTATATACATGGAAATATCTACACCGCTATCTCTATAAACATGGAAATATCTACAAAGCCATCTGTATAAACATGGAAATACCAACACAGTCATGTGTAGGAACTTGGAAATATCTACACCGCGATCTGTATAAACATGGAAATATCTACACCGCGATCTGTATAAACATGGAAATATCTACACTGGTCTCTGTATAAACATGGAAATATCTACAATCCTATTTGTAGAAACATAGAAATATCCACACCGCTATCTCTATAAACATGAAAAAATCAACACCGCTATCTCTATGAACTCGGAAATATCTACACCGCCATCTATATAAACGTGGAAATATCTACACCGCGATCAGAATATACGTGGAAATATCTACACCGCTATCTGTATAAACATGGAAATATCTACACTGCGGTCTGTATAAACATGGAAATTACTACAACGGTATCTGTATAAACATGGAAATATCTACACCGCGATCTGTATAAACATGGAAATATCTACACCACTCTCTGTATAAACATGGAAATATCTACACAGCTATCTCTATAAACATGGAAATATCTACACCACAATCTGTTTAGATATGGAAATACCTACAAAGTCATCTGTATAAACATGGAAATATCTACAAAGCCATCTGTATAAACATGGAAATATCTACACAGCCGTCTGTATATACATGGAAATATCTACGCCGCTATCTGTATAAACATGGAAATAAATACACCGCTATTTGTATAAACAAAGAGATATCTACACAGCCATCTATATAAACATGGAAATATCTACACAGACATCGGTTTATACATGGAAATATCTACACCGCTATCTGTATAAACATGTTAATAACTACACGGCTATCTGTATGAATGTGGAAACATTTGCACCGCTATCCCAATAAACATGGTAATATCAACACCGCGATCTGTATAAACATGGAAATACCTACACCATGATCTGTATAAACATGGAAATAACAACACCGTGATCTGTAAAAACATGGAAATATCTACACCGTGATCTGTATAAACATGGAAATATCTACACCGCCATCACTATCAACATGGAAATAACTACACCCCTATCTGTATAAACATGGAAAAATCCACACCGCTATCTCTATAAACATGGAAAAATCAACAAGGCTATCTCTATGAACATGGAAATATCTACACCGCTATCTGTATAAACATGGAAATATCTACACAGATGTCTCTATAAACATGGAAATATCTACACAGCCATCTGTATAAACATGGAAATACCTACAAAGTCAACTGTATAAACATGGAAATATCTACACAGCCATCTGTATAAACATGGATATATCTACACAGACATCTGTATATACATGGAAATATCTACACCGCTATCTGTATAAACATGGAAATAACTACACCGCTATTTGTATAAACAAGGAAATATCTACACCGCGATCTGTATAAACATGGAAATATCTACACCGCAATCTGTATAAACATGGAAATATCTACACCGCTCTCTGTATAAACATGGAAATATCCACACAGCTATCTCTATAAACATGGAAATATCTTCAGCACAATCTGTATAAACATGGAAATACCTACAAAGTCATCTGTATAAACATGGAAATATCTACACAGCCATCTGTATAAACATGGAAATATCTACACAGCCGTCAGTATGTACATGGAAATATCTACACCGCTATCTGTATAAACATGGAAATAAATACACCGCTATTTGTATAAACAAAGAGATATCTACACCACCATGTTTAAACATGGAAATATCTACACAGACATCTGTTTATACATGGAAATATCTACACCGCTATCTGTATAAACATGCTAATAACTACACAGCTATATGCATTAATGTGGAAATATTAGCACCGCTATCCCTATAAACATGGTAAGAACAACACCGCGATGTGTATAAACGTGGAAATATCTACAACATGATCTGTATATACATGGAATTATCTACACCGCGATCTCTATAAACATGGAAATATCTACACCGTGACCTGTATAAACATGGAAATATCTACACTGCCATCTCTATAAACATGGAAATATCTACACCCCTATCTGCATAAACATGGAAATAACCACAACGCTATCTCTATAAACATGGAAAAATCATCACGGCTATCTCTATGAACATGGAAATATCTACACCGCCATCTCTATAAACATGTAAATATCTACACCGCGATCAGTATATACGTGGAAATATCTACACAGCTATGTGTATAAACATGGAAATATCTACACTGCGGTCTGTATAAACTTGGAAATTTCTACACCGGTACCTGTATAAACATGGAAATATCTACACCACGATCTGTATAAACATTGAAATATTTACACCGCTATCTTTATAAACATGGAAATATCTACACCGCCATCTGTATAAACATGGAAATACCAACACAGTCATGTGCAGGAACATGGAAATATCTACACAGCCATCTCTATAAACATGGAAATATCTACACAGCCATCTGTATATACATGGAAATAACTACACAGCTATCTGTATAAACATGGAAACAACTACACCGCTATTTGTATAAACAAGGAAATATCTACATCGTGATCCGTATAAACATGGAAATATCTACACCGCTGTTTGTATAAACAAGGAAATATCTACACCGCCATCTGTTTAAACATGGAAATATATACACAGACATCTGTTTATACATGGAAATATCTACACCGCCATCTGTATAAACATGCTAATAACTACACCGCTAAATGCATTAATGTGGAAATATTAGGACCGCTATGCCTATAAACATGGTAAGATCAACACCGGGATGTGTATAAACATGGAAATATCTACACCATGATCTGTATAAACATGGAAATATCTACACCGTGATCTGTATAAACATGGAAATATCTACACTGCCATCTCTATAAACATGGAAATATCTACACCCCTATCTGTATAAACATGGAAATATTCACACCGCTATCTCTATAAACATGGAAAAATCAACACCGCTATCTCTATGAACATGGAAATATCTACACCGCCATCTCTATAAACATGGAAATATCTACACCGCGATCAGTATATACATGGAAATATCTACACCGCTATCTGTATAAACATGGAAATATCTACACTGCGGTCTGTATAAACATGGAAATTTCTACACAGGTATCTGTATAAACATGGAAATATCTACACCACGATCTGTATAAACATGGATATATTTACACCGCTATCTGTATAAACATGGAAATATCAACACCGCTATCTCTATAAACATGGAAATATCTACAAAGCCATCTGTATAAACATGGAAATACCAATACATTCATGTGTAGGAACATGGAAATATCTACACCGCGATCTGTATAAACATGGAAATATCTACACCGCGATCTGTATAAACATGGAAATATCTACACCACAATCTGTTTAGATATGGAAATACCTACAAAGTCATCTGTATAAACATGGAAATATCTACACAGCCATCTGTATAAACATGGAAATATCTACACAGCCGTCTGTATATACATGGAAATATCTACACCGCTATCTGTATAAACATGGAAATAAATACACCGCTATTTGTATAAACAAAGAGATATCTACACAGCCATCTACATAAACATGGAAATATCTACACAGACATCGGTTTATTCATGGAAATATCTACACCGCTATCTGTATGAACATGGAAATATCTACACCACAATCTGTTTAGATATGGAAATACCTACAAAGTCATCTGTATAAACATGGAAATATCTACACAGCCATCTGTATAAACATGGAAATATCTACACAGCCGTCTGTATATACATGGAAATATCTACACCGCTATCTGTATAAACATGGAAATAACTACACCGCTATTTGTATAAACAAGGAAATATCTACACCGTGATCCGTATAAACATGGAAATATCTACACCGCTATTTGTATAAACAAGGAAATATCTACACCGCCATCTGTTTAAACATGGAAATATATACATAGACATCTGTTTATACATGGAAATATCTACACTGCTATCTGTATAAACATGCTAATAACTAAACCGCTATCTGCATTAATGTGGAAATATTTGCACCGCTATCCCTATAAACATGGTAATATCAACACCGCAATATGTAAACATGGAAATATCTACACCATGATCTGTATAAACATGGAAATATCTACACCGCGATCTGTATAAACATGGAAATACCTACACCATGATCTGTATAAACATGGAAATATCCACACCGCGATCTGTATAAACATGGAAATATCTACACCGTGATCTGTATAAACATGGAAATATCTACACCGCCATCTCTATCAACATGGAAATAACTACACCCCTATCTGTATAAACATGGAAATATCCACACCACTATCTCTATAAACATGGAAAAATCAACAAGGCTATCTCTATGAACATGGAAATATCTACACCGCTATCTGTATAAACATGGAAATACCTACACAGCTATCTCTATAAACATGGAAATATCTACACCGCCATCTGTATAAACATGGAAATAACTACAAAGTCATCTGTATAGACATGGAAATATCTACACAGCCATCTGTATAAACATGGAAATATCTACACAGCCATTTGTATATACATGGAAATATCTACACCGCTATCTGTATAAACATGGAAATAACTACACCGCTATTTGTATAAACAAGGAAATAGCTACACCGTGATCCGTATAAACATGGAAATATCTACACCGCTATTTGTATAAACAAGGAAATATCTACACCGCCATCTGTTTAAACATGGAAATATATACACAGGCATCTGTTTATACATGGAAATATCTACACCGCTATCTGTATAAACATGCTAATAACTACACCGCTATCTGCATTAATGTGGAAATATTAGCACCGCTATGCCTATAAACATGGTAAGATCAACACCGTGATGTGTATAAACATGGAAATAGATACACCATGGTCTGTATAAACATGGAAATATCTACACCGTGATCTGTATAAACATGGAAATATCTACACCGTGATCTGTATAAACATGGAAATATCTACACTGCCATCTCTATAAACATGGAAATATCTACTCCCGTATCTGTATAAACATGGAAATATTCACACAGCTATCTCTATAAACATGGAAAAATCAACACCGCTATCTCTATGAACATGGAAATATCTACACCGCCATCTCTATAAACATGGAAATATCTACACCGCGATCAATATATACGTGGAAATATCTACACCGCTATCTGTATAAACATGGAAATATCTACACTGCGGTCTGTATAAACATGGAAATTTCTACACCGGTATCTGTATAAACATGGAAATATCTACACCACGATCTGTATAAACATGGAAATATTTACACCGCTATCTGTATAAACATGGAAATATCTACACCGCTATCTCTATAAACATGGAAATATCTACAAAGCCATCTGTATAAACATGGAAATACCAACACAGTCATGTGTAGGAACATGGAAATATCTACACCGCGATCTGTATAAACATGGAAATATCTACACCGTGATCTGTATAAACATGGAAATATCTACACCGCTCTCTGTATAAACATGGAAATATCTACACAGCTATCTCTATAAACATGGAAATATCTACACCACAATCTGTTTAAACATGGAAATACCTACAAAGTCATCTGTATAAACATGGAAATATCTACACAGTCATCTGTATAAACAAGGAAATACCTACCCAGCCGTCTGTATATACATGGAAATATCTACACCGCTATCTGTATAAACATGGAAATAAATACACCGCTATTTGTATAAACAAAGATGTATCTACACCACCAACTCTTTAAACATGGAAATATCTACACAGACATCGGTTTATACATGGAAATATCTACACCGCTATCTGTATAAACATGTTAATAACTACACCGCTATCTGTATAAATGTGGAAATATTTGCACCGCTATCCCAATAAACACGGTAATATCAACACCACGATCTGTATAAACATGGAAATACCTACACCATGATCTGTATAAACATGGAAATATCCACACCGCGATCTGTATAAACATGGAAATATCTACACCGTGATCTGTATAAACATGGAAATATCTACACCGCCATCTCTATCAACATGGAAATAACTACACCCCTATCTGTTTAAACATGGAAATATCCACACCACTATCTCTATAAACATGGAAAAATCAACAAGGCTACCTCTATGAACATGGAAATATCTACACCGCTATCTGTATAAACATGGAAATACCTACACAGCTATCTCTATAAACATGGAAATATCTACACCGCCATCTGTATAAACATGGAAATACCTACAAAGTCATCTGTATAGACATGGAAATATCTACACAGCCATCTGTATAAACATGGAAATATCTACACAGCCATTTGTATATACATGGAAATATCTACACCGCTATCTGTATAAACATGGAAATAACTACACCGCTATTTGTATAAACAAGGAAATAGCTACACCGTGATCCGTATAAACATGGAAATATCTACACCGCTATTTGTATAAACAAGGAAATATCTACACCGCCATCTGTTTAAACATGGAAATATATACACAGACATCTGTTTATACATGGAAATATCTACACCGCTATCTGTATAAACATGCTAATAACTACACCGCTATCTGCATTAATGTGGAAATATTAGCACCGCTATGCCTATAAACATGGTAAGATCAACACCGTGATGTGTATAAACATGGAAATAGATACACCATGGTCTGTATAAACATGGAAATATCTACACCGTGATCTGTATAAACATGGAAATATCTACACCGTGATCTGTATAAACATGGAAATATCTACACTGCCATCTCTATAAACATGGTAATATCTACACCCGTATCTGTATAAACATGGAAATATTCACACAGCTATCTCTATAAACATGGAAAAATCAACACCGCTATCTCTATGAACATGGAAATATCTACACCGCCATCTCTATAAACATGGAAATATCTACACCGCGATCAATATATACGTGGAAATATCTACACCGCTATCTGTATAAACATGGAAATATCTACACTGCGGTCTGTATAAACATGGAAATTTCTACCCCGGTATCTGTATAAACATGGAAATATCTACACCACGATCTGTATAAACATGGAAATATTTACACCGCTATCTGTATAAACATGGAAATATCTACACCGCTATCTCTATAAACATGGAAATATCTACAAAGCCATCTGTATAAACATGGAAATACCAACACAGTCATGTGTAGGAACATGGAAATATCTACACCGCGATCTGTATAAACATGGAAATATCTACACCGTGATCTGTATAAACATGGAAATATCTACACCGCTCTCTGTATAAACATGGAAATATCTACACAGCTATCTCTATAAACATGGAAATATCTACACCACAATCTGTTTAAACAAGGAAATACCTACAAAGTCATCTGTATAAACATGGAAATATCTACACAGCCATCTGTATAAACATGGAAATACCTACCCAGCCGTCTGTATATAGATGGAAATATCTACACCGCTATCTGTATAAACATGGAAATAAATACACCGCTATTTGTATAAACAAAGAGATATCTACACCACCAACTGTTTAAACATGGAAATATCTACACAGACATCGGTTTATACATGGAAATATCTACACCGCTGTCTGTATAAACATGTTAATAACTACACCGCTATCTGTATAAATGTGGAAATATTTGCACCGCTATCCCAATAAACACGGTAATATCAACACCACGATCTGTATAAACATGGAAATACCTACACCATGATCTGTATAAACATGGAAATATCTACACCGTGATCTGTATAAACATGGAAATATCTACACCGTGATCTGTATAAACAGGGAAATATCTACACCGCCATCTCTATCAACATGGAAATAACTACACCCCTATCTGCATAAACATGGAAATATCCAAACCGCTATCTCTATAAACATGGAAAAATCAACAAGGCTATCTATATGAACATGGAAATATCTACTCCGCTATCTGTATAAACATGGAAATACCTACAAAGCTATCTCTATAAACATGGAAATATCTACACCGCCATCTGTATAAACATGGAAATATCTACACAGCCATTTGTATATACATGGAAATATCTACACCGCTATCTGTATAAACATGGAAATAACTACACCGCTATTTGTATAAACAAGGAAATAGCTACACCGTGATCCGTATAAACATGGAAATATCTACACCGCTATTTGTATAAACAAGGAAATATCTACACCGCCATCTGTTTAAACATGGAAATATATACACAGACATCTGTTTATACATGGAAATATCTACACCGCTATCTGTATAAACATGCTAATAACTACACCGCTATCTGCATTAATGTGGAAATATTAGCACCGCTATGCCTATAAACATGGTAAGATCAACACCGTGATGTGTATAAACATGGAAATAGATACACCATGGTCTGTATAAACATGGAAATATCTACACCGTGATCTGTATAAACATGGAAATATCTACACCGTCATCTGTATAAACATGGAAATATCTACACTGCCATCTCTATAAACATGGAAATATCTACACCCGTATCTGTATAAACATGGAAATATTCACACAGCTATCTCTATAAACATGGAAAAATCAACACCGCTATCTCTATGAACATGGAAATATCTACACCGCCATCTCTATAAACATGGAAATATCTACACCGCGATCAATATATACGTGGAAATATCTACACCGCTATCTGTATAAACATGGAAATATCTACACTGCGGTCTGTATAAACATGGAAATTTCTACACCGGTATCTGTATAAACATGGAAATATCTACACCACGATCTGTATAAACATGGAAATATTTACACCGCTATCTGTATAAACATGGAAATATCTACACCGCTATCTCTATAAACATGGAAATATCTACAAAGCCATCTGTATAAACATGGAAATACCAACACAGTCATGTGTAGGAACATGGAAATATCTACACCGCGATCTGTATAAACATGGAAATATCTACACCGTGATCTGTATAAACATGGAAATATCTACACCGCTCTCTGTATAAACATGGAAATATCTACACAGCTATCTCTATAAACATGGAAATATCTACACCACAATCTGTTTAAACAAGGAAATACCTACAAAGTCATCTGTATAAACATGGAAATATCTACACAGCCATCTGTATAAACATGGAAATACCTACCCAGCCGTCTGTATATAGATGGAAATATCTACACCGCTATCTGTATAAACATGGAAATAAATACACCGCTATTTGTATAAACAAAGAGATATCTACACCACCAACTGTTTAAACATGGAAATGTCTACACAGACATCGGTTTATACATGGAAATATCTACACCGCTGTCTGTATAAACATGTTAATAACTACACCGCTATCTGTATAAATGTGGAAATATTTGCACCGCTATCCCAATAAACACGGTAATATCAACACCACGATCTGTATAAACATGGAAATACCTACACCATGATCTGTATAAACATGGAAATATCTACACCGCGATCTGTATAAACATGGAAATATCTACACCGTGATCTGTATAAACAGGGAAATATCTACACCGCCATCTCTATCAACATGGAAATAACTACACCCCTATCTGCATAAACATGGAAATATCCAAACCGCTATCTCTATAAACATGGAAAAATCAACAAGGCTATCTATATGAACATGGAAATATCTACTCCGCTATCTGTATAAACATGGAAATACCTACAAAGCTATCTCTATAAACATGGAAATATCTACACCGCCATCTGTATAAACATGGAAATATCTACACAGCCATTTGTATATACATGGAAATATCTACACCGCTATCTGTATAAACATGGAAATAACTACACCGCTATTTGTATAAACAAGGAAATAGCTACACCGTGATCCGTATAAACATGGAAATATCTACACCGCTATTTGTATAAACAAGGAAATATCTACACCGCCATCTGTTTAAACATGGAAATATATACACAGACATCTGTTTATACATGGAAATATCTACACCGCTATCTGTATAAACATGCTAATAACTACACCGCTATCTGCATTAATGTGGAAATATTAGCACCGCTATGCCTATAAACATGGTAAGATCAACACCGTGATGTGTATAAACATGGAAATAGATACACCATGGTCTGTATAAACATGGAAATATCTACACCGTGATCTGTATAAACATGGAAATATCTACACCGTGATCTGTATAAACATGGAAATATCTACACTGCCATCTCTATAAACATGGAAATATCTACACCCGTATCTGTATAAACATGGAAATATTCACACAGCTATCTCTATAAACATGGAAAAATCAACACCGCTATCTCTATGAACATGGAAATATCTACACCGCCATCTCTATAAACATGGAAATATCTACACCGCGATCAATATATACGTGGAAATATCTACACCGCTATCTGTATAAACATGGAAATATCTACACTGCGGTCTGTATAAACATGGAAATTTCTACACCGGTATCTGTATAAACATGGAAATATCTACACGACGATCTGTATAAACATGGAAATATTTACACCGCTATCTGTATAAACATGGAAATATCTACACCGCTATCTCTATAAACATGGAAATATCTACAAAGCCATCTGTATAAACATGGAAATACCAACACAGTCATGTGTAGGAACATGGAAATATCTACACTGCGATCTGTATAAACATGGAAATATCTACACCGTGATCTGTATAAACATGGAAATATCTACACCGCTCTCTGTATAAACATGGAAATATCTACACAGCTATCTCTATAAACATGGAAATATCTACACCACAATCTGTTTAAACAAGGAAATACCTACAAAGTCATCTGTATAAACATGGAAATATCTACACAGCCATCTGTATAAACATGGAAATACCTACCCAGCCGTCTGTATATAGATGGAAATATCTACACCGCTATCTGTATAAACATGGAAATAAATACACCGCTATTTGTATAAACAAAGAGATATCTACACCACCAACTGTTTAAACATGGAAATGTCTACACAGACATCGGTTTATACATGGAAATATCTACACCGCTGTCTGTATAAACATGTTAATAACTACACCGCTATCTGTATAAATGTGGAAATATTTGCACCGCTATCCCAATAAACACGGTAATATCAACACCACGATCTGTATAAACATGGAAATACCTACACCATGATCTGTATAAACATGGAAATATCTACACCGCGATCTGTATAAACATGGAAATATCTACACCGTGATCTGTATAAACAGGGAAATATCTACACCGCCATCTCTATCAACATGGAAATAACTACACCCCTATCTGCATAAACATGGAAATATCCAAACCGCGATCTCTATAAACATGGAAAAATCAACAAGGCTATCTATATGAACATGGAAATATCTACTCCGCTATCTGTATAAACATGGAAATACCTACAAAGCTATCTCTATAAACATGGAAATATCTACACCGCCATCTGTATAAACATGGAAATACCTACAAAGTCATCTGTATAGACATGGAAATATCTACACAACCATCTGCATAAACATGGAAATATCTACACAGCCATTTGTATATACATGGAAATATCTACACCGCTATCTGTATAAACATGGAAATAACTACACCGCTATTTGTATAAACAAGGAAATATCTACACCGTGATCCGTATAAACATGGAAATATCTACACCGCTATTTGTATAAACAAGGAAATATCTACACCGCCATCTGTTTAAACATGGAAATATATACACAGACATCTGTTTATACATGGAAATATCTACACCACTATCTGTATAAACATGCTAAGAACTACACAGCTATCTGCATTAATGTGGAATTATTAGCACCGCTATGCATATAAACATGGTAAGATCAACACCGCGATGTGTATAAACATGGAAATAGCTACACCATGGTCTGTATAAACATGGAAATATCTACACCGCGATCTGTATAAACATGGAAATATCTACACCGTGATCTGTATAAGCATGGAAATATCTACACTGCCATCTCTATAAACATGGAAATATCTACACCCCTATCTGTATAAACATGGATATATTCACACAGCTATCTCTATAAACATGGAAAAATCAACACCGCTATCTCTATGAACATGGAAATATCTACAACGCCATCTCTATAAACATGGAAATATCTACACCGCGATCAATATATACGTGGAAATATCTACACCGCTATCTGTATAAACATGGAAATATCTACACTGCGGTCTGTATAAACATGGAAATTTCTACACCGGTATCTGTATAAACATGGAAATATCTACACCACGATCTGTATAAACATTGAAATATTTACACCGCTATCTGTATAAACATGGAAATATCTACACCGCTATCTCTATAAACATGGAAATATCTACACCGCTATCTCTAAAAACATGGAAATATCTACAAAGCCATCTCTATAAACATGGAAATACCAACACAGTCATGTGTAGGAACATGGAAATATCTACACCGTGATCTGTATAAACATGGAAATATCTACACCGCGATCTGTATAAACATGGAAATATCTACACCGCTCTCTGTATAAACATGGAAATATCTACACAGATATCTCTATAAACATGGAAATATCTACACCACAATCTGTTTAAACATGGAAATACCTACAAAGTCATCTGTATAAACATGGAAATATCTACACAGCCATCTGTATAAACATGGAAATATCTACACAGCCGTCTGTATATACATGGAAATATCTACACCGCTATCTGTATAAACCTGGAAATAATTACACAGCTATTTGTATAAACAAAGAGATATCTACACCACCAACTGTTTAAACATGGAAATATCTACACAGACATCGGTTTATACATGGAAATATCTACACCGCTATCTGTATAAACATGTTAATAACTACACCGCTATCTGTATAAATATGGAAATATTTGCACCGCTATCCCAATAAACACGGTAATATCAACACCGCGATCTGCATAAACATGGAAATAACTACACCATGATCTGTATAAACATGGAAATATCAACACCGCGATCTGTATAAACATGGAAATATCTACACCATGATCTCTATCAACATGGAAACAACTACACGCCTATCTGTATAAACATGGAAATATCCACACCGCTATCTCTATAAACATGGAAAAAACAACAAGGCTATCTCTATGAACATGGAAATATCTACACCGCTATCTGTATAAACATGGAAATATCTACACAGCTATCTCTATAAACATGGAAATATCTACACCGCCATCCGTATAAACATGGAAATAACTACAAAGTCATCTGTATAGACATGCAAATATCTACACAGCCATCTGTATAAACCTGGAAATATCTACAGAGCCATCTGTATATACAAGGAAATATCTACACCGCTACCTGTATAAACATGGAAATAACTACACCGCAATTTGTATAAACAAGGAAATATCCACACCGTGATCCATATATACATGGAAATATCTACACCGTGATCTTTATAAATATGGAAATATCTACACTGCCATCTCTATAAACATGGAAATATCTACACCCCTATCTGTGTAAACATGGAAATATTCACACCGCTATCTCTATAAACATGGAAAAATCAACACCGCTATCTCCATGAACATGGAAATATCTACACCGCCATCTCTATAAACATGGAAATACCAATACAGTCATGTGTATGAACATGGAAATATCTACACTGCGATCTGTATAAACATGGAAATATCTACACCACGATCTGTATAAACATGGAAATAACTACACCGCTCTCTGTATAAACATGGAAATACCTAGAAAGTCATCTGTATAAACATGGAAATATCTACACAGCCATCTGTATAAACATGGAAATATCTACACAACCGTCTGTATATACATGGAAATATCTTCACCGCTATCTGTATAAACATGGGAATATATACACAACTATTTGTATAAACAAAGAGATATCTACACCACCATCTGTTTAAACATGGATATATCTACACAGACATCGGTTTATACATGGAAATATCTACACCGCTATCTGTATAAACATGTTAATAACTACACCGCTATCTGTATAAATGTGGAAATATTTGCACCGCTATCCCAATAAAAATGGTAATATCAACACCACAATCTGTATAAACATGGAAATACCTACACCATGATCTGTATAAACATGGAAATATCTACACCGTGATCTGTATAAACATGGAAATATCTACACCGCTATCTGTATAAACATGGAAATATCTACACTGCCATCTCTATCAACATGGAAATAACTACACCCCTATCTGTATAAACATGGAAATATCCACACCGCCATCTCTATAAACATGGAAAAATCAACAAGGCTATCTCTATGAACATGGAAATATCTACAGCGCTATCTGTATAAACATGGAAATATCTACACAGCTATCTCTATAAACATGTAAATATCTACACTGCCATCTGTATAAACATGGAAATACCTACAAAGTCATCTCTATAGACATGGAAATATCTACACAGCCATCTGTATAAACATGGAAATATCTACACAGCCATCTGTATATACATGGAAATATCTACACCGCTATCTGTATAAACATGGAAATAACTACACCGCTATTTGTATAAACAAGGAAATATCTACACCGTGATCCGTATAAACATGGAAATATCTACACCGCTATTTGTATAAACAAGGAAATATCTACACCGCCATCTGTTTAAACATGGAAATATATACACAGACATCTGTTTGTACATGGAAATATCTACACCGCTATCTGTATAAACATGCTAATAACTACACCGCTATCTGCATTAATGTGGAAATATTTGTACCGCTATCCCTATAAACAAGGTAATATCAGCACCGCAATGTGTAAACATGGAAATATCTACACCATGATCTGTATAAACATGGAAATATCTACACCGCGATCTGTATAAACATGGAAATATCTACACCGTGATCTGTATAAACATGGAAATATCTACACTGCCATCTCTATAAATATGGACATATCTACACCCCTATCTGTATAAACATGGAAATATCTACACCGCTATCTCTATAAACATGGAAATATCTACAAAGCCATCTGTAGAAACATGGAAATAGCAACACAGTCATGTGTAGGAACATTGAAATATCTACACCGCGATCTGTATAAACATGGAAATATCTACACCGCGATCTGTATAAACATGGAAGTATCTACACCGCTCTCTGTATAAACATGGAAATATCCACATAGCTATCTCTATAAACATGGAAATATCTTCAGCGCAATTTGTATAAACATGAAAATACCTACAAAGTCATCTGTATAAACATGGAAATATCTACACACCATCTGTATAAACATGGAAATATCTACACAGCCGTCTGTATATACATGGAAATATCTAAACCGCTATCTGTATAAACATGGAAATAAGTACACCGCTATTTGTATAAACGAAGAGATATCTACACAACTATATTTAAACATGGAAATATCTACACAGACATCTGTTTATACATGTAAATATCTACACTGCTATCTGTATAAACATGTTAATAACTACACCGCTATCTGTATAAATGTGGAAATATTTGCACCGCTATCCCAATAAACATGGTAATATCAACACCGCGATCTGTATAAAAATGGAAATACCTACACCATGATCTGTATAAACAGGGAGATATCTACACCGCGATCTGTATAAACATGGAAATATCTACACCGTGATCTGTACAAACATGGAAATATCTACACCGCCATCTCTATCAACATGGAAATATCTACACACCTATCTGTATAAACATGGAAATATCCACACCGCTATCTCTTTAAACATGGAAAAATCAACACGGCTATCTCTATGAACATGGAAATATCTACACCGCCATCTCTATAAACATGGAAATATCTACACCGCGATCAGTATATACATGGAAATATCTACACCGCTATCTGTATTAACATGGAAATATCTACACTGCGGTCTGTATAAACATGGAAATTTCTACACCGGTATCTGTATAAACATGGAAATGTCTACACCACGATCTGTATAAACATGGAAATATTTACACCGCTATCTGTATAAACATGGAAATATCTACACTGCTATCTCTATAAACATGGAAATATCTACAAAGACATCTGTATAAACATGGAAATACCAACACAGTCATGTGTAGGAACATGGAAATATCTACACCGCGATCTGTATAAACATGGAAATACCTACACCGCGATCTGTATAAACATGGAAATATCTACACCGCTCTCTGTATAAACATGGAAATATCTACACAGCTATCTCTATAAACATGGAAATATCTACACCGCCATCTGTATAAAGATGGAAATATCAACACCGCAATCTTTATAAATATGGAAATACCTACACCACTATCTCTATAGACATGGAAATATCTTCACCGCTATCTGTATAAACATGGAAATATCTACACTGCCATCTGTATAAAGATGGAAATATCTACACCGCGAGCTGTTTAAACATGGAAATATCTACACCGCTATCTGTATAAACATGGAAATACCAACACCGTTACCTGTATAAACATGGAAATATCTACACTGCCATCTTTATAAACTTGGAAATATCTACACTGACATCTGTAGAAAGATGGAAATGTCTACAAAGCGATCTGTATAAACATGGGAATTTCTACACCACTACTTGTATAAACATTGAAATATCTACACCGCTATCTGTATCAACATGGAAATAACTACACCGCAATCTGTATAAACATGGAAATATCTACAATGCTATCTCTGTAAACATGGAAATATCTACACAGCTATCTGTGTAAACTTGGAAATATCTACAACACTATCTCTGCAAATTTGGCAATACCTACACTGCAATCTGTGCAAAAATAGTAGTACCTACACTGCTATCTGTCTAAACATGGAAATATCTACTCCGATATCTGTATAAACATGGAAATATCTACACTGCCATCTGTATAAACATGGAAATACCTACACCACTTTCTCTATAAACATGAAAATATCTACACTGCTATCTCTATATACATGGAAATATCTACACCTCCATCGCTATAAACATGAAAATATCTACACCGCCATCTTCAGAATCATGGATGTATCTACACCGCCATCTGTAAAAACATGGAAATATCTACACCACTATCTGTATAAATATGGAAATATCTTCACTGGCATCTGTATAAACATGGAAATATCTACACCGCCATCTGTAAAAACATTGAAATACCTATACAGTCATCTGTATAAACATGGAAATATCTACACCTCCATCTTTATAAACATGGAAATATCTACAATGCCATCTGTATACACATGGAAATAACTAAACGGCAATCTGTGTATAGATGGAAACATCAAAACCGCCATCTGTGCAAACATGTAAATACCTACACCGCTATCTGTATAAACATGGAAATATCTACACTGCGGTCTGTATAAACATGGAAATTTCAACACCGGTATCTGCATAAACATGGAAATATCTACACCACGATCTGTATAAACATGGAAATATTTACACTGCTATTTGTATAAACATGGAAATATCTACACCGCTATCCCTATAAACATGGAAATAACTACAAAACCATCTGTATAAACAGGGAAATACCAACACAGTCATGTGTAGGAACATGGAAATATCTACACCACGATTTGTATAAACATGGAAATATCTACACCGCGATCAGTATAAACATCGAAATATCCACACCGCTATCTGTGTAAACATGGAAATATCTACACTGTCATCTGTATAAACATGGAAATATCTAAACTGCCATCTGTGGAAAGATGAAAATATCTTCACCACGATCTGTATAAATATGAAAATATCTACACTGCTATCTGTGTAAAGATGGAAAAATCTACACCGCAATCTGTGCAAAAATGGAAATATCTACACCGCTATCTCTGTAAACATGGAAATATCTACGCCACTATCTGTATAAACATGGAAATATCTACATCGCTATCTGTATAAACATGGATATATCTACACCGTTATCTGTATAAACATGGAAATATCTTCAATGCGATCTGTATAAACATGGAAATATCTACACCGCTATCTGTAAAAACATGGTAATATCTACACCACCATCTATATAAACATGGAAATAGCTACACCGCCATCTGTATAAACATGGAAATATCTACAATGCCATCTGTAGAAAGATGGAAATATCTACACCGCAATCTGTGTAAACATGGAAATACCTACACCGATATCTGTAAAAACATGGAAATATCTACACCGCTATCTGTATAAACATGGAAATATCTACACCGCGATCTGTATAAACATGGAAATATCTACACCGCGATCTGTATAAACATGGAAATATCTACACCGCTATCTGTATAAACATGGAAATATCAACAAAGCTATCTCAATAAACATGGAAATATCTACACCGCTATCTGTATAAACATGGAAATATCTACACTGTCATCTGTATAAACATGGAAATATCTCAACTGCCATCTGTGGAAAGATGAAAATATCTTCACCACGATCTGTATAAATATGAAATTATCTACACCGCTATATGTGTAAAGATGGAAATATCTCCACCGCAATCTGTGCAAAGATGGAAATATCTACTCCGCTATCTCTGTAAACATGGATATATCTACGCCAGTATCTGTATAAACATGGAAATATCTACATCGCTATCTGTATAAACATGGATATATCTACAACGTTATCTGTATAAACATTGAATTATCTAAACCGCTATCTGTATAAATATGGAAATATCTACACCACCATTTGTGTAAACATACAAATATCTACAGAGTCATCTGTATACACATGGAAATATCTACACAGCCATCTGTATAAATATGGATGTATCTACACAACTATCTCTATAAACAAGGAAATACATACAGCGCTATCCCTATAAACATGAAATTATCAACACCACAATCTCTACAAACATGGAAATATCTACACCGCCATCTATATAAACATGAAAACATCTACACCGCCATCTCCATAAACATGGAATTATCTACACCGCCATCTATATAAACATGGAAATATCTACACCAGCATCTGTATAAACATGGAAATATCTACACGGAAAGTTGTATCAACATGGAAATATCTAGACAGTCATCTATATAAACATAGAAATACTTATACCGCTATCTGTATAAACATGGAAACACCCACACCGCTATCTGTTTAAACATGGAAATAGCCACACCGCTCTCTGTATAAACATGGAAATGTCTGCACCGCTATCTTTATAAACATGGAAATATCTGCAACTCTATCAGTGTAAACTTAGAAATATCTACACGGCTATTTGTGTAAACATGGAAATATCTGCACCACTATCTGTATAAAGATTGAAATATCTACACCACTATCTGTAAAACGTGGAAATATCTACACCGCTCTCTGTATAAACCTGCAAATATCTACACCGATATCTGTATAAACAAGGAAATATCTACACCGCCATCTGTATAAACATGGAAATACCTACACCGCTATCTGTATAAATATGCAAATATGCACACGGCCATCTCTATAAACATGAAAATATCTACACCGCCATCTTCAGAAACTTGGATGTATCTACACCGACATCTGTATAAACATGGAAATATCTACACCAATATCTGTATAAACATGGAAATATCTACATTGCCATCTGTATAAAGATGGAAATAACTACACCGCAATCTGTATAAATATGGAAATACCTACACCGCTACCTCTATAGACATGTAAATATCTACACCGCTATCTGTATAAACATGGAAATATCTACACTGCGGTCTGTATAAACATGGAAATTTCTACACCGGTATCTGTATAAACATGGAAATATATACACCACGATCTGTATAAACATGGAAATATTTACACCGCTATCTGTATAAACATGGAAATATCTACACCGCTATCTCTATAAACATGGAAATATCTACAAAGCCATCTGTATAAACATGGAAATACCAACACAGTCATGTATAGAAACATGGAAATATCTACACCGCGATCTGTATAAACATGGAAATATATACACCGTGATCTGTATAAACATGGAAATATCTACACAGCTATCTCTATAAACATGGATATATCTGCACCACAATCTGTTTAAACATGGAAATACCTACAAAGTCACCTGCACAAACATGGAAATATCTGCACAGCCATCTGTATAAACATGGAAATATCTACACAGCCGTCTGTATATACATGGAAATATCTACACTTCTATCTGTATAAACATGGAAATAAATACACCGCTATTTTTATAAACAAAGAGATATCTACACCACCATCTGTTTAAACATGGAAATATCTACACAGACATCGGTTTATACATGGAAATATCTACGCCGCTATCTGTATAAACATCTTAATAACTACACAGCTATCAGTATAAATGTGGAAATATTTGCACCGCTATCCCAATATACATGGTAATATCAACACCGCGATCTGTATAAATATGGAAATAACTACACCACGATCTGTATAAACATGGAAATATCTACACCGCGATCTGTATAAACATGGAAATATCTACACCGTGATCTGTATAAACATGGAAATATCTACACCGACATCTCTATCAACATGGAAATAACTACACCCCTATCTGTATAAACATGGAAATATCCACACCGCTATCTCTATAAACATGGAAAAATCAACAAGGCTATCTCTATGAACATGGAAATATCTACACCGCTATCTGTATAAACATGGAAATATCTACACAGCTATCTCTATAAACATGGAAATATCTAAACCGCCATCTGTATAAACATGGAAATACCTACAAAGTCATCTGTATAGACATGGAAATATCTACACAGCCATCTGTATAAACATGGAAATATCTACACAGCCATCTGTATATAGATGGAAATATCTACACCGCTATCTGTATAAACATGGAAATAACTACACCGCTATTTGTATAAACAAGGAAATATCTACACCGTGATCCGTATAAACATGGAAATATCTACACCGCTATTTGTATAAACAAGGAAATATCTACACCGCCATCTGTTTAAACATGGAAATATATACACAGACATCTGTTTATACATGGAAATATCTACACCGCTATCTGTATAAACATGCTAATAACTACACCGCTATCTGCATTAATGTGGAAATATTAGCACCGCTATGCCTATAAACATGGTAAGATCAACACCGCGATGTGTATAAAGATGGAAATATCTACACCATGATCTGTATAAACATGGAAATATCTACACCGCGATCTGTATAAACATGGAAATATCTACTCCACCATCTTCAGAAACATGGATGTATCTAGACCGCCATCTGTATAAAAATGGACATATCTACACCCCTATCTGTATAAACATGGAAATATTCACACAGCTATCTCTATAAACATGGAAAAATCAACACCGCTATCTCTATGAACATGGAAATATCTACACCGCCATCTCTATAAACATGGAAATATCTACACCGCGATCAGTATATACGTGGAAATATCTACACCGCTATCTGTATAAACATGGAAATAACTACACTGCGGCCTGTATAAACATGGAAATTTCTACACCGGTATCTGTATAAACATGGAAATATCTACAACACGATCTGTATAAAGATGGAAATATTTACACCGCTATCTCTATAAACATGGAAATATCTACACCGCTATCTCTATAAACATGGAAATATCTACAAATCCATCTGTATAAACATAGAAATACAAACACAGTCATGTGTAGGAACATGGAAATATCTACACCGCGATCTGTATAAACATGGAAATATCTACACTGCGATCTGTATAAACATGGAAATATCTAGACCGCTCTCTGTATAAACATGGAAATATCTACACAGCTATTTCTATAAACATGGAAATATCTATACCACAATCTGTTTAAACATGGAAATAACTACAAAGTCGTCTGTATAAACATGAAAATATCTACACAGCCATCTGTATAAACATGGAAATATCTACACAGCCGACTGTATATACATGGAAATATCTACACCGCTATCTGTATAAACATGGAAATAAATACACCGTTATTTGTATAAACAAAGAGATATCTACAACACCATCTGTTTTAACATGGAAATATCTACACAGACATCGGTTTATACATGGAAATATCTACACCGCTATCTGCATAAACATGTTAATAACTACACCGCTATCTGTATAAATGTGGAAATATTTGCACCGCTATCCCAATAAACATGGTAATATCAACACCACGATCTGTATAAACATGGAAATACCTACACCATGATCTGTATTAACATGGAAATATCTACACCGTCATCTGTATAAACATGGAAATAACTACACCGTGATCTGTATAAACCTGGAAATATCTTCACCGCCAACTCTATCAACATGGAAATAAATACACCCCTATCTGTATACACATGGAAATATCCACACCGCTATCTCTATAAACATGGAAAAATCAACAAGGCTATCTCTGTGAACATGGAAATATCTACACCGCTATCTGTATAAACATGGAAATATCTACACAGCTATCTCTATAAACATGGAAATATCTACACCGCCATCTGTATAAACATGGAAATACCAACAAAGTCATTTGTATAGACATGGAAATATCTACACAGCCATCTGTATAAACATGGAAATATCTACACAGCCATCTGTATATACATGGAAATATCTACACCGCTATCTGTATAAACATGGAAATAACTACACCGCTATTTGTTTAAACAAGGAAATATCTACACCGTGATCCGTATAAACATGGAAATATCTACACCGCCATCTGTTTAAACATGGAATATATACACAGACATCTGTTTATACATGGAAGTATCTACACCGCTATCTGTATAAACGTGCTAATAACTACACCGCTATCTGCATTAATGTGGAAATATTTGCACCGCTATCCCTATAAACATGGTAATATCAACACCGCGATATGTAAACATGGAAATATCTACACCATGATCTGTATAAACATGGAAATATCTACACCGCGATCTGTATAAACATGGAAATATCTACACCGTGTTCTGTATAAACATGGAAATATCTACACTGCCATCTCTATACACATGGAAATATCTACACCCCTATCTGTATAAACATTGAAATATCCACACCGCTATCTCTATAAACATGGAAAAATCAACACCGCTATCTCTATGAACATGGAAATATCTACACCGCCATCTATATAAACATGGAAATATCTACACCGCGGTCAGTATATACGTGGAAATATCTACACCGCTATCTCTATAAACAAGGAAATATCTCCACTGCTATCTCTATAAACATCGAAATATCTACACCGCCATCTGTATAAACATGGAAATACTTACAAAGTTATCGGTATAAACATGGAAATATCTACACCACCATCTGTATGAACATGGAAATATCTACAGAGCCATGTGTATATACATGGAAATATCTACACTGCTATCTATATAAACATGGAAATAACTACACCGCTACCTGTATAAACATGGAAATATCTACACCACCATCTACATATCCATGGAAATATCTGCGCCGCCGTATGTATAAACATGGAAATGTCTACACGGTCATCTGTGTATAGATGGAAATATCAACACCGCCATCTGTACAAACATGGAAATACGTACACAGCTATCTGTATAAACATGGAAATATCTACACCGCGGTCTGTATAAACATGGAAATATCTAAACTGCTATCTGCATAAACATGGAAATATCTACAACGATATCTGTATAAATATGGAAATAACTTCACCGCTATCTCTATGAACATGGAAATATCTACACCGCCATATGTATAAACAAGGAAATATCTACACTGTTATCTCTATAAACATGGAAATATGTACAATGCCATCTGTAAAAACATGGAAATACCTATACAGTCATCGGTATAAACATGGAAATTGCTACACCACCATCTGTATAAACATGGAAATATCTACAATGCCATATGTATACACATGGAAATACCTACACGGCAATATGTGTATAGATGGAAACATCAACACCGCCATCTGTACAAACATGGAAATATCTACACCGCTATCTGTATAAACATGGAAATAACTACACTGCGGTCTGTATAAACATGGAAATTTCTACAACGGTATCTGTATAAACATGGAAATATCTACACCACGATCTGTATAAACATGGAAATATTTACACCGCTATCTGTATAAACATGGAAATATCTACTCCGCTATCTCTATAAACATGGAAATATCTACAAAGCCATCTGTATAAACATGGAAATACCAACACAGTCATGTGGAGGAACATGGAAATATCTACACCACGATCTGTATAAGCATGGAAATATCTACACCGCGATCTGTATAAACATGGAAATATCTTCACCACGATCTGTATAAACATGGAAATATCTACACCGCTCTCTGTATTAACATGGTAATACCTACACCACCATCTATATAAACATGGAAATATCTACAGCGCCATCTGTATAAACATGGAAATATCTACAATGCCATCTGTAGAAAGATGGAAATATCTACACCGCAATCTGTGTAAACATGGAAATACCTACACCGATATCTGTAAAAACATGGAAATATCTACACCGCTATCTGTACAAATATGGAAATATCTACACAGTTGTCTGTAGAAACATGGAAATATCTACACAGCTATCTCTATAAACATGGAAATAACTACACCGCTATTTCTATAAACATGGAAATACCTACACCGCTACATCCATCAACATGGAAATATATACACCGCCATCTTTTTAAACATAGAGATATGTACAATGCCATATACATAAACAAGAAAATATCTACACTGCCACCTATATAAACATGGAAATATCTACGCCGCCATCTCTATAAACATGGAAATATCTACACTGCCATTTGTAGAAAGATGGAAATATCTTCACCGCCATCTGTATAAACGTGGAAATATCTACACCGCTATCTTTATAAACATGGAAATATCTACACTGCAATCTGTATAAACATTGAAATATCTACACCGCTATCTGTATAAATATGAAATATCTAAACCGCTATCTCTATAAAAATGGAAATATCTACACTGCTTTCTGTATAAACATGGAAATATCCTCACTGCTATCTCTATGAACATGGATATATCTACACCGCTATCTAAATAAACATGGAAATATCTACACTGCCATCCCTATAAACATGGAATTATCTACACCTCCATCTGTATAAACATGGAAATATCTACAGCGCTATCTGTATAAACATGGAAATATCTACACTGCTATCTGTATCACCATGGAAATATCTACACAGCTATCTGTGTAAACTTGGAAATATCTACACCGCTATCTGTGTAAATTTGGCAATACTTACACCGCAATCTGTGCAAAGATGGAAATATCTACACCGCTATCTCTGTAAACATGGAAATATCTACACCGCTATCTGTATAAACATGGAAATATCTACACTTCCATCTGTATAAACATGGAAATATCTTCAGCGTCATCTGTATATACATGGAAATATCTACACTTCCATCTGTACACACATGGAAATATCTACACAGCCATCTGTATAAACATGGAAATATCTATACCGCTGTCTCTATAAACATGGAAATATCTACACCGCTATCTTTATAACCATGGAAATATCTACATCGCTATCTGTATAAACAGGGAAATATCTCCATCGCTATCTGTATAAACATGGAAATATCTACACCGCTATCTGTATGAACATGGAAATATATACAATGCTATCTGTGTAAACATGGAAATATCTACACAGCTATCTGTGTAAACTTGGAAATATCTACCCAGCTATCTGTGTAAAAATGGAAATATCTACTCAGCAATCTGTACAAAGATGAAAATATCTACACCGCTATCTCTGTAAACATGGAAATATCAACACCGCTATCTGTATAAACATGGAAATATCTTCACAGCCACCTGTATAAACATAGAAATATCTACACCGCTATCACTATAAACATGGAAATACCTACACCACTATCTCTATAAACATGGAAATATGTACACCGAAATCTCTATAAACTTGAAAATATCTACACCGCCATCTCCAGAAACATGGAAGTATCTACACTGCCGTCTGTAAACATGGAAATATCTACACAGCTATCTGTGTAAACTTGGAAATATCAACACAGCTATTTGTGTAAAGATGGAAATATCTACACCGCAATCTGTGCAAAGATGGAAATATCTATACCGCTATTTCTGTAAACATGGAAATATCTACACCGCTATCTCTGTAAACATGGAAATATATACACCGCTATCTCTATAAACATGGAAATACCAACACCACTATCTGTGTAAACAGGGAAATACCAACACCGCTATCTGTATAAACATGGAAATATCTACACCGCTATCTGTATAAACATGAAAATACCTTCACCACTATCTCTATAAACATGGAAATACCTGCACCGCCATCTCTATACACATGGAAATATCTACACCGCTATCTCTATAAACATAGAAATATCTACACCGCCGTCTCTATAAATATGGAAATATCTACACTGCCATCTGCATGAACATGGAAATATCTACAACGCTATCTGTATAAACATAGAAATATCTACAACGCCATCTGTATAAACATGGAAATATCGACACCACTATCTGTATAAACATGGAAATATCTACACTGCCATCTGCATAAAGATGGAAATATCTACACCACGAGCTGTATAAACATGGAAATTTCTATACTGCTATCTGTATAATCATGGAAATACCAACACCGCTATCTGTATAAACATGGAAATATCTACACCAGTATCTGTATAAACAAGGAAATATCTAAAACGCTATCTGTGTAAACATGGAAATATCTACACAGCTATCTGTGTAAACTTGGAAATATCTACACATCTATCTGTGTAAAGATGGATATATCTACACTGCAATCTGCGGAAAGATGGAAATATCTACACCACTATCTCTGTAAACATGGAAATATATTCACCGCTATCTCTATAAACATTGAAATACCAACACCGCTATCTGTGTAAACAGGGAAATATCAACACCGCTATGTGTATAAACATGGAAATATCTACACCGCTATGTGTATAAACATGGAAATATCTTCACCACTCTCTATAAACATGGAAATACCTGCACCACCATCCCTATACACATGGAAATACCTGCACCGCCATCTCTATACACATGGAAATATCTACAACGCTATCTCTATAAACATAGAAATATCTACACCGCCATCTCTATAAATATGGAAATAGGTACACTGCCATCTGCATGAACATGGAAATATCTACAAAGCTATCTGTATAAACATGGAAATATCTACAACGCCATCTGTATAAACATGCAAATACCTACACTGCCATCGGTGGAAAGATGGAAATAGCTACACTGCGATCTGTATTAACATGGAAGTATCTACACCGCTACCTGTATAAAAGTGGAAATATCTACACCGCTATCTGTATAAACATGGAAATATCTACACCTCAATGTGTATAAACATGGAAATATCTACACTGCTATCTCTGTAAACATGAAATTTCTACACCGACATCGGTATAAGCATGGAAATATGTACCCCAATATCTGTATAAACAAGGAAATATCTACACCAACATCTGTATAAACATGGAAATATATACACCGCCATCAGTATAAACATGGAAATATCTATACCGCTAACTGTATAAATATGGAAATATCTACACCGCTATCTCTGTAAACATGGAAATATCTTCACCGCTATCCTTACAAACATGGAAATATCTACACTGTTATCTCTATAAACATGGAAATATCAACATCGCCATCTGCATAAACATGCAAATATCTACACAGTCATCTGTATAAAGATGGAAATATCTACACCACCATCTCTAAAAACATGGAAATAACTACACTGCCATCTGTATACACATGGAAATATCTACACAGCCATCTGTATAAACATGGAAATATCTACACCGCAATCTCTATAAACATGGAAATATCTACACCGCCATCTCTAAACACATGAAAATATCTACACCGCCATCTCCAGAAACATGGAACTATCTACACCGCCATCTGTATAAACATGGAAATATCTACACCACTATCTGTATAAACATGCAAATATGTACACTGCCGTCTGTATAAAGATGGAAATATCTACACCGCGAGCTGAATAAACATGGATATATCTACAGTGCTATCTGTAAAACGTGGAAATATCTACACCGCTATCTGTATAAACAAGGAAATACCTACACAGCCATCTCTATACACATGGAAATACCTACACCGCTATCTCTGTAAACATGGAAATATCTACACAGCCATCTGTATAAGCATGGAAATATCTACACTGCCATCTGTGGAAAGATGGAAATATCTACACCACGATCTGTATAAACATGGAAATATCTACACCGCTACCTGTATAAATCTGGAAATATCTACACGGCTACCTGTAAAACATGGAAATACCTACACCGCTATCTCTATAAACATGGAAATATCTACACCGCCATCTGTATAAACATGCAAATATCTACATATTCACCTGTATAAACTTGGAAATAACTACACCATCATCTCTATAAACTTGGAAATATCTACACTGCCATCTGTATACATATGGAAATACCTACAGAGCTGTCTGTGTAAACATGGAAATATCTACACCGCAATCTCTATAAACATGGAAATATCTACACCGCCAACACTATAAACATGAAAATATCTACACCGCCGTCTCCAAAAATATGGATCTACACCGCCATCAGTATAAACATCGAAATATCTACACCACTATCTTTATAAACATGGAAATATCTACACTGCCATCTGTATAAACATGGAAATATCTACACCGTGAGCTGTATAAACATGGAATATCTATACCTCTATCTGTATACACATGGAAATACCAACACCGCTATCTGTATAAACATGGAAATATCGACACCGGTATCTGTATAAACTAGGAAATATCTAAAACGCTATCTGTGTAAACATGGAAATACCTACACAGCTATCTGTGTAAACTTGGAAATATCTACACAGCTATCTGTGTAAAGATGGAAATATCTACACTGCAATCTGTGCAAAGATGGAAATATCTACAACGCTATCTCTGTAAACATGGAAATATCTCCACCGCTATCTGTATAAACATGGAAATATCTACACTGCCATGTGTATAAACATGGAAATATCTACACCGCTATCTATATAAACATGGAAATATCTACACCACTATCTTTATAAACATGAAAATATCTACAGCGCAATCTCTATAATCATGGAAATATCTACAATGCCATCTCTATAAACATGAAAATATCTGTACCGCCATCTGTATAAACATGGAAATATCTACACCGCCATCTCTATAAACATGGAAATATCTACAATGCCATCTGTATACACATGGAAATATCTACAAAGCCATCTGTATAATCATGGAAATATCTACACCGCTATCTCTATAAACATGGAAATACCTACACCGCTACTTCTATAAACATGGAAATATCTACAAAGCCATCTGTATAAACATGGAAATATGTACACTGCCATCTGTATAAACACGGAAATATCTACACAGCCATCTGTATAAACATGGAAATATCTTCACCACTATCTCTATAAACATGGAAATACCTACACCGCTATCTCTATAAACATGGAAATATCTACACCGCTCTCTACATAAACATGGAAATATCTACACCGCTATCTGTATGTATATGGAAATATCTACACCGCTATCTCTTTAAACATGGAAATATCTACACGGCTATCTTTATAAACATGGTAATATCTACACTGTTATCTCCATAAACATGGAAATATCTACACCGCCTTCTGTATAAACATGCAAATATCTACAGAGTCATCTATATAAACATGGAAATATCTACATCACGATCTCTAAAAACATGTAAATATCTACACTGCCATCTGTATACACAAGGAAATATCTACACAGCCATCTGTATAAACATGGAAATATCTACTCCGCTATCTCTATAAACATGGAAATACCTACACCGCTATCTCTATAAACATGGAAATATCTACACCGCAATCTCTATAAACATGGAAATGTCTACACCGCCATCTCTATAAACCTGAAAATATCTACACCGCCATCTCTACAAACATGGAACTATCTACACCGTTATCTGTATAAACATGGAAATATCTACACCACTATCTGTAGAGACATGGAAATATCTTCACTGCGATATGTATAAACATGGAAATATCTACACCGCGAGCTGCATAAACAAGGAAATATGTACACCGCTATCTGTATACACATGGAAATGCGAACACCGCTATCTGTATAAACATGGAAATATCTACACCGCTATCTGTATAAACATGGAAATATCTACAACACTATCTGTGTTAACATGGAAATATCTACACTGCTATCTGTGATACTTGGAAACATCTACACAGCTATCTGTGTAAAGATGGAAATATCTGCACCGCAAACTGTGCAAAGATGTAAATATCTACAACGCTATCTCTGTAAACATGGAAATATCTACACCGCTATCTGTATAAACATCGAAATGCCTACAACGCTATCTCTATAAACATGGAAATATCTACACCGCAAACTGTATAAACATGCATATATCTACACAGCCATCTGTATAAACATGGAAATATCTACACCACCATATCTATAAACGTGGAAATATCTTCACTGCCATCTGTATACCCTTGGAAATACCTACACTGCCATCAGTGCAAATATGAAAATATCTGTTCCGCTATCTCAAAAAACATGGAAATACCTACACAGCTATCTCTATAAACATGGAAGTATCTATGCCACCATCTCTATAAACATGGAAATATCTACATCACTATAAGTATAAACATGGAAATATCTCCACCGCTATCAGTATAAACATGGAAATATCTACACCGCTATCTGTATAAACATGGAAATATCTAAACAGCTATCTGTATAAACTTGGAAATATCTAAAACACTATCTGTGTAAACATCGAAATACCTACACAGCTATCAGTGTAAACTTGGAAACATCTACACAGCTATCTGTGTAAAGACGGAAATATCTACACCGCAATTTTTGCAAAGATGGAAATACCTACACCGCTATCTCTGTAAACATGGAAATATCTACACCGCTATCTGAATAAACATGGAAATATCTAAACCGCTATCTGTATAAACAAGGAAATATCTACAACACCATCTGTTTAAACATGGACATACCTACACCGCCATCTGTATAAATCTGCAAATATCTGCACATCCATCTCCAGAAACATGGAACTATCTACACCGCCATCTGTATAAACATGGAAATATCTAAACCACTATCTGTATAAACATGGCAATATCTACACCGCTATCTGTATAAACATGGAAATATGTACACCGCTATCTGTATAAACATGGAAATATCTTCACCACTATCTCTGTAAACATGGAAATACCTACACCGCCATCTCTATACACATGGAAATATCTTCATCGCTATCTGTATAAACATGGAAATATCTCCAACGCTATCTCTATGAATATGGAAATATCTACACCGCTATCAGTATAAACATGGAAAAATCTACACCGCTATCTGTGTAAACATTGAAATACTTACACCGGTATCTGTATAAACATGGAAATATCTACAACGCTATCTGTGTAAACATGGAAATATCTACAACGCTATCGGTGTAAACATGGAACTATCTACACAGCTATCTGTGTAAACTGGGAAATATCTACACCAATATCTGTGTAAAGATGGAAATACCTACACCGCAATCTGTGCAAAGATGGAAATATCTACACTGCTATCTCTGTAAACATGGAAATATCAACACCACCATCTGCATGAACGTGGAAATATCTACACTGCCATCTGTATAAACATGGAAATATCTGCACAGCCATCTCTATAAACATGGAAATATCTACACCGCCATCTGCATAAACATGGAAATATCTACACAGCCATCTGTATAAACGTGAAAATATCTACACCGCTATCTGTATAAACATGGAAATATCTACGCTGTCTGTATAAACGTGGAAATATCTACACCGCTATCTGTATAAACCTGGGAATATCTACACTGCTATCTGTATAAACATGGAAATATCTACAAAGCTATCTGTGTAAACATGGAAATATCTACAAAGCTATCTGTGTAAACTTGGAAATATCTACACCGTTATCTGTGTAAAGATGGAAATATCTACACCGCAATGTGTTCAAAGATGGAAATATCTACACTGCCATCTCTGTAAACATGGAAATATCTACACCGGTATCTGTATAAACATGGAAATATCTACACCGCTGTCTGTATAAACATGGAAATACTTTCACCGCTATCTGTATAAACATGGAAATATCTACAGCGCTGTCCCAATAAACATGGAAATAAAAACACCGCTATCCGTATAAACATGGAAATATCTAAACCGCCATCTGTATAAACATGGAAATAACTACACAGTCTTCTGTATGAACATGGAAATAACTACACCACTATCTGTATAAATATGGAAATATCTACACTGCCATCTGCATATAGATGGAAATATCTACAACACGAACTGTATAAACATGGAAATATCTTCACCGCTATGTGTACAAACATGGAAATAACAACACCGCTATCAGTATAAACTTGCAAATATCTACACCGCTATCTGTATAAACATGGAAATATCTACACCACTTTGCCTATGAACATGGAAATACCTACACCGCCATCTCTATAAACATGGCAATATCTAAACCGCTATCTGTATAAACATGGAAATATCTACACAGCTACCTCTATAAATATGGAAATATCTGCACCGCTATCTCTATAAACATGGAAATATCTACAACACTATCTGTGTAAACATGGAAATATGTACACAGCTATCTGTGTAAACTTGTAAATATCTACACCGCTATCTGTGTAAAGATGGAAATACCAACACCGCAATCTGTGCAAAAATTGAAATATCTACACCACTATCTCTATAAACATTTAAATATCTAAACCGCTATCTGTTTAAACATGGAAATATCTACACCGCTATCTGTATAAACATGGAAATATCTATACCGCCATCTGTATAAACATGGAAATATCTACACGGGGATCTTTATAAACATGGAAATATCTACACCACTATCTGTGTAAATATGGAAATATATACACCGCTATCTCCGTAAACATGGAAATATCTACACCGCTATCTGTATAAAGATACAAATATCTACACAGTCTTGTGTATAAACTTGGAAATATCTACACAACCATCTCTATAAACATGGAAATATCTGCACTGCCATCTGTATAAACATGGAAATAACTACACCGCTATCTCTATAAGTATGGAAATACCTACACCACTATCTCTATAAACATGGAAATATCTACATGGCAATCTCTATAAACATGGAAATATCTACACCGACATCTCTACAAACATGAAAATATTTACACCGCCATCTCCATAAATATGGAACTACCTACACCGCCATCTGTATAAACATGGAAATATCTACACCACTATCTGTATATACATGGAATTATCTACACTACCATCTGTATAAAGATGGAAATATCTATACCGCGAGCTGCATAAAGATAGAAATATCTACACCGCTATCTGTATAAACATGGAGATACCAACACCGCTATCTGTATAAACATGGAAATACCTACACCACTATCTGTATAAAGATGGAAATATCTACAACACTATCTCTGTAAACATGGAAATACCTACACCGCCATCTCTGTAGACATGGAAATATCTACACCGCTATCTGCATAAACATGGAAATGTCTTCACCGCTATTTGTATAAACATGGAAATATCTATACAGCTATCTGTATAAATATGGAAACATCTACACCGCTATCTGTATGAACATGGATATGTCTACACCGCTATCTGTATAAACATGGAAATATCTACACCTCTATCTCTATAAACATGAAAATATCTACGCCGACATCTGTATAAACATAGAAATACCGACACCGTCATCTGTATAAACATGGAGATATCTACACCACCATCTGTATAAATATGGAAATATCTATACTGCCGTCTGTATAAACATGGAAATATCTATACTGCCATCTGTATAAACATGGAAATACCTAAACCGCTATCTGTATAAATATGGAATCATCTACAAAGCTGTCCCAATAAACATGGAAGTATCAACAACGCTATCCACATAAACATGGAAATATCTACACCACTATCTGTTTCAACATGGAAATAACTACACCACTATCACTATAAAGATGGAAATACCTACACCAATATCTCTATAAACATGGAAATACCTACACCGCAATCTCTATAAACATGGAAACAACAATACCACCATGTCTACAAACTTGGAAATATCTACACCGCCATCTGCATAACCATGGAAATATCTACTCCGCCGTCTGCATAAACATGGAAAAATCTACACCACCATCTGTATAAACATGGAAATATCTGCAACGCTGTCTGTGTAAACATGGAAATATCTGCACCGCTATATGTGTAAACATGGAAATATCTACATCGCTATCTGTATAAACATGGAAATATCTACACAGTTATCTCTATAAACATGGAAATATCCACACCGCTATCTCTATAAACATGGAAATATCTACACCGCTATCTGTATAAACATGGAAATATCTGAACCGCTATCTCCAAAAAGATGGAAATATCTACATCGCCATCTGAAAAAACATGCCAATATCTACACAGTCATCTGTATAAACATGGAAATATCTACACCACCATCTCTATAAACATGGAAATATCAAGACTGCCATCTCTATACACATGGAAATATCTACACAGCCATCTGTATAAACATGGAAATATCTACACCGCTATCTCTATAAACATGGAAATATCTACACCGCTATCTGTATAAACATGGAAATATCTACACCGCTATCTCTATAAACATGGAAATATCTCCACCGCTATCTCTGTAAATATGGAAATATCTACACCGCTATCTGTGTAAACATGGAAATATCTACACCGCTATCTGTATAAACATGGAAAAACCTACACCGATACCTGTAAAACATGGAAATATCTACAAGGCTATCTGTGTAAACATGGAAATATCTACAACGCCATCTGTGTAAACATGGAAATATCTACACAGCTATCTTTGTAAACTCGGAAATATCTACACCACTGTCTGTGTAAAGATGGAAATTCCTACACCGCAATCTGTGCAAAGATGGAAATAACTACACCGCTATCTCAGTAAACACGGAAATATCAACACCACCATCTGCATAAACATGGAAATATCTACACTGCCACCTGTATAAACATGGAAATATCTTCACAGCCATTTGTATAAACATGGAAATATCTACACCGCTATCTGTATTAGCATGGAAATACCTACACCGCTATCTGTATAAACATGAAAATATCAACACCGCTATCCGTATAAACATGGAAATATCTACACCGCTATCCGTATAAACATGGAAATATCTACACCGCTATCACTATAAACATGGAAATTCCTACACTGCTATCACTATAAACATGGAAATATCTACACCGCTATATGTGTAAATACGGAAATATCTACACCGCTATCTCTATAAACATGGAAATATCTACACCACTATATGTATAAACATGGAAATGTCTACACCGCTATCTCAATAAACATGGAAATATCTACACCGCCATCTGTGTAAACATGGAAATATTTACACCGCTACCTGTATAAAAATGGAAATATCTACACCGCTATCATTACAAACATGAAAATATCTACACTGATATCTGTATAAACATGGAAATATCTACACCGCCATCTCTATAAACATGGAAATATCTACACCGCCATCTTTAAAAACCTGGAAATATCTACACACTCTTCTGTATAAACATGGAAATACCTACACCGCTATCTGTATAAACATGAAAATATCAACACCGCTATCCGTATAAACATGGAAATATCTACACCGCTATCCGTATAAACATGGAAATATCTACACCGCTATCACTATAAACATGGAAATTCCTACACTGCTATCACTATAAACATGGAAATATCTACACCGCTATCTCAATAAACATGGAAATATCTACACCGCCATCTGTGTAAACATGGAAATATCTACACCGCTACCTGTATAAAAATGGAAATATCTACACCGCTATTCTTAAAAACATGGAAATATCTACACTGATATCTGTATAAACATGGAAATATCTACACCGCCATCTCTATAAACATGAAAATAAACCGCCATCTTCAGAAACGTGGCTGTATCTACACCGCCATCTCTATAAACATGGAAATATCTACACCACTATCTGTATAAACATGGAAAAATCTTCACTGCCATCTGTATAAAGATGGAAATATCTGCACTGCGAGTTGTATAATCATGGAAATATCTACACCGCTATCTCTATATAGATGGAAATACCTACAACGCCATCTCTATAAACATGGAAATATCTACACCGCTATCTGTATAAACATGGAAATATCTCCATCGTTATCTCTATAAACATGAAAATATCTACACTGACATATGTATAAACATGGAAATCACTTCAAAGTCATCTGTATATACTTGGAAATATCTACACCACCATCTATATAAACATGGAAATATCTACACGGAAAGCTGTATAAACATGGAAATATCTAGACAGTCATCTCTATAAACATGGAAATATCTATACCGCTATCTGTATAAACATGGAAATACCCAAACCGCTATCTGTATAAACATGGAAATGTCTGCACAGCTATCTTTATAAACATGGAAATATCTGCAACTCAATCTGTGTAAACATAGAAATATCTACACGGCTATTTGTGTAAACATGGAAATATCTGCACCGCTATCTGTATAAAGATGGAAATATCTACACCACTATCTGTAAAACGTGGAAATATCTACACCACTCTCTGCATAAACCTGGAAATATCTACACCGATATCTGTATATACAAGGAAATACCTACCCCGCCATCTGTATAAACATGGAAATACCTACACCACTATCTGTATAAATATGGAAATATCCACACCGCTATCTGTATATATATGGAAATATCCACACCGCTATCTCTATAAACATGGAAATACATACACCGATCTCTCTATAAACATGGAAATATCTACAGTGCAATCTCTATGTACATGGAAATATCTACACCGCCATCTCTATAAACATGAAAATATCTACACCGCCATCTTCAGAAACATGGATGTATCTACACCGCCATCTGTATAAACATGGAAATATCTACACCACTATCTGTATAAACATGGAAATATCTTCACTGCCATCTGTATAAACATGGAAATATCTACACTGCCATCTGTATAAAGATGGAAATATCTACACCACAATCTGTATAAATATGGAAATACCTACACCGCTACCTCTGTAGACATGTAAATATCTACACCGCTATCTGTATAAACATGGAAATATCTACACTGCCATCTGTATAAAGATGGAAATATCTACACCGCGAGCTGTATAAACATGGAAATATCTACACCGCTATCTGTATAAACATGGAAATACCAACACCGTTATCTGTATAAACATGGAAATATCTACACCACCATCTCTATAAACATGGAAATATTTACACTGCTATCTCTATAAACATAGAAATAACTACACCGCCATCCCTATAAACATGGAAATATCTACACCGCCATCTGCATAAACATGGAAATATCTACACAGACATCTGTATAAACATGGAAATATCTACACTGCCATCTGTATAAACTTGGAAATATCTACAGTGACATCTGTAGAAAGATGGAAATGTCTTCAAAGCGATCTGTATAAACATGGGAATTTCTACACCGCTACCTGTATAAACAAGGAAATATCTACACCTCGAGCTGTATAAACATGGAAATTTCTACACCGCAATCTGTATAAACATGGAAATATCTACAATGCTATCTCTGTAAACATGGAAATATCTACACAGCTATCTGTGTAAACTTGGAAATATCTACACCGCTATCTGTGAAAATTTGGCAATACTTACACCGCAATCTGTGCAAAGATGGAAATATCTACACCGCTATCTCTGTAAACATGGAAATATCTACACCGCTATCTGTATAAACATGGAAATATCTACACTGCCATCTGTATAAACATGGAAATATCCACAGCGCCATCTGTATAAACATGGAAATATCTACACTGCCATCTGTACACACATGGAAATATCTACACAGCCAACTGAATAAACATGGTAATAACTACACCGCTATCTCTTTAAACATGGAAATATCTACACCGCTATCTGTATAAACATGGAAATATCTACATCGCTATCTATATAAACAGGGAAATATCTCCTCCACTATCTGTATAAACATGGAAATATATACAATGCTATCTGTGTAAACATGGAAATAACTACACAGCTATCTGTGTAAACTTGGAAATATCTACCCAGCAATCTGTGTAAAAATGGAAATATCTACACAGCAATCTGTGCGAAGATGGAAATATCTGCACCGGAATCTCTGTAAACATGGAAATATCTACACCGCTATCTGTATAAACATGGAAATATCTATACCGCAGTCTCTATAAACACGGAAATATCTCCACCGCTGTCTGTATAAACATGAAAATATCTACACCGCTGTCTGTATAATCATGGACATATCTACACCGCAATCTGTATAAACATGGAAATATCTACTACGCTAAGTTTGTAAACATGGAAATATCTACACAGCTATCTGTGTAAACTTGGAAATATCTTCACAGCTATCTGCATAAACACGGAAATATCTACACAGCAATCTGTGCAAAGATGGAAATATCTACACCGCTATCTCTGTAAACATGGAAATATCTACACCGCTACCTGTATAAACATGGAAATATCTACACCGCTGTCTGTATAAACAAGGAAATATCTACACCGCCATCTTCAGAAACATGGATGTATCTACACCGCTATCTGAATAAACATGGAAATATCTACACCACTATCTGTATAAACATGGAAATATCTTCACTGCCATCTGTAAAAACATGGAAATATCTACACCGCCATCTGTATAAAGATGGAAATATCTACACCGCAATCTGTATAAATATGGAAATAACTACACCGCTATCTCTATAGAAAATGAAATACCTACACCACTATCTGTATAAACATGGAAATATCTACACTGCCAACTGTATAAAGATGGAAATATCTACACAGCGAGCTGTATAAACATAGAAATATCTACACTGCTATCTGTATAAACATGGAAATACCAACACCGCTATCTGTATAAATATGGAGATATCTACACCGCTATCTCTATAAACATGAAAATACTTACACCAACATCTATATAAACATGGAAATATTTACACCGGTATCTCTATAAACTTAGAAATAACTAGACCGCCATCTCTATAAACATGGAAATATCTACACCGCTATCTGCATAAACATGGAATTATCTACACAGACAACTGTATAAACATGGAAATATCTACACCGCCATCTCTATAAACATGAAAATATCTACACCGCCATTTTCAGAAACATGGATGTATCTACACCGCCATCTGTATAAACATGGAAATATCTACACCACTATCTCTATGAACATGGAAATATCTACACCGCTATCTGTATAAACATGGAAATACCTACACCGCCATCTGTATAGAGATGGAAATATCTACAACGCTATCTCTATAAACATGGAAATATCTACACTGCTAACTGTATAAACATGGAATTATCTACATCGCTATCTGTATAAACAGGGAAATATCTCCACCGCTATCTGTATAAACATGGAAATATCTACACCGCTATCTGTATAAACATGGAAATATCTACACTGCTATCTGTATAAACATGGAAATATATACAATGCTATCTGTGTAAACATGGAAATATCTACAAAGCTACCTTTGTAAGCTTGGAAATACCTACCCAGCTATCTGTCTAAAAATGGAAATATCTACACAGCAATCTGTGTAAAGATGGAAATAACTACACCGCTATCTCTGTAAACATGGAAATATCTACACCGCTACCTGTATAAACATGGAAATATCTACACCGCTGTCTGTATAAACGTGGAAATATCTACACCACTATCTCTATAAACATGGAAATATCTGCACTGCCATCTCTATAAACAAGGAATTATCTACACCACTATCTCTATAAACATAGAAATACCTACACCGCCATCTCTATAAACATGGAAATATGTACACCACTATCTCTATAAACATATAAATAACTACTCCGCCATCTCTATAAACATGGAAATATCTAAACCGCCATCTGCATAAACATGGAAATATCTACACCGCCATCTGTATAAACATGGAAATATCTATGCCGCCGTCTCTATAAACATAGAAATATCTACACTGCCATCTGTGGAAAGATGGAAATGTCTACACCACGATCTGTATAAACTTGGAAATATCTACACCGCTACTTGTATAAACATGGAAATATCTACACCGCTAATTATATAAACATGGAAACATCTACACCACGATCTGTATAAAAATGGATATATCTACACTGCTATCTGTATAAACATGGATATATCTACACCGCTAACTGTATAAACATGCAAATATCTACACCGAGATCTGTATAAATATGGAAATATCTACACCACTATCTCTATAAACATGGAAATTTCTATACCGCTATCTGTTTAAACATGGAAATACCTACAAGGCTAACTCTATAAATATGGAAATACCTAAACCGCCTTCTGTATAAACATGGAAATAACAACACAGTCATCTGTATAAACATAGAAATATCTACAGCGCCATCTGTGAAAACATGGAAATATCTACACCACCAACTGTATAAACATGCTAATATCTCCACCGATATCTGTTTAAACATGGAATTATCTCCACTGCTATCTCCATAAACATGGAAATATCTACACCACGATCTGTATAAACATGGAAATATCTCCACCGTTTTCTGTATAAACATAGAATCATCTACACCGCTATCTTCATAAACATGGAAATACCTACACCGCTATCTGTATAAACATGCAAATATCTACAACGCTATCTGTGTAAACATGGAAATATGTACACCGCTATCTGTGTAAACATTGAAATATCTACACTGCTATCTGTGTAAACATGGAAATATCTACACTGAAATCTGTGCAAAGCTGGAAATATCTACACCGCTATCTTTGTAAAGTAGGAAATATCTACACCGCTATCTGTGCAAATATGGAAATATCTACACCGCTATCTGTGTAAACATGGTAATATCTACACCACTCTCTGTATAAACATGGAAATATCTACACTGCTATCTCTATACACATGGAAATATCTACACCGCCATCTGTAAAAACGTGGAAATATCTACAACACCATCTGAATAAACATGGAAATATCTACACCGCTAACACTATAAACATGGAAATATCTGCACCGATGTCTCTATAAGCATGGAAATATCTACACCGCTATCTGTATAAACAAGGAAATAACTCCACCGCTATCTGTATAAACATTGCAACATCTACACAGCTATATCTATAAACATGGAATTATCTACACCGCTATCTGTTTAAACATGGAAATGTCTACAACGCTATCTGTGTAAACATGGAAATATCTACACCGTTATCTGTGTAAACATGGAAATATCTGCACCACAATCTGTGCAAAGATGGAAATATATACAATGCTATCTCTATAAACATGGAAATATCTGCACCGCTATCTGTATAAACATGGAAATATCTACACCGCTATCTCTATAATCATGGAAATATCTACACCGCCAACAGTAGAATCATGGAAATATCTACACAGTCATCTGTATATACATGGAAATATCTACAACACCATCTCTATAGACATGGAAATATCTACAACACCATGTCTATAATCATGGAAATAGCTACACCGCCATCTGTAGAAACATGGAAATAACTACACTGCCATCTGTATAAAGATGGAAATATCTACACCGCGAGCTGTATAAACATGGAAATATCTACACCGCAATCTGTATAAACATGGAAATATCTACACTGGTATCTGTATAAACATGGAAATATCTACACCGCTAACTGTAGAAACATGGAAATATCTACACTGCCATCTGTATAAATATGGAAATAGCCACACCGCTATCTGTATAAATATGGAAATATGTACACCGCCATCTGAATAAACATGGAAATATCTACACGGCTATCTGTATAAATATGGAAATATCTACACCGCTACCTCTATAAACATGGAAATATCTACACAGCTATCTGTATAAACATGGATATATCTACACCGCTATCTCTATAAACATGGAAATATCTACACCGCCATCTGTATAAACATGGAAATATGTACACAGTCATCTGTATAAACATGGAAATAACTACACCGCTATCTGTATAAACATGGAAATATCTACACCGCTATCCGTATAAACATGGAAATATCTACACCGCTATCTGTATAAATATGGAAATATCCACACCGTTATCCCTATAAACATGGAAATGTCTACACCGCTAGCTGTATAAACATGGAAATATCTACATGGCTATCTCTATAAACATGGAAATATCTCCACTGCTCTCTGCATAAACATGGAAATATGTCTTCCACTCTCTGTATAAACATGGAAATACCTACAGGGTTATTTCTATAAATATGGAAATATCTACACCGCCATCTGTATAAACATGGAAATACCTTCACAGTCATCTGTATAAACATAGAAATATCCACACCACTATCTGTATAAACACGGAAATATCTACACTGCTATCTGTATAAACATGGAAATATCTATACAGCCATCTCTATAAACATGGAAATATCTACATCGCTATCTCAATAAACATGAAAACATCTACACTGCCATCTACATAAACATGGAACTATCTACACCGTCATCTGAATAAATATGGAAATATCTACACTGCTATCGGTATAAAGATGCAAATATCTACACCGTGAGCTGTATAAACATGGAAATAACTACACCGCAATCTGTATAAACATGGAAATATGTACAACGCTATCTGTTTAAACATGGAAATATCTACTCCGCTATCTCTATAAACATGGAAATACCTACACCGCTATCTCTATAAAGATGGAAATATCTACACCGGTATCTCTATAAACATGGAAATATATACACCGCCATCTCTATAAACATGGGAAGATCTACACCGCCATCTACATAAACAAGGAAGTATCTACACCGCCATCTATATAAACACGGAAATATCTACACCGCTATCTCTATAAACATGGAAATAGGTACACCGCCATCTGTAGACTCATGGATATATCTACAAAGTCATCTGTATAAACATGGAAGTATCTACACCACCATCTGTATAAACTTGGAAATATCTACTCTGCCATCTGTATACACATGGAAATATCTGCATAGCCATCAGTAAAAACATGGAAACATCTACACCGCTATCTCTATTCACATGGAAATATCTTCACCGTTATCTCTATAAACATGGAAATATCTACAACGCCATCTCCATAAACCTGGAACTATCTACACCACCATCTGTGTAAACATGGAAATATCTACACCGCTATCTCTATAAACATGGAAATATCTACATTGCCATCTGTATAAACATGGAAATCTCTAGACCACCGTCTCTATAAACATCGAAATATCTACACCGCCATCTGCAAAAACAGGAAAATATCTACATAGTCGACTGTATAGACATGGAAATATCCACACCACCACCTGTATAAACATGGAAATACCTTTATTGCCATCTGTATACACATGGAAATATCTACACAGCCATCTATATCTACTTGGAAATACCTACACTGCTCTCTCTATAAACATGGAAATATCTACACCACTATCTCTATAAACATGGAAATATCTACACCGCCATCTCTATAAACATGAAAACATCTACACTGCCATCTACATAATCATGGAACTATCTACACCGTCATCTGTATAAATATGGAAACATCTACACAGAAATCTGTATCTACATGGAAATAACTACACCAATATCTCTCTACACATGGAAATACCTACACTGCTATCTCTATAAACATGGAAATATCTTCATAGCAATCTCTGTAAACATGGAAATATCTTCACCGACATCTCTATAAACATGAAAATATCTTCCATGCCATCTCCATCAACATGGAACTAACTACATCACCATCTGTGTAAACATGGAAATATCTACACCGCTATCTGTATAAACATGGAAATATCAACACTGCTATCTATATAAACATGGAAATATCTACACCGCTATCTGTATAAAAATGGAAATATCTACAACACTAATTGGGTAAACATGGAAATATCAACACTGCCATCTGTATACACATGGAAATATCTACACAGCCATCAGTATAAATATGGAAACATCCACACCGCTATGTGTATACACATGGAAATACCTATACCGCTATCTCTATAAACATGGAAATATCTACACCGTCATCCCTATAAACATGAAAATATCTACACCGCCATCTCCATAAACATGGAACTATCTACACCACCATCTGTGTAAACATGGAAATATCTACACCGCTGTCTGTATAAACATGGAAATAACTACACTGATATCTGTATAAAGATGGAAATATCTACACCGTGAGCTGTATAAACTTGGAAATACCTACACCGCGAGCTGTATAAACTTGGAAATATCTACACCGCTATCTGTATAAACATGGAAATACCAACACTGCTGTCTGTATAAAGATGGAAATATCTACACCGCTATCTGTATAAACATGCAAATATCTACACCGCCATGTATATAAACATGGAAATATCAACACTGTCATCTGTATAAACACGGAAATATATACACAGCCATCTCTAAATACATGGTAATAACTACACCTCTATCTGTATAAACATGGAAATATCAACACCGCTATGTGTATAAAGATGGAAATGTCTACACGGCTATCTCTATGAACATGGAAATGTCTACACCGCTGTCTGTATAAACATGGAAATATCTACATGGCTATCTCTATAAACATGGAAATATCTACACGGCAATCTGCGTAAACTTGGAAATACCTACAAAGTCTTCTCTATAAACATGGAAATATCTACACCACCATCTGTATAAACATGGAAATATCAACACTGTCATCTGTATAAACATGTAAATATCTACACAGACATCTCTAAATACATGGAAATATCTACACCACAATCTGTAGAAACATGGAAATATCTACACCGCTATCTGTATAGACATGGAAATATCTACACCGCCATGTGTATAAGCATGGAAATATCTACACCGTCATCTGTATAAACATGCAAATATAACACCGCTGTCTGTACAAACATGGAAATATCTACACTGTCATCTGTATAAACATGGAAATATAACACCGCTATCTGTATAAACCTGGAAATATTTACACCGCTATCTCTATAAACATGGAAATATCTGCACCGATATCTGTATCAACATGGAAATATCTACACCACTATCTCTATAAACATGGAGATATCTACACCGCCATCTGTATAAACATGGAAATATCTACACAGTCGTCTGTATAAACATGGAAATATCTACACCTCCATCTGTATAAACATGGAAATATCTACACTGCCATCTGTATACACATGGAAATATCTACACCACTATCTGTATAAACATGGAAATATCTACACCGCTATCTGTATAAACTTGGAAATATCTACACTGCTATCTGTGTAAATATGGAAATATCTCCACGGCCATCTGTATATACATGGAAACATTTCCACTGCTATCTGTATAAGCATGGAAATATCTCCACCGCCATCTGTATAAATATGGAAATATCTATACCGCCATCTGTATAAACATGTAAATATCTACACCGCTATCTTTATAAACATAGAAATATCTACAAGGCTATCTGTATAAACATGGAAATATCTACAACGCTATCTGTGTAAACATGGAAATATCTACACAGCAATCTGTGTAAACATGGAAATATCTACACCAATATCTGTAAAGATGGAAATACCTACACCGCAATCTGTGCAAAGATGGAAATATCTACACTACTATCTCTGTACACATGGAAATATCTACACCACCATCTGTATAAACATGGAAATATCTACACAGCTATCTGTATAAACATGGAAATATGTACACCAACATCTGTATAAACATGGAAATATCTACATCGCCATCCGTATAAACATGGAAATATCTACACTGGTATCTAAATAAATGTGGAAATATCTACACCGCTATCTCTATAAACATGGAAATATCTACACCGCTCCCTGTTTTAAGATGGAAATTTCTACACCGCAATGTGTGCAAAGATGGAAATATCTACACTGCTATCTGTGTAAACATGGAAATATCTACACCGCTATCTGTATAAACATGGAAACATCTACACCGCTATCTGTATAAACATGGAAAGAGCTACAATGCCAAGTGTATAAACAAGGAAATATATACACCGTCATCTGTATAAACATGGAAATATCTACACCACTATCTGTATAAACATGGAAATATCTACACCACCATCTCTATAAACATGGAAATATCTACACTGCCATCTGTATACACATGGAAATATCTACACAGCCATCGGTTTAAACATGGAAACATCTATACCGCTATCTCTACACACATGGAAATGTCTACACCGCTATCTGTATAAACATGGAAATATCTACACCACCATCTCTATAAACATGGAAATATCTAGACTGCCATCTGTATACACATGGAAATATCTACACAGCCATCGGTTTAAACATGGAAACATCTATACTGCTATCTCTATACGCATGGAAATGTCTACACCGCTATCTGTATAAACATGGAAATATCTACATGGCTATCTCTATAAACATGGAAATATCTACACCGCCATCTGTATAAACTTGGAAATATCTTCACTGCTACCTGTATAAACATGGAATTATCTACACTGCCATGTGTATAAACAAGGAAATATCTGCACCGTCATCTGCATAAACTTGGAAATATCTACACTACTATCTGTATAAACATGGAAGTATCTACACCACCATCTGTATAAACATGGAAATATCAACACTGTCATCTGTATAAACATGTAAATATCTACACAGCCATCTCTAAATACATGGAAATATCTACACCACAATCTGTAGAAACATGGAAATATCTACACCGCTATCTGTATAGACATGGAAATATCTACACCGCCATGTGTATAAGCATGGAAATATCTACACCGTCATCTGTATAAACATGCAAATATAACACCGCTGTCTGTACAAACATGGAAATATCTACACTGTCATCTGTATAAACATGGAAATATAACACCGCTATCTGTATAAACATGGAAATATTTACACCGCTATCTCTATAAACATGGAAATATCTGCACCGATATCAGTATAAACATGGAAATATCAACACCACTATCTCTATAAACATGGAGATATCTACACCGCCATCTGTATAAACATGGAAATATCTACAAAGTCATCTGTATAAACATGGAAATATCTACACCTCCATCTGTATAAACATGGAAATATCTACACTGCCATCTGTATACACATGGAAATATCTACACAGCCATCTGTATAAACATGGAAATATCTACACCACTATCTGTATAAACATGGAAATATCTACACCGCTTTCTGTATAAACTTGGAAATATCTACACTGCTATCTGTGTAAATATGGAAATATCTCCACCGCCATCTGTATATACATGGAAATATTTCCACCGCTATCTGTATAAACATGGAAATATCTCCACCGCCATCTGTATAAATATGGAAATATCTATACCGCCATCTGTATAAATATGTAAATATCTACACCGCTATCTTTATAAACATAGAAATATCTACAAGGCTATCTGTATAAACATGGAAATATCTACAACGCTATCTGTGTAAACATGGAAATATCTACACAGCAATCTGTGTAAACATGGAAATATCTACACCGATATCTGTAGAGATGGAAATACCTACACCGCAATCTGTGCAAAGATGGAAATATCTACACTACTATCTCTGTAAACATGGAAATATCTACACCACCGTCTGTATAAACATGGAAATATCAACACAGCTATCTGTATAAACATGGAAATATGTACACCAACATCTGTATACACATGGAAATGTCTACATCGCCATCTGTATAAATATGGAAATATCTACACCGGTATCTAAATAAATGTGGAAATATCTACACCGCTATCTCTATAAACATGGAAATATGTACACCGCTACCTGTTTTAAGATGGAAATTTCAACACCGCAATCCGTGCAAAGGTGGAAATATCCACACCGCTATCTGTGTAAACGTGGAAATATCTACACCACTATCTGTACAAACATGGAAATATCTACACCGCTATATGTATAAAATGGAAATATCTACACTGCCTTGTGTATAAACCAGGAAATATCTACACCGTCATCTGTATAAACATGGAAATATCTACACTACTATCTGTATAAACATGGAAATATCTACACCACCATCTCTGTAAACATGGAAATATCTACACTGCCATCTGTATACACATGGAAATATCTACACAGCCATCGGTGTAAACATGGAGCCATTTATACCGCTATCTCTATACACATGGAAAAGTCTACACCGCTATCTGTATAAACATGGAAATATCTACATGGCAATCTCTATAAACATGGAAATATCTACACCGCCATCTGTATAAACTTGGAAATATCTACACAGTCATTTTTATAAACATGGAAATATCTACCCCGCTATCTGTATAAAGATGGAAATGTCTACACGGCTATCTCTATGAACATGGAAATGTCTTCACCACTCTCTGTATAAACATGGAAATATTTACATGGCTATCTCTATAAACATGGAAATATCTACACTGCCATCTGTATAAACTTGGAAATATCTACACAGTCATTTTTATAAACATGGAAATATCTACCCCGCTATCTGTATAAAGATGGAAATGTCTACACGGCTATCTCTATGAACATGGAAATGTCTTCACCGCTCTCTGTATAAACATGGAAATATCTACATGGCTATCTCTATAAACATGGAAATATATACACGGCAATCTGCGTAAACTTGGAAATACCTACAAAGTCTTCTCTATAAACATGGAAATATCTACACCACCATCTGTACAAACATGGAAATATCAACACTGTCATCTGTATAAACATGTAAATACCTACACAGCCATCTCTAAATACATGGAAATATCTACACCACTATCTGTATAAACATGGAAGTATCTACACCGCTATCTGCTTAGACATGGAAACATCTACACCGCCATGTGTATAAACATGGAAATATCTACACCGTCATCTGTGTAAACATGCAAATATAACACCGCTATCTGTATAAACATGGAAATATCTACATTGTCATCTGTATAAACATGGAAATATAACACCGCTATCTGCATAAACATGGAAATATTTACACCGCTATCTCTATAAACATGGAAATATCTCCACCGATATCTGTATAAACATGGAAATATCTACACCACTATCTCTATAAACATGGAAATATCTACACCGCCATCTGTATAAACATGGAAATATCTACACAGTCATCTGTATAAACATGGAAATATCTACACCACTATCTGTATAAACATGGAGATATCTACACCACCATCTCTATAAACATGGAAATATCTACAATGCCATCTGTATACACATGGAAATATCTACACAGCCATCGGTATAAACATGGAAACATCTATACCGCTATCTCTATACACATGGAAATGTCTACACCGCTATCTGTATAAACATGGAAATATCTACATGGCTATCTCTATAAACATGGAAATATCTACACCGCCATCTGTATAAACTTGGAAATATCTACACAGTCATTTTTATAAACATGGAAATATCTACACCGCTATCTGTATAAAGATGGAAATATCTACACAGCTATTTCTATGAACATTGAAATGTCTACACCGCACTCTGTATAAACATGGAAATATCTACATGGCTATCTCTATAAACATGGAAATACCTACACCGCCATCTGCATAAACTTGGAAATACCTACAAGGCTTCTCTATAAACATGGAAATATCTACACCACCATCAGTATAAACATGGAAATATCAACACTGTCATCTGTATAAACATGAAAATATCTACACAGCCATCTCTAAATACGTGGAAATATCTACACCGCTATATGTATGAACATGGAAATATCTACACTGCTATCTGCATAAACATGGAAATATCTACACCGCCATGTGTATAAACATAGAAATATCTACACCGTCATCTGCATAAACATGGAAATATAACACCGCTATCCGTATAAACATGGAAATATCTACACTGTCATCTGTATAAACATGGAAGTATAACACCGCTATCTGTATAAACATGGAAATATCTACACCACTATGTCCATAAACATGGAAATATCTACACCGCCATCTCTATAAACATGGAATTATCTACACCGCTATCTCTATAAACATGGAAATATCTACAGCGCCATCTATATAAACATGAAAATATCTACACTGCCATCTCCATTAACATGGAACTATCTACACCGCCATCTGCATAAACATGGAAATATCTACGCTGCCATCTGTAAAAAGATGTAAATATCTACACTGCGAGCTGTATAAACATGGTAATATCTACACCCCTATCTGTAAACATGGAAATATCTACAACGCTATCTCTAAAGACATGGAAATATATACACCGCCATCTCTATAAACATGGAAATACCTTCACGGCCATATACATAAACAAGGAAAAAACTACACCGCCATCAGTATAAACATGGAAATATGTACACCGCCATCTGTGTAAACATGGAAATATCTACACGACTATGTGTATAAACATGGAAATATCTACACGGCCATCTGTATAAAGATGGAGATAACTACACCACGAGCTGTATAAACATGGAAATATCTGCACCGCTATCCGTTTAAACATGGAAATACCAAAACCGCTATCTGTATAAACATGGACATATCTACACCACTATCTGTATAAACATGGAAATACCTACACCACTATCTCCATAAACATGGAAACACCTACACAGCCATCTCTATAAACATGGAATTATCTACTCTGCTATCTCTATAAATATAGAATATCTACACCGTCATCTGTATAAACATGGAAATATCTACACCGCCATCTGCTTAAACATGGAAATATCTACACCGCCATGTATTTAAACATGGAAATATCTACACCGTCATCTGCATAAACATGGAAATATAACACTGCTATCTGTATAAAGATGGAAATATCTACACCGCTATCTGTATAAATATGGAAATGTCTACACCGCTATCTCTATAAACATGGAAACATATACACCGCTAACTGTATAAACATGGAAATATCTACATGGCTATCTCTATAAACATGGAAATATCTACACCGCCATCAGTATAAACTTGGAAATATCTACACTGCCATCTGTGTAAACATGGAAATATCTACACAGCCATCTCTATAAATATGGAAATAGCTACACCGCTATCATTATAAACATGGAAATAGCCACACCGCTATCTGTATAAACATGGAAATATCTACACAGTCATCTGTATAAACGTGGAAATATCTACACCACCATCTGTATAAACTTGGAAATATCTACATTACCATCTGAATACACATGGAAATACCCACAATGCCAGCTGTATACACATGGAAATATCTACACAGCCATCTGTATCAACATGGAAATAACTGCACCGCTATCCATATAAACATGGAAATACCTACACCGCTATCTCTATAAACATGGAAGTATCTTCACCACTGTCTCTATAAACATGGAAATATCTACAGCGCCATCTATGTAAACATGAAAATATCTACACTGCCATCTCCATAAACATGGAACTATCTACACCGCCATCTGCATAAACATGGAAATATCTACAATGCCATCTATATAAAGATGTAAATAACTACAACGTGAGCTGTATAAACATGGTAATATCTACACCCCTATCTTTATAAACATGGAAATATCTACACCAATATCTCTAAAAACATGGAAATATATACACCGCCATCTCTATAAACATGGAAATACCTACACTGCCATATACATAAACAAGGAAATACCCACACCGCCTTCTGTATAAACATAGAAATGCCTACACAGGCATCTTTAGAAAGATTTAAATATCTTCACCACGATCTGTGTAAACATGGAAATATCTACACCGCTACCTCTATAAACATGGAAATATGTACTCCGCTGTCTATATAAACATGGAAATATCTACACCGCGATCTCTACAAACTTGGAAATATCTACACCGCTATCTGTATTAACATGGAAATAATTTCACCGCTATCTGTATAAACATGGAATTATCTACACCGCTATCTGTATAAACATGAAAATAACTTTACCGCTATCTCTATTAACATGGAAATGCCTACACCGCTATCTGTATAAACATGGAAATATCTACATGGCTATCTCAAAAACAGGGAAATATCTACACCGCCATCTGTATAAACATGGAAATAACTAGACAGTCATCACTATAAAAATCGAAATATCTACACCACAATCTGTATAAACATGGAAATATCTACACTGCCATCTATGTAAACATGGAAATATCTACACAGAAATCTCTATAAACATGGAAATAGCTACACCGCTATCTGTATAAACCTGGAAATATCTACACCACCATCTGTATAAACACGGAAATACCTAACACGCTATCTCTATAAACAAGGAAATATCTACAATGCCATCTGTAGAAAGATGGAAATAACTACTAAGCGATCTGTGTAAACATGGAAATATCTACACCGCTACCTGTATAAACATGGAAATATCTACACCACTATCTGTATAAACATGGAAATATCTGCGCCGATATCTGTATAAACATGGAAATATCTATACTGCTATCTTTATAAATATGGAAATATCTACAACACTATCTCTATAAACATGGAAATGTCTACACCGCTATCTGTATAAACATGGAAATACCTACATGGCTATCTCTATAAACATGGAAATATCTACGCCAGCATCTGTATTAACATGGAAATATCTACAGAGTCATCTGTATTAACATGGAAATATCTACCCCACAATCTGTATAAACATGGAAATATCTACACTGCCATCTGTATAAACATGGAAATATCTACACAGCCATCTCTATAAATATGGAAATAGCTACACCGGTATATGTATAAACATGGAAATAGCCACAACGCTATCTGTATAAACATGGAAATATCTATACCGTCATCTGTAAAAACATGGAAGTATCTACACAGTCATTTGTATTAACATGGAAATATCTACACCTCCATCTGTATAAACGTGGAAATTTCTACACTGCCATGTGTATACACATGGAATCATCTGCACTGCCATCTGTATAAACATGGAAATATCTACACCGCTATCTCTATAAACATGGAAATACCTACACCGCTATCTGTACAAGCTTGGAAATACCTACAGCGCTATCTCTATAAACATGGAAACCTCTACACCACTATCTGTGTAAACATGGAAATATCTCCACCGCTATCTGTATAAACATGGAAATATCTATACCACTATCTGTATAAACATGGAAATATCTCCACCGCTATCTGTATAAACATGGAAATATCTACTCCGCTATATGTATAAACATAGAAATAACTACACCGCTATCTCTATAAACATGGAAACATCTACACTGCCATCTGTATAAACGGGGAAGTATCTACACATTCATCTGTATAAACATGGAAATATCTACATCACTTTCTCTATAAATATGGAAATATCTACACCGCTATCTCTATGAACTTGGAAATATCTACACCGCCAGCTGCATAAACATCTAAATATCTACACCGCCATCTTTATAAACATGGAAATATCTACACCGCCATCTGTATAAACATGGAAATATCAACACCGCCATCTGTATAATCATGGAAATATCCACACTGCCATCTGTGTGAACATGGAAATATCTACACCGCCATATGTAAAAACGTGGAAATGTGTACACAGTCATCTGTATAAACATGTAAATATATACACCTCCATCAGTATAAACATTAAAATATCTACACCGCTGTCTCTATAAACATGGAAATACCTACACCGCTATCTGTGTAAACATGGAAATATCTACACCGCTATCTGTATAAACATGGAAATATCTTCACTGCAATATGTATAAACTTGGAAATATCTCCACCGCTATCTGTATAAACATGGAAATATCTACACAGTCATCTGTATAAACGTGGAAATATCTACACCACCATCTGTATAAACTTGGAAATATCTACATTACCATCTGAATACACATGGAAATACCCACAATGCCAGCTGTATACACATGGAAATATCTACACAGCCATCTGTATCAACATGGAAATAACTGCACCGCTATCCATATAAACATGGAAATACCTACACCACTATCTCTATAAACATGGAAGTATCTTCACCACTGTCTCTATAAACATGGAAATATCTACAGCGCCATCTATGTAAACATGAAAATATCTACACTGCCATCTCCATAAACATGGAACTATCTACACCGCCATCTGCATAAACATGGAAATATCTACAATGCCATCTATATAAAGATGTAAATAACTACAACGTGAGCTGTATAAACATGGTAATATCTACACCCCTATCTTTATAAACATGGAAATATCTACACCAATATCTCTAAAAACATGGAAATATATACACCGCCATCTCTATAAACATGGAAATACCTACACTGCCATATACATAAACAAGGAAATACCCACACCGCCTTCTGTATAAACATAGAAATGCCTACACAGGCATCTTTAGAAAGATTTAAATATCTTCACCACGATCTGTGTAAACATGGAAATATCTACACCGCTACCTCTATAAACATGGAAATATGTACTCCGCTGTCTATATAAACATGGAAATATCTACACCGCGATCTCTACAAACTTGGAAATATCTACACCGCTATCTGTATTAACATGGAAATAATTTCACCGCTATCTGTATAAACATGGAATTATCTACACCGCTATCTGTATAAACATGAAAATAACTTTACCGCTATCTCTATTAACATGGAAATGCCTACACCGCTATCTGTATAAACATGGAAATATCTACATGGCTATCTCAAAAACAGGGAAATATCTACACCGCCATCTGTATAAACATGGAAATAACTAGACAGTCATCACTATAAAAATCGAAATATCTACACCACAATCTGTATAAACATGGAAATATCTACACTGCCATCTATGTAAACATGGAAATATCTACACAGAAATCTCTATAAACATGGAAATAGCTACACCGCTATCTGTATAAACCTGGAAATATCTACACCACCATCTGTATAAACACGGAAATACCTAACACGCTATCTCTATAAACAAGGAAATATCTACAATGCCATCTGTAGAAAGATGGAAATAACTACTAAGCGATCTGTGTAAACATGGAAATATCTACACCGCTACCTGTATAAACATGGAAATATCTACACCACTATCTGTATAAACATGGAAATATCTGCGCCGATATCTGTATAAACATGGAAATATCTATACTGCTATCTTTATAAATATGGAAATATCTACAACACTATCTCTATAAACATGGAAATGTCTACACCGCTATCTGTATAAACATGGAAATACCTACATGGCTATCTCTATAAACATGGAAATATCTACGCCAGCATCTGTATTAACATGGAAATATCTACAGAGTCATCTGTATTAACATGGAAATATCTACCCCACAATCTGTATAAACATGGAAATATCTACACTGCCATCTGTATAAACATGGAAATATCTACACAGCCATCTCTATAAATATGGAAATAGCTACACCGGTATATGTATAAACATGGAAATAGCCACAACGCTATCTGTATAAACATGGAAATATCTATACCGTCATCTGTAAAAACATGGAAGTATCTACACAGTCATTTGTATTAACATGGAAATATCTACACCTCCATCTGTATAAACGTGGAAATTTCTACACTGCCATGTGTATACACATGGAATCATCTGCACTGCCATCTGTATAAACATGGAAATATCTACACCGCTATCTCTATAAACATGGAAATACCTACACCGCTATCTGTACAAGCTTGGAAATACCTACAGCGCTATCTCTATAAACATGGAAACCTCTACACCACTATCTGTGTAAACATGGAAATATCTCCACCGCTATCTGTATAAACATGGAAATATCTATACCACTATCTGTATAAACATGGAAATATCTCCACCGCTATCTGTATAAACATGGAAATATCTACTCCGCTATATGTATAAACATAGAAATAACTACACCGCTATCTCTATAAACATGGAAACATCTACACTGCCATCTGTATAAACGGGGAAGTATCTACACATTCATCTGTATAAACATGGAAATATCTACATCACTTTCTCTATAAATATGGAAATATCTACACCGCTATCTCTATGAACTTGGAAATATCTACACCGCCAGCTGCATAAACATCTAAATATCTACACCGCCATCTTTATAAACATGGAAATATCTACACCGCCATCTGTATAAACATGGAAATATCAACACCGCCATCTGTATAATCATGGAAATATCCACACTGCCATCTGTGTGAACATGGAAATATCTACACCGCCATATGTAAAAACGTGGAAATGTGTACACAGTCATCTGTATAAACATGTAAATATATACACCTCCATCAGTATAAACATTAAAATATCTACACCGCTGTCTCTATAAACATGGAAATACCTACACCGCTATCTGTGTAAACATGGAAATATCTACACCGCTATCTGTATAAACATGGAAATATCTTCACTGCAATATGTATAAACTTGGAAATATCTCCACCGCTATCTGTATAAACATGGAAATATCTACACAGCTATCTGTTAAATATGGTAATATCTACACCGCCATCTGTATAAATATGGAAATATCTACACCGCTATCTGTATAAACATGGAAATATCTACACCGCCATCTGTATAAACATGGAAATATCTACACCGCTATCTCTATAAACATGGAAATATCCACACCGCCATCTGTAAAAACATGGAAATATCTACACAGTCATCAGTATAAACATGGAAATATCTACACCACCATCTGTATAAACTTGGAAATATCTACACTGCCATCTGAATACACATGGAAATACCAACAATGCCATCTGTATATACATGGAAATATCTACACAGCCATCTGTATCAACATGGAAATTACTGCACCGCTATCTCTATAAACATGGAAATACCTACACCGTTATCTCTATAAACATGGAAGTATCTTCACCACTATCTCTATAAACATGGAAATATCTACCGCGCCATCTATATAAATATGAAAATATCTAAACTGCCATCTCCATAAACATGGAACTATCTACACCGCCATCTGCATAAACATGGAAATTTCTACAACGCCATTTGTATAAAGATGTAAATAACTACTCCGCGTGCTGTATACACATGGTAATATCTACACCCCTATCTTTATAAACATGGAAATATCTACACCGCTATTTCTAAAAACATGGAAATATATACACCGCCATCTCTATAAACATGGAAATACCTACACCGCCATATACATAAACAAGGAAATATCTACACCGTCATTTGTATAAACATAGAAATGCCTACACTGCCATCTGTAGAAAGATGGAAATATCTACACCGCGACCTGTGTAAACATGGAAATATCTACACCGCTACCTGTATAAACATGGAAATCTCTACACCGCTATCTGTATAAACATGGAAATATCTACACCGCGATCTGTATAAACGTGGAAATATCTACACCCCTATCTGTATATACATGGAAATATTTTCACCGCTATCTGTATAAACATGGAATTATCTACACCGCTGTCTGTATAAATATGGAAATATCTTTCCCGCTATCCCTATTAACATGGAAAGGCCTACACCGCTATCTGTATAAACATGGAAATATCTACATGGCTATCTCAAAAACATGGAAATATCTACACCGCCATATGTACGAACATGGAAATAACTAGACAGTCATCTGTATAAACATGGAAATATCTACACCACCATCTGTATAAACATGGAAATTTCTACACTGCCATCTATTTAAACATGGAAATATCTACTCAGCCATCTCTATAAACATGGAAATAGCTACACCGCTATCTGTATAATCATGGAAATATCTACACAATCATGTGTACAAACATGGAAACATCTACACCTCCATCTATATAAACATGGACATATCTACACTGCCATCTGTATACACATGGAAGTATCTACACAGCAATCTGTATAAACATGGAAATATCTACACCACTATCTCTATAAACATGGAAATACCTACACCGCTATCTGTATAAACATGGAAATATCTACACCGCGACCTGTGTAAACATGGAAATATCTACACCGCTACCTGTATAAACATGGAAATATCTACACCGCTACCTGTATAAACATGGAAATATCTGCGCCGATATCTGTATAAACATTTAAATATCTTCATTGCTATCTTTGTAAATATGGAAATATCTACACCGCTATCTCTATAAACTTGGAAATGTCTACACCGCTATCTGTATAAACATGGAAATACCTACACGGCTATCTCTATAAACATGGATATATCTATGCCACCATCTGTATTAACATGGAATTGCCTAGAAAGTCATCTGTATTAACATGGAAATACCTATATCACCATCTGAATAAACATGGATATATCTACACTGCCATCTATGCAAACATGGAAATAACTACACTGCCATCTCTACAAACATGGAAATAGCTACACCGCTATCTGTATAATCATGGAAATAGCCACACCGTTATGTGTATAAACATGGAAATATCTACACCGCCATCTGTATAAACATGGAAATATCTACACTGCCATCTGTATACACATGGAAACATCTACACTGCCATCTGTATAAACATGGGAATATCTACACTGCTATCTCTATAAACATGGAAATATCTCCATGTTAATATGGAGAAATATCTCCAAATTAATATGTTGACATCCTAACCCCAAAGGTGCTGGTTTTAAAAGTTGGGGCCTTTTGGGGGTCATTAGATCATAAGGACAGAGGCTTCATGATTGGAATTAGTGCCCTTATAAAAGAGGCCCCAGAGAGCTAGCTAGTCTCTCCCACTATGTGAGGGCCCAGCAAGAAGGCCAATCTATGAACCAGAAAGTTGGTCCTAACCAGATATCAAAACCACATGCTCCTTGATTTTAAACTTGCTAGCCTCTAGGACTGTGAGAAATAAATTTCTGTTCTTTATAAGTCATCCAATTTTTGGTATTTTGTTATAGCAGGCCTAAAAGCCTTTAGAACTAACTTCCAGTTAACCAGGAAAAAACAGAGTGAAAAGTTAAATGACACCATAAAAAGCAACCAGAAAATTCCAGAAGGGGAAATATTCTACAGGACAACTGACTAGTTTTTCAACAAGTCAATTTCACTAAATAAATATGTAAACAAAGAGTATGGGTATTTTCCAGGTTAAAACAGTCTTGAGCTAAATAATCAAATGCAATGTGTGTCCCTTGATTAGAAGAAACTAATTTGAACAAACCAGCCACAAAAGATATTTCAGGGAGACCAAGCTGGAAGGATCACTTGAGGCCAGGAGTTTGAGACCAGCCTGGGCAACGTAGTAAGACCTCCATCTCTACAAAAACAATAAATTACCTGGGCATGGTGGTGTGCACCTCTAGTCCTAGCTACTCAGGAAGCTGAGGCAGGAAGATCACTTGAGCCCAGGAGTTTGAGGCTGCAATGAGCTATGATTGTTTCACTGCACTTCAGGCTGTGTGAAAGAGCAAGACTTTGTCTCAAATAATAAAAGGACATTTCATAATAATTGAGGAAATCTGAATGTGGACTGGATAATAAATGATATAAAAAAGCCATTTTTTATTTTGTTTGAAAAGATGATTTTGTAACTATACAGGAAAATGTTCTTATTTTTTTAGAAATCTGTACTAAAGAATTTAGGGGTAAAATATCATTTTCTTTAATATACTTTCAAACACAAGCAAAAAATAGTCATGACACAAATATAGCAAAATGTTTACAATCTATGTTCTATGCTTGCCTGTGAGTGCCATTAATCTCATCTCTCTGCTTTTCTGAAAGTTTGAAAATTTCAAAGTTTTATGATAAATTTTTTTACATCCCATAATTTTATAATAATTTTTTTAAAGTTTGAAGCAAATCAACAACTATAGCTTCAAAAATATCCTGACCCACAATAAACATTGAACAGGGTATATTTCTCCCATTTCCTAAAAAAGTTGGCCCAGGAAGGAGTATGAGAGCTGCCATAGCTCTCCCAAGGCTCATTATTCTCCATCACTCCATGGGAAATCCCAAAATAAATTTTTTAAAAAGTTGTTTAAATTTATAATGTTTTTGATTCTATAATAATTTTATAATAAAATAATTGTAAAATGTTTTTGATTTTATAATTTATAAAAATTTTTATACATGTTTATGTTTGAAATGTCTATTTCAAACTTTATGAGATATTAAAATATAAGTAATATAGTTCATCATTTTAGAAATGCCATGCTTTTCTTCTCCTGCAATTACATAATCAAAGAGTAACTGTAGTTTTTCCTAGAACATTGCTTTGTAGGCTGGGCATGGTGGTTCATGACACTTTAGGAGGCCAAGGCAGGCAGATCTCTTGAGATCAGGAGTTTGAGACCAGACTGGGCAACACAGAGAAACCCTATGAGTAGTAAAAACACAAAAATCAGCTGTGCGTAGTGGCGTGCACCTATAGCCCCAGCTACTCAGGAGGCTGAGGTGGGAAGATCACCTGAATCTGGGGAGGTCAAGGCTACAGTGAGCCAAGACTGTACCATTGCACTCCAGCCTGGGCAACAAAGTGAGACCCTGTGTCAAAAAAAAATGAAATTTAATTTAAAAAAAGAAAATTGCTTTGTAAAATTAACTTTTTCAATCAAAACCAAGATTTTTCAGATATAGAGAATGCAGCCCACTGGTCAGATTTGTCAGTTCAAAGAGAATAAATTCTAGTTTCCTATTTTTCTAGCCTGCTTATGATTATCCAATAGGATATCAAAAAAGACCAAAGCCTTTGAGATCCATGTTCAGTATTTCTGAGTCTAACTCAGGATGCCAAATCAGGAGACAAGCACATTCTCATCAATTTTCAATCATTCGAGACCAATTTTGCTTATAATTATCCAGTTCTTTTAGACCACCTTTCTCCTGAAGCCAGCCTTATGGCTATTCACTTCACTTTAGCATAAGCCCCCAAGAAGGTGAACAAAATGAGGAAACGATTGGTTAAAGTTGGCGTTTGAAATTCTGAAACATGTCCACCATTCCCTTCACCCATGCCCACCCCTCTTAGAAGTAGTACTTTCAGATTATTTAAGAGTCGATGCTTCTATGTGGATTTTGTCATCTGTCCTTTATAACAGCTAGTGCGTTTAATTTGACTCTATTTTAAGCATATATTGACCTATGCTAATTATCTGTTAAAATAAATTCCACTCTTAGAGTTAATAAAGTGTGTGTGTCATGGAAGACCCATTGAAGTAAGAAGCTGAGGAGCCCTTATGGTAAAGTGGGACAAGAAATAATAAGACATAATAATTTTCCCATGCAAATCAACTACCGTAGCTTCAAAAATATCCTGACCCACAGCAAGTATTGGACAGGCCATGTTTCTCTCACTCCCTAAAAAATTGGCTCGGGAAGGAGTATGAGAGCTCCCATAGCTCTCCCAAGGCTCATTATTCTCCATCACTCCACAGGAACAGCCTGTCAGAGAAGAGTGAAAGACAATTTGTCAACCTCTCTTCAACTCCCTGATTCTAGCCAAACTTCATCAATCTCAAGTGAGGAGCCAGAGAGAAATCAAACCCCATATATCCAGCATCATTGTCTACTGGAGTCAAAAATCACAATTCCACTACCCACCCCAACACCACTGGCCCTGTTTCTCCCAATTGCTTTTTATTGTGTTTTTTAAAAAATCCTCTTTCCCTATCCCTGCAACACCGAGAAGGAGGAATTATAGTAGATAAATATGAAGCATGGAGATCCTTTAAAAATGTTTTTAATAATAAATGAGAAAATGAAAAGGAAAGGGTTGGGAAGGAACTAGGGAATACAAATGCCAGGGAAATGTTCAGTTTTGCTTTTAAAGATGTTAACACTCACTTATACATCTGCAAGACACTCCCCTTAAAGACAAGTTCTATGAGTGTGGGTCTGGTTGCATGAATAAGGATAAAATTACCTTTTTAGACGACGTTTCCCACATATCATTCAGAGACCCCTGAAGTTAGGTATCCCTCTTGTAGATGTCCTTGAGATGCTGCTGGACCTGGGAAAGAGGAAACTGGGATACGGGTCTATGCCAAAAGGTGCTTCTAGTTATAGGACACAGAGGAAAGGGGCAGAGGGAGAAAAACCCGAAGTCTGAGAATCTGGATTGCAGAAGACTACCGAGGTCGTGGGAGAAGGGAGAGAAAACAAGGATGAAAAGCGAAAGGGGAAGAGGCATGAAATGTTGTCAAATGTCAAAAGGCATTTGGAGAGAAGTTGGGAATTGCATTAAGAAAACCACTGCAAATCTCATTTCAGACCATTTAGAGATATGCCCCCTGGGAACTGCGAGCTCAGGCTGTTTAGCATCAAACAAATGGATCCACTCCATCCCTACCCTAATTAAATAAATCATTCAGTAATTCCACTGGGTTAAAGAACCAAAATATTAAAAACCTTCAGGAACTACTCTTGCCAAATATGTCAGGGATCGTATGTGTTTGTGTGTGTGTGTGTGTGTGTGTGTGTGTGTGTGTGTGTGTTCTGAGACACCACTACTGTTAAATAGGCAGAGCTAAGACTTAGGGGACTGGCAGATTATTGCAAAAAGGGCACGGGGAAGAGGGACTATGTTGTGAGCCTGGGAAAGAAGTTTGTGTGGGGACTGTGGGCAGTGAACGCGTTGGGAACAATATGGAAAACTGGGAGCTGCCTTGGAATCTACAGGGCCGGGTAAGAGAATGTCCGAAAGAAAAATGAGCAGGTGCGGGATGTGTGCAGAGTCTGAGAAGAGTCCAGGGCACCCGGAGTGGCTCCAGGAACGACGGACACCCCTCAAGGCTTTTGGGGGCGGTGGGTACTAATAGAACCCAGTGTCCAGGGTGCGCCGGGGAGGCTGCGAGCGCGGCGGGAGTGGGGCGCTGGAGGGTGAGGACGCAGGAGTGAGGAAGCAAAGCCTGGGCCGGGCAGGGGCCTCCCAGCTGGGCCCGGAGGCAGCAGGGGGAAAAGGGCTAGGAGAGGGCATGGCGGCAGCACGGCGGGAAGCGAGGGGCATCCGGACACTCACCCCGTTGGCCGCAGCCATCTGCCCCACGATCTCGATGGCCGTCCTGCTAAAGTACCTGCCGTCGCTGCCCACCACCGTGGTGCAGCCCCGGCGGTCGCGCAGGTCGATGGACGATAGCACGCTCTGGATGAATTTGGGCTGGTAGTTGCGCTGGCCCTCGAAGAGGCCGGTAGGTCGCCGCAGACCTCCACCGCCGGCCGGCCGCCGGTCCTCGTAGGGCACGGTGGGCACTGTCAGCACCGGGATGGGGCTCCCCTCCGTGGCGCCTCCTGGCCGGTCCTGCTGAGGCTTCCGGGGCCGGAGGCAATCTGCAGCCTGCCAGGGGCCTCCGCCCACCTGGCCGCTCACCGGGACTCCGCCTCGCGCCCAGGCCCCCTCTCCGGCAGGTCGGCACCCTGCGCCCTGCACCCGCCCGCCTGGGGACTGCCCGCCCCTCCTCTCCGTGCGGCTGCTCGCTGACTCCCTCGGCGGAGATAGCTTCTGCCTTCCTGTAAAGTTTTCTCCCGCCCACCTTCTCCGCTGACAGACTGCCCGAGGTGTCCTCAGTTTCTCCCCAAGTTGGACTCACTTTCGGGGTGTCCCAAAAGCCTGATTCCAGGGCCTGCTAGCCCGACCCCGGTGATGCCTGCACCCGCGCCTGGCCCCAGCCTTCACGCGCGATCGCCGCCCTCCGGGGCACACCCTGTGCCAGAAAACAGCCGGCGGGCGGCGAGACTTTGGGCAGAGTCCGGGTTCCTCTCTGGCGCCAGGCCCGTCTCCCTGTCTCCCTGGGAGTGCGCAGCCTACACGCACCAGTTTCTCTTTAGAACAAGCACGGGGAGGGATTTAGGAGGGGGCTGAAACATTTTGCCATCAGCGAACAGCCTCAGCCAAAAATAACCCTGGAAAGGCGAGCTAAGAATGGTTATCTCCTGCCAGCGCTGAAATCGGAGGCTGGGCGCTGCATGTGGGGTGTGTGTGTGTGTGTGTGTGTGTGTACCCTCCCACCCCGACCATTTGTTGAAGGGAATCACCACTGTCAGACTTCAATCCAACAGGACCCACTCGAGCCATCCACACTTTCCCCAGCCTCCTCCAAAACAGCACACTTTCCGGTATGGACAATTCTTTTTTTTTTTTTTCACTTGTTTGTTTGTTTTGGTGGTTGCAACAGCAGCAACACAGACGACACATATTTCCCTATTCTTCTCGCCCTTCTCACCCTCCCTACCCAGCTCCTGCCTTAGAAACAGGCTTGGCCTACACTGTATCTGTCCACACTGCCTGAACTCTTCCCTGAATTAATCGTTTTCAATAGGAGGGGGCTAAATCCCTTATTAATGCCCTACCAGGGGTGAATGAATAAAGCCAAGTTAAAGGGGAACTGGGTACCACATACTGTGCTAGGTTCCTTTGCATGTATCCTTTCATTCTGCTGGAGCTAAAGATGTTCTGCCTCCTCTCCATAAAACGCACCCAAACTCCAAAACCAGGAAATTCTCCATAGAAAATAGGAGTGAAGAGAGACAAGACTAACAGGAGAAACCCCAAAGCAGGAAGAAAGTTTTGTCTCCCATTTCGCTCAAGGAATTTTTGGACCCACCAAGGCTACTGTCCTGAAAGATCCTGCTGCTTCTCCTTCCCCAAATATTGTCCACTTCCTGAGAGTAAGGCTGACTTGCCGCAGGCTTATAAAGTGTTTGGTCACAGTAAGACAACTGTGAGTAATAACACACATTGTATACTGTTTTGCATTTTGCAATTGATAAAAGGCTTTGCATCTGTTTTTTCTTTGGAGGCTGAAGAAAAGAAGAATGGTATTCACGCAGTTCCCATTTTACAGATGAAAACAAGAGGACTTTTTCTGTGAAGTCAGGAAAGTGGTTACAATGGTACTTTCTGCCTGTCCGAATTATGTATTGCCCCTCCCCTTTCTATTAATAACATTGAAGTGTGATGGGACAACCACTGAAGCTGTCAGTTGAAACCTGCTGGGACTTTTTAGCCATTCTCTTCAACATAAAGAATGGGTGTTTTTGGAGGGGGTGAGAGGAATGGGGAAATGTTGTCAAAGAGTACAATGTTTTAGTTGAGACAGGAAGAATACATTTTGTTGAGATCTACAGCACAGCATGGTGACTGTAGTTTACAATGAAGTATTGTGTATTTCAAAATTGCTAAGACAATAAATTTCAAATGTTCTCACCACAAAAAAGATAGGTTTTGAGGTGATGAATCTATTAATTCTCTGGATTTAATTATTCCACAATGTATACATATATCATAACATCACATTATACCTCCGTAAATACATACAATTTTAATTTGTCAATTAACATTTTTTAAAAGAATAGTGTGGACAGTTGGGGAGGTAGTTTTTTTTTTTTTTTTCCTCTAGTCTCTACTCAGTCTCCAAGATCCCATTCCCCATAAAGTTCCTGTCACCCAGGTGGAGTGCAGTGGCACAATCATGGCTCACTGCACCCTCTCCCTCTTGGGCTCAAGTGATCCTCCCGCCTACAGGTACATGCCACCACGCCCAGCTAATTTTTGTAGTTTTTGTAGACATGGGGTTTCACCATGTTGCCTAGGCTGGTCTCGAACTCCTCAGCTCAATCAATCTGCCCACTTTAGCCTCCCACAGTGCTGGGATTACAGGTGGGAGCCACCAAGCCCAACCCATAAAGTTCCTAACTTTTTATCTCCCTGGGAGTGCACAGCCTACACACACCAGTTTCTCTTTAGAACATACTTAAGAGTCTTGGCTTAGCATCCAACAGACAGAACTTTAACACTTCTACGGATCTGTGCACCTGTCTATGGTGTGGGGTTTTTAAGATCTCTTTCTAATGACACTTTATTTTGCAAAGCAGGACAGTTTCATTCCCAGAAGAGCAGGTATGGTAAATCCTTTCTTCCAGTAACGAAGACAATGATCCAAACCCTAAGCCTCAGAGAAGCCCAGAAACCCTCCAGGCCTCCATCTCTCTGCTCCTAGCACCTGCCTCTCTCTTGACATCAACATCATTCTCCCCTCTCACAGCCCAGCTCCTTCCACAGACCCAGGGATTAGGCACCAGCACCTCAGACTAGATTTTAGAGAATTACCATTCAAGAGGCAATCCTCTTCCCTTGGTTCCAATTTCAAGGTTCTCAAAGACTGGAACAGGGCTAGTTTGAGGAAATGTGCCCCATCGCATAGCCAGAAAGAACCTTACAGTGAAAAGGAAAACAATTCTTCCAAAGTAAGGGGGTGCTGATCCCCAGAGGGAGGACAGATGGGCAAACAAACAGTAACCGGGCCACCACATGCTTCACACTCACTGATCAAGGACTTCTAAAACCACTTTTCTTTTCTCTGAATTTATATAGGATTTTGTATCACTCATAAAGGAATGTCTTATAGGCTGATAACACCTTTCTATTCATGCTTACACTTAACATTTAGGCTAGGATAATTTCCTAACCTCAGTGTCCTCACTATAAGATGGGAATTATTATAATCCCTACCTCATAAATTGTTGGGAGGATTAAAATACTTAGTAAAGTGCCTGACTAATAGAAAGGCATTCAATAAATGTTAGCTATTCATGGTGTCATCATCATTATATTGACCATTATTACTAATCTCCTGTATTGCAAGAATTACAGTTTATATTTTTGTAGACCATCACTGTAGCTAAAGGGTCTTTGGGCCATAGGTGATATTCCATAAAGGTTGGTTAAATTGATCTGTGGTTTTTGACTATGGAAACTCAGAACTCCCTCAAAATGTACAAAACAGATTTACCTGCTAAATAAATCTCTTCAAAGCTGACCCCAGGTTTGATTGAATTAATTCCAATGAATTTGTCACAATGATGGAGAAAGGAAACTTAGAGGGCCCCACAGTTGTTTGCTGGTAAAATGAGAAGTTTGGATTAGATCAATGTTTCCCAAAATATTTTCCTCAGAATGTTAGTGCCCCTCGAATCCTGCACAAAGCAAGAGTTTCATGACCAAGTAGCTTTTAAAACTCCTGTACACTCTACTCCCATTCTTCACAATGCACACTTTCATATTAAAAGTTCTGAGAGGTCCTCAACAGAAGACATCACTTAACTTTTTTTTTTTTTTAAGACAGATTCTCACTCTGTCACCCAGGCTGGAGTACAGTGGCCACCACTCCTGGCCTAAACATTTTTTAACCTGGTGCTTCCCAATCTAAACTCACAGGGACCAGTTTTCTTAATGAAAGAGAATCAGACTAGCTTGTAACCATAGCTGGTGACACTCCCCTGCCCCATTCCTTGTATGTCCTCAGTGGACTAGGTCAGGAATAAATAAATTTTCCTGATTCTCAAGGGCTGGTCACTCCTTTGCACTGAGCTCAAAGCTTCTCTGTAGCATGGGTCACAATGAATGGTAGCCCTGATAGCCTAGAGTAGCCTTTCAGCCTTCTCTGAGCCTCTAAAGACTGAGGATCCTTGGCATGAAATGGAGCAACTGATATACCCTTGCTTCCCCTGGGGACTCTCTTGCTCTCAAAAAGGCATCAGCCATCATCTCCATCTAGAGAATATACTAGCTGACTCAGCTTGACCAGCCTGTACCAAAATGAGAATCTGGGTAAAATAAGCATTGAAACACTTCATTCCTTGTAGATTCACAAAACATATTAGCATATTAAAGACTATGAAGTTCTGCAGGAAAAAAAAACCTATTTAACTTTAATCCAACATTGCCAAGTTTTATTTGACCATGGAAGATTTTTCCAAAACACTTACAAACAGATCAAGGACATTAATCTTTCATGAAACACTAGATCCCCAAGGTCCTCTCCAGCTACATCATTCTGTGATTTTCTTTTTTATTTATGATGCATTAAAAGATTAATCTCTATCAGACTTCCATTTAGAAATTCACCAGAATGTGCAAAGGCAGCAGGTAAAATTGCTGAAGGGTATTATAAAAATACCCTCCAGTGATTTTTGAAACTTAAACTGAAATATTTATATAACTATATATTTCAGTTTGTATATTATATATTTATGTATATACACACATATATATGTGTGTATATATATTGGTGTATGTATATCTATATCTATGTATATATGGCATTATATCCATTTTACAGATGCAGAAACTGAGCTTTAGAGGGGGTGAGCAATTGGTCCAAAGCCACACAGCACACAGGTAGTCATTGATAAAGGTAAAAACAAGAGTTGAAGCCTGAGGTGTAAGGACACAGAGACAAGTACACAAATGTTTACAAGTTACACATATGACACGTGCCTTTAACATGAATTTCTTGAACATTCATTTAGAGGTCTTACAATGAAGACATCAGAGTGGCAGCAAGTTCTGTTGGAATCAGGGGAGCGTGTTCTTCTATAATCCCCTGGCTAACAGGAAAGCACACTGATTTGGCCCATGGTAGTTATACACTCCCATTGAGTCAGGGGCCACTTCTATGCACACAGGAGGTGCTAAAAATATGCTGTTGACTCATTGCCTCTAAGAGCAGAAGAAATGCCAAAAGTATAGGACAAGAGGCAGAAAAGCACACGGAAAAATGTCGTAGGGCAGTCCTCTGAGGAAGTGTTAGATCCCTTTGAAATCTGTCCAAACACTTTCTTGTGCTGGGGAAAGTCAATTACATATTTCAAGCAACCCCACATGTCATACGAGTATCTTGTATGTGTTTGTGTACTCGTGTCTGTGAACTTACATCTCAGACTTCAACTTCTCGCTCCCCACCCTTATCAATGACTGCCTGCATGGCCTTGGGCAAGTTGCTTTCCCTCTTCAAAGCTCAGTTTCTGCATCTATAAAATGGACATAATGCTACCTACCTCATGGGGTTAGTGATCACATTTAAGGAGCTAATATGTGGAAATTGCTTACACAGTACCTATCACATAATAAGGGTTTAACAAGTGTTTGATGTAATTGTTTTGATTATTACTACTATTACTAAAATAATAATTACTACAATAATAATGATTCTTATTCTCTATATTAGTATTATCTTTGAAAATGGGCATGGATTATGTCTATGTAACACTTTTGGCACAATATCTAGCATTATATCACACACAAATTAGAGAATTCATGTTATTAAGGATGAAAAAATATTTTTACTGACCCTTAAATTCTTCGTAAGTAACTGCAAAAGAAGCCATTATCCCAACACATGAAATAAAAAAGAAAATTCAGTTCCTCTGGAGTTTGTTTTTGGAGGTAGCCACAGGATACCTAATTTTTTTTTCTTTTCAGAGAGACCGAGGGGCTCACTAGGTTGACCAGGCTGGTCTTGAACTCCTGGTCTCAAGCCATCCTCCCACCTCAGCCTCCCAAAGTGCTGGGATTACATGCATGAGCCACCACATCCAGCCTACCTAAAATATTGAATGCTGTTAATAAATCTCCTGAGGCCAGCATAAGAAGGTGATGGGCAAAACTAATGCAGGTATGTTTTTCTGGCTTTTTCATGTATTGGGCCAAACTTTGAAAAGCACTTACTATTAATGGCTAACTTGCAAAATTTGTGATTTATTAAAAGCAGATTTTAATTGTTTTACCTAAAAATAATAGGCCTCTGATCTGCCAAAGATGAAGATTTAATTTCTAGGTGTTCCCCACAATACCTAGAAACATCAGTGGAATCGAGTATTAAACACTTTAGAACTATTCTCATCAAAGTTCTTTAATATATAATACAGCAAAAGAAAAGTTTCTTTTCTAAAGGCTTCTCTATACTTTTTTTAATAGTTGAATTTCATTTCTGAAGGCTCCTAAAAAGAATAGAATTTAGATCTTTATTAAAGAGGAAATATATTTTCCATGTTTAATTTAAATGACATTCCATCAGTCATTTGCAATCTTAGCCTACACAGAATTTTTTTTTTTTGGTAGTTTTTATGTTTGGCTTTAGGAGGGGATTCCCAATAATCTCTATATAAATATTTCTAATCTCTATATAAATATTTTAACATTTCAATGTAAATTAGTTTTTTAAAACTATTTTATCCATAAAAATAATGAATTTGCATGGCTGAGGGTGAAATAATGTGTTACCAGGACCCCTCAGTTTTGGGGGTTGTGAGTAGATCCCATCTTCATGTTCCTCCAGCCCAGCCCAAGCCTGGCTCAGGTCCTCCTCCCCCATTTGCCAGGAACCACCATCCCCAGGGATTCTATGTGCCCTGCCTGACCAGTGTTCTCCATCAGAGTTTACCAATCTTTTGTTCATTCCCTCAGAGCACAGCTAAGCAAGAGTACACTAATTTGAAAATTAACTCAAGCAAATAGAGGAACAATATCCCCAACACATTGCATTTTAACATAGGGTTTCCTGGACACACTGTTTCAACCCAAGAGTTGGGCTAATAGTAGGAGTTCCATCTGCTAAAATACGGCTGTCAGCTTCAGAGGGAAATTCATGAACGTCTTCGTAGTTTGTTTTTACGTTTCACTTGGCACTGTTTCTAAAATTTCCTCTGAAGCCAAAAAATAAGTTATTTCCCAGCACACTGGGCACTTTTCATTTATCATTGGATTGATTTTTGTAACTTGCAGTAGGAGCTGAAATCGACCAGGGGGTTCTTATCCAACAGACAGCAGCAAAACTCTTTGTGTATCTGCGTTCCTTTCAACAAGCGTGACTTCCTCAATGGCATCATTCGTGAGCGTAACACAGAGCTCAGCAATAACGTTTCTTCACTAACCCTACCAGGTATCCAACATAGGATGTTACTTCCTTTCACTGTTTTCCGACTCCTGGCAGATATTAATCATTGGGATTTCGGAACAAGGAAATAGAATTTCTGAGAATGCTTGGGAATTCCCAAATTCATATGATTTTCATAACACTTCACTTACAAGTTTTTGAAAAATAATAAATGACTATAATAACAAGCAAATAGTCGTTTTTTTCTGTAACAGGATTATATGAAAAGTTTTAGTAGTCTTCTGTTTTAAAGAGATATGATAACAAATGATGATTTATTATTATTAGGAGCCAACATATTGTAACAAGATTATAAAATCCAATAGCATTAATAGAGAAAACATTAAAAAGAAATGAATGTTATCACAAAATAAATGCTAAAGAAAAGTCCTTTAAAGATTGAAAGGTAACACCACAAATACTTAATGCTTTAATTGTTGTTTACATGACATTGTTATACAAGGCATCAATCATCCCCTCCAATACCATTTAAATAACATAACATTCTGATCTCCTGGCAAGATGAATAGCACTAGAAAGAAGCAACTGTCAAAATTGCCGATTTAAGGGCATATTTTGTTTCTAAAACTTGGCATTTCTTAGAAAACCTCTCATAGGATTTGTAAAACATATAGTATGCCTAGGAACACATTAATATTTATTTGCAGAAATGGTTCACTGTTAGCAGTGGACAAGGCCATGAACACACACTTGTAACACAGCAACAGATACAAGAAAGTCTGACTGAGGCTCCTTTACTGCTCCTGTCCTGTTCACCTTAACTTTCATCTCCACATGTCAGTGCTTCCTCATCTTGCTTGACTTGAAGTCAGTGCATTTCTTCAAGCCAGTAAGTTCTCTATACTGACTATTAAGCTGTAATTTTCACAGGAAAATTAGAATGTTCCTTCCCATTTTCCTAATTTCTCAACTGATTTTTCTCAGAATTCAGAATCCACAAATATTGAAATGCCAGGAGAGAATTTCCAAATGGAAATGCTGTTCCCTTCGTCCATTTTCAGAAGAAACCGTAGGATAGTGTTATCCTTCTCTTCTCCAATTTTTTTTTTCCTGCAAACTTATGGTTATCACCTCTTTAAGTGAGTAGCTCACAATTTTGCCTCCCCTGCAAATGGTCCCAAAACAGTGAAGTGGGTCCTCTTTAGCTGTGTCTTTAGTACATAATCCTGCATTTCTGACCATATGCAGGGAGTGTGACCCAGGGAAGGATCCCTGACTCAATGGGATTTCTCTTGCTGTCTCTAGAATTTGAACACTGGAACCCAGATGTACAGAGGCTGGGAGCCATCGTGGTGTGCTATATTGATGACGGCAGCAGTGGGTGCTGTGGGGGCAGTTAATTGACAGCTACCTGTTGCTGACATCCCAGGAACTGCCTGAACCTCCTCTTTCCCAGTCATAAGATATCTAAGATTCTGCAGTATTCTTCATTAAATCCTAGCATGGTTTAAGCTAGCCAGAATTAGGTTCTGTTGCTTTCAATCAACAGAACCTTAGCTAATACGTTGTTATTTCCTGGTCTTTGTTCCTTTAATTTTCCAGGAAAAGAAGGGAAAATGGCTTACTGGTTTTAAAAAGAGACAAGGGACAACATACCATTTATGCAAAATTTAGAAGCACTCAAAGGAAACTCTGGAAAGTTCCTGAGACATACCTAGGTAGGATCAGCATAAAACTTGAACAGTGTATCTAGATCATGGTTGCCATGGTTGCCTTGACACAATGAACATCTGTATCAAGATCATATTTTCTTGGTGGGACAGAGAGAAGCACAAGGCGGGACTCACATTTACAGTAATCCTTGTTTTCCAGGAACCATACAACCCAGTTTGTCCAGAGCTGTTCATCTTAAGTTTGTTATCCCACCATAATTATAAATAGAACCTCCTTTTTCTCTCAAGAATATCCCACTTTGGATGATAATTTCTGTGAATACCCATTAAGAATATTTAATAACTATAGAAAACTGCTTCTCTATATTTTTTCTATGTTTGAAACATTTTATAACAGAAATATCTTTAAAGTTATCACCTACACAGAATATAGCTGCCAAATGCTCCTACTCTGCTATTCTAACCATGAATCCCTCTGGGGCCCCTTCCTCCTACGGCGCTTGTAAGGATGAAATGAAATAAGCTCTATGAAGTGCCCAACAGTGACCAACACTGAATAAAATACAGCCACCATAGGAGGCCTTCCCTTATGTTCACCAAACTCCTGATAAGTTATTCGGTGATGTTTTAATCTTAATATTTTATGTAGATTATACATTCATCTGATTCAAAATGCAAAAGGTACAAAAGCGTATACAGTTAAAAGTTTCCCAACCCACTACCATTTATCTCCCTGGAGGCAACTGTTTCCAGATTTTTGAATATCCTTAAAGAATATCATATGTATGGAAAAGAAAGATTATATATTTATATGCATCTGTGTATGCATTTTCCTATGAGAGGCTCACAAAGTCTCCTTGAAGAGATATCATTATTACAAATACCCCTCAATTTACAATGGGGTTATATTCCAATAAACTTATGAAAATATTGTAAGCTGAAAATGCATTTAATACACTTAACCTACTAAACATCATAGCTTAGCTCGGCCTACCTTAAACACTCACATTAACCTACAGTTAGGCAAAATCATCTAACAGAAAGCCCATTTTATAATAAAGTGGGCTTTGAATATCTCATGTAATATAATGAATACTGTACTGAAAGTGGAAAACAGAATGGTTGTATGAGTACTCAAAGTACAGCTTCTGCTGAATGTGTATTGCTTTCAAACTATCTTAAAGTTGAAAAATCATAAGTCAAAATATTCTAAGTCAGGGATTGTTTGTACTTCTACTTTACATGATGAAATTGAGCCTTGAAAAGATTAAGTGACGCGCCCAAGGTCACACTGGCAGTTAAATAGTGAAACTTGGATCCAAATTGTTCAGTCACTACATGTATTGTCTTGAAATTTGAAAAAGTGGAAGAGGAATTAAACTACTAAATTGAAGGACTATTTTAGGCATAGAAGAAGCAGATGCCTTCATGTCCAAGTGATTGTGAAAAGCCCACTTGCCCCAAAATATGTCTCCTGGTCATATGAAATTCCACCATTTCAGATTTTTACCTGGGGATTTAGAGTAATCTGCTGTTTTCCTAGAGCTCCCCTAAAATAGAAATAGAAAATTTTGGAAGGCTAAATATATGCTAACATTGGAAAACTCATTTTCTCCCCTTCGTAAGGCAAGGTACTGAAGGAGGGGGCCCTACGGGCCATGCAGGGACATCCTGGAGGCATGGGGAGAAGAAACTGAAAGGCAAGTTTGTATGGAACAAAGAATACCGATCTCAGGATTCTCCCTTGAACCTGCCCTAACTTTGTTCAAATAGACTTAGCCACTGACCTGCTGTCAAAAGACCACAGCCAATCTGACTTGTTTTCAATATAATGATGAATATTGATTTGGTCCCTTCATCCAACATTCTCAGCTGGATCTTTTTTGACCAAGGATATACATTACTAGGTGAGTACAGGCAGTTAATTCTTCCACACGGGACTTCGGAGTTTCTGAGTTAACCAGAATCACCCACCTTAACATCTGCCAGTTTATACCCCAAGTCCTGACCAGTGCCCCCTACCTGCTATGCCTCATGTTTTCAATAGAGCATAAAATCAGAAATGAAAGATGAAACATCATAGCCAATATCACAGAAATACAAAGGATCCTAAGAAACTGCTAGGTAAAATTACACACTAACTAATTGGATCATCTAGAAGAAATGGATAAATTCCCAGACACATAAAACCTAACAAGATTGACTCATGAAGAAATTTAAAAATCTGAACAGACTAATAGCAAGCAAGGAGGTTGAATCCGTAAGAAAATGTCTCCTATCAATGAAAAACCCAAAACCAGATGGCTTCCCAGATTAATTCTACCAAATATTTTAAGAAGAACTAATACCAGTCCTTCTCAAACTCTTCCAAAAAGCTGAAGTGGAGGGAATACTTCCAAACTCATCTTACAGGGCCAGCATTACCCTGATTCCAAAGCCAGACAAGAACACTACAAGAAAGGAAAATGACAGGCCAATATCCTTGATCTACATAGATGCAAAAATCCTCAACAAAATCCTAGCAAACCAAATTCAATAGCACATTGAAAGAATCATTCACCATGATCATGTCATGGTTCAACATAAGCAAATCAACACATATAATATACCATATTAGAAAAATAAAGGATAGAAACTATATGGCCATCACAATAGATATAGAAAAAGCTTTTGACAAAATTCTAAACCCTTTCATGGTGAAAAAAAAAAACACCCAACAGGTCACGTATTGAGGGACTGTATCCCAACAAAATAAAGGCCATATATGACAAACCCATAGCTAACACCATGATCAATGGTGAAAAGTTGAAACTTTTCCTCTACCATCAGGAACAAGACAAGGATGCCCACAGACACCACTTCTCAGGGTAATTAGGCAAAAGAAAGAAATAAAAGGCATCCTAATAGGAAAGGAAGAAGTGAAACTGTCTATACTGATGGCATGATCTTGTTATATATAGAAAACCCTACAAACTTCACTAAAAAAAGGTTAGAACTCAACACAAAGAAGGGAACAATAGACACTGGGGGACTCCAAAGGTGGGAGGGAAGGATGGTGGGAGCAAGGGTTGAAAAACTACCTATCGATTACTATGCTCACTGCTTGGGTGGTGGGATCATTAGAAGCCCAAACCTCAGCACCATGCAATATACCTGTTTAAGAAACCTGTACATCTACGCTCCTGACTCTAAAATGAAACATGCAATATTTAAAAAACAAAAACAAATAAATAAAATTTGAAAACTTTTAGAACTGAACTGATAGGTGAAATCAGTAAAGTTGTAGGATACAAAATCAACAGATAGGGCCTTGAACACAGCAACATCCAGCTGTCTGACACGAAAGTCTCAGGGGCAAGAAAACCTCTATATGAACTCAGAAACAATGAGCTAAGTTGTGTTTATGTCTGAAAGGATGTTAAGAACTTCATTCATGTTACATCAGAGCCAACAGAAAGAACCAACAGGAAACCTGTACCCAACAAACAGAAATGACAAGATGAAGGGAAAGCAGAGGTAAGGGCTTACCTTAGAAAGGGCAAGTGATTAGCTCAATATGCAATACAATGTTTGCTCCTGAGCCAAAAATTTGTACAATAATTTGGACATTACTTGCACAACCAGAAAAATCAGCCGCTCATTAGGAAAATGTGTTTCTGTAGAAGTCTTAGGACTCAGCTATCTATAATAACATGAAAAGACAATATTTTCATCCAAAATGAGTATTTTTGTTTGTCTTGGCTTGTTATTCTAACGTCAACAGCCTCTAAATAAACTGTTGAAGTACATGATATAACCACCTCTTTCTCCATCTTTCCCATTGCTCCCATAGGGTTTCAGTTGTGCAATTTCACCATTAGCAAAGCTTTTTGCTGAAATCTGGCTTTTCAAAGGGAGAGTATCCAGAAACAGAAGATGCTGATCTGGGAGGCTCTTCCTAATAGAACTGCTGCTTCAGTTTAACTTGAAAAAGCCCACACCCAGTTCCTAATGACAAACATCTGAACACCGGGTCTTCCCCTGAGCAAGACCATGCTATGCCTCCTGCTCGCTCTGTTCTATAAGCAACCCACAGATTGCTCCCTGTGAAGAGGAGCCTGCAAGGGGAGCAGCATTCCACCAGACCCTGATTTAGCAAGATATTTCCATATCATTCCCCCAACCAGCTGGAAGTCCTCCACTGCTCTTGTGTAAAAATCTAACTCATCTCACTGAATTTCCTGATTTAAAAGTCTAATTCATGTCACCAAAAGTGTGACAGAAGGAAACCAAGTACACCATCTCTCTCTTACCAAACCAAAGCTATTGCATGTGCATTCTGGGGGGAAAACATGGTCCAAATATGTTATGGAGGGGGTGCCAGCCCAGTGTCATCCTCTTACTATTGCCATAGGATCTTGGCTGATGGCATCAGAGGAAAAACAAGTTTATCGATTACTTTCAACCATTAAGCTCACTCCTCCATGAAAAATATGTCACAAGTCCAATGTCTCTTATTAAAATAAGCACTGCAAAATATAAAGGAGTCACAGTTTTAAAATGGGACACACGTTCTCTAAGCGGTGAACCACGTTAGAGGTGCACTGTTTACAATGTATAAAGTCCCCTGGAGCCAGGGTTAGGAAGCGCATCTGTTCTTTGATGTTCTGGGATGAAGGAGAAAGGAAAATGTGCTGCCAGAAGTGAGTGGGAAGGAGCCCATGAGATAAAGGAAGTAAATCCATTTGCTGATTGCAATAATAATGGTAATATACGAAGCTATACATACATACATACATACATACATACATACATACATACATGCAAATTTTCACATTTTTTTAAAAAAAGAACTTAAGGCTTCCACTCATGTAATCAGCCCTTATGAACTCTCCTGATTAGCTGCAAGGAAAATCTTCCTTTCTCCACTTTCTTGCAGCATCCTGGGCTCCCTTTTGACTTTTTTTTTTTAACTTATAAACGAACAGCTCATATTCTGAAGTTTGTAGTCCCCTCCCGCCCCCCCTCTCTCTATACGGCTCATTTACATTGGCAGCTGTCGTGCTGCTGGGCATCCTCAAACCCACAAGTTTCCCTTTAATGTTTGAGCAGACAAACATGATCATGCACTAGGCATCACTGTGCCACTCAAAATGCTTTTTTGTTTTTTTTATTGCATCTGAGAGAAATCTCAAGGTTGCAAACCTGGAGTCAGAATTGTCTCCATGTGTCTCAGTAGGAAGAGTATCGAGTGAAGGAACAAGTTGATTCTACTAATCAAAAGGAATTTTTTTTGATATCAAGTCATCCTCCGAATGAATTATTACCGAGTGGAGGGTCACATGAAGAAAATGGTCAAACAGCACCACCTAGAGCAAGAGCTGAGAAGTGCAGCGGAGCCGGGCTGTGTCAGGAAAGAAAAGCAAGCTGGGGCCTGGCTCAGCGCTCTCCCCTCTGCTCCTGTCTGCATGGAAAGATTAGGATGACAGTGGCAGGAAGCCTGTGCACTTAGTATGCATCACTTGAAGGGAACACACAGATTCCAGTAAACAGTTGGAAGGAAATGTTAATACCAGGCTCTGCTAAACAATATCAAATGAGTCCTAGATGAGGCAAGCGACTTTCATCAAAGTTTCCTGATACCTGAAAAGACAGCCCAGGGGATCCTGCGCTACATGTGGTGTATGTAAATTAAGCGGGTTTTTTTTCCCCTTTGTAATCAAGGCTCATACACAAACAAAATCACACTTTAGAAATGGCCTATTTCAACTTGTAACTAGCTTGCTTTCAGGGGCTCCAAGTCAAAAAGAAATAGAGCACAAAGACGCTTTCTCCTTAGGGATCATACACAAATTCACTCTGTCCGTTTCTTTCCCACATGGAGCAACAAAGCCGTCAGACCTCTCCATCCACCCATCGGGTCCTTCCTGATTAAAGTGAGATAAATCACAGCCCTCTCTCTCCAGATGGCAGGCGACAAGAGGGGGATGCTTGCCTCAAGAAGTCCTCCCCATCCCTCTGCATTCATGCAAGCCCGAGCGGAGAGATGCAAGAAATTACGGATGCATTTTAATTCCCCAGACCCTGCAATTAAAAATGGAAATTTTTTGGCCACGCCTGTTGGCTCACGCCTGTAATCCCAGCACTTTCAGAGGCCGAGGTCGGCAGATCACCTGGGGTCAGGAGTTCGAGACCAGCCTGGCCAACATGGTGAAACCCTGTCTCTACTAAAAATACAAAAATTAGCTAGGAATGGTGGTGGGCGCCTGTAGTCCCAGCTACTCGGGAGGATGAGGCAGGAGAATCACTTGAACCCGGGAGGCAAAGTTTGCAGTGAGCCAAGATCGCACCACTGCACTCCACTCTGGGTGACAAAGCAAGACTTCATCTCAAAAAATGTTTTTAAAAAATGGAAGTGTTGTTCTTTCATTTGTAAATGTGTTTTGGTAAAAGAGGGGCAGTTTAAGCAACCCTTTCTATTGTCTACATTGTTAAAATTCATCCGACATGGACTCTTGACTCTGTTTTGCCTGGGCAGACCCAATTCAAGCATTTACAACAGCTATAACCTCCTCAAATCAAAAAGAGGAATCAGCATTATTGCTAAGTTCAAATAAGGTCTTGTTTTATTACATTTTTATTTTTGAATGCAGCCATTCCTCCATGTGCTGTCATCAGGTAAGATTGTCAGTCCTGATTAGGTAAAGGTATTATTACAAAATGCAATTCTTAAAAATTCAGTGTCTAACTACACTTTTAATAAGCCTTTCCCCATCCCCTATGTATTCTCCCTTAGACACCCCTTCTCAAATTTAAAATCACAGAAACTAAAATATGATGCCTAAAGAGAGCCTAGCGACTGCCCAGTCCTCTAATTTGATGAGTGGGAGTACTGAAGCCCAGAGGAGGTCAAGTAATTTGTTCCCAATGTCTTAGATAAGAAGAAAATGACCAGCTGGGAAATCCCACTCATGTCAAGGCAGAGGCACAGGGCCACAGACTGTGGTTGAATTGTGCCACACTCCTACATCCTTCTTTAGGAATCACAGAACATTCCTGTGTTGAGTCGGAGTCACTGACTTCCTTTTCAGGCTGATTGAGTTCTGTCCTTACAGGCTGCGACAAGAAGTTTTGGTATTATGCTACACCAAGACCATTTATCTAGTTCAAGAAATGCACAGTCCTTAGAGCCCAGCAACTTTCCCCATGTCCAGTAAATGTAGCTTCTCCATTAGAAGCTGTCAGAATGGAGCCTTCTGGCTCATCTTGATTTTGATTTGTGCAAGAATGAATGGTTGTGCTAAGACAGCTTTCCTAGCTGATAGAGAGCGAAACGTTTTTCTCATAATCTATAAAAAAATTTAATTAGAACTTTTTTCTCATAATCTGTGAAAAAATATTAAATTAAATCTGGCTCGTCTTGATTTTGATTTGTGCAAGAATGAATGGTTGTGCTAAGACAGCTTTCCTAGCTGATAGTGAGCAAAACTATTTTCTCATAATCTATAAAAAATATTAAATTAGAAGCATAGAGTTTATTTCATGACTTTTATCTTCCTGCAATTTTCTTGTGGGCATAAATGATTTGTTTTTATCCTGCCTGCCCCCCAATCCCTTTTCCAAGAGACTAAAAGAGTATCTAGTGCAAAGTGGAGACTCAAATATTTTTTAATAAACAGTGATCCCAGCCACCCAGTGCATGTTGCCAAATGCCAACCCCATAAATAATCAAACACATCATCTCATTCAGCCAATCAAAATCAAGTGCTACCTATTTTTTTAAGTTTTCATAGCCCTTGGGCATCTGCTTTCTCAGCATTTCCCAAACTTGAGTCATTCTTATCCTGCCTTCCTAATTTTTATCTGTCAATTACCTCTACTATTATTTATTTCATATATTTTTAAATAGACCCACTTTTGAAACTTAAATACACGCCTTTTAAAAGGAAGCTTTCTTACTACTATACATCAAAAGCCATTATTACTTGTTCTAAGTACTCATAACAAGATGGTCACAACTATTAAAATTTACTAATGTGCATCCACATACTCTCTAAATTCATGGAGCATCTGCACACACTTTAAGAAACAATTCTGCATTACTCACTCAATTTTCTTGACATCCTTCTGAGGCAGGACAAACCTTGGGCCCAAAGAATTGAGGTAGGAGTCCAAGCAAGTTGCCAGCCACATAAAGGCAAACCTTGGCTTGGAAGTCAGGACTACCAGCCCCTAGGTTATGGTTCATGCTCTTTCCTCTGCTCTCCAGAACCTCCTATCTCCAAGTGTAGTTAGCAGCCCAGATGCAGCAGCATCCTCTAGACACTTGTTAAAAATGCAGAAGCTCAGGCTCCACCCCAGGCCTATGCAGACTGAATCTGCATTTTAACAAGGTCCAGGTAATTCACGTGCACATTAAGTTTGAAAAGGCCTGGTCTAGATCAGCGGTTCTCTAACTTAGCAGCACATTAGAACCATGTGTAGAGACTTTAAAAATACCAGTGCCTGGGCTTCACCTCCCAGAGAATCTGACTTAAGTGTCTGGGGTTTGCCCTGAGTCTAGGTATTTTTAAAAACTCCTCAGCTTATACAAAGCTGGCAGGGCCGGGCACAGTGGCTCATGCCTATAATCCCAGCAGTTCGTGAGGCCAAAGTGGGCAGATTGCTTGAGTCCAGGAGTTTGAGATTAGCCTGGGCTAAAACCCCATCCCTACAAAAAAAAAAAAATACAAAAAGTAGTTGGGCATGGTGGTGGCACATACCTGTAGTCCCGGCTACTCAGGAGGCTGAGTCCTCACTTCAACCCAGGAGGTCACGGTCTGGTCAACAGAGTAAGACCCTGTATCAAAACAAACAAACAAGCAAACAAAAAATGCTAGCAGCTTACCAGCTAGGGAGGCCTGTAGAGCCAAGTTTTCCAAATGGGGCTACATTAGTTGTTCCAGAACTTTAGCTGCATCAAAACCACCTGGATGGCTTGTTCAGCTACAGAGGGTCTGGCCATGCCCCTAGAGTTTCCAGCTGAGGGTCTGGAATGAGGCCCGATGATTTGCATTTCTAACAATCTCCAGGTGATGCTGATGCTGTGGGTCCAGGGACCACATTTTGAGAATCTATGCTAAATGAATCGGAGAAGACCAAAGCTCAAACTTATTCCAAGAACTTTTCAAGGCCCACCTGCAAGTTGTAGTGGAAGTAAGCATCTAAGGGTGCACAAAAGTTTCAATGTAGACTAAGGCCCTTTACCTGAGCTCTCAAATGTTCACATTTCTCTTATCAACCTAAATAACAAACAGAGAGAGGCTCTCCACAAGAAAAAGATATTCGTTTGGAAACAGAGCCTTGCAATAGAAACAGGCAAGCCAGAGTAAACTATATGCATATTCACGGAGGTAAAGGAAGACAAAAGAAAAAATGAGGAAGATTATATGATCATTTGGAAATGACTATCCTTGGCTACAAAGATCAATAACAAAGGTGATGCCAGGCACAGGTTGGACAGGCAGTTGTTGGGCAAATATCCTTCAAAAGCATTGTTGTGTGCAAAGTTGCAATGGGCTTTGTGCAAGATTGTGTTTTTTGCAGTCTTCTGTGATAAGTTTTTGTTATCAGGCATACAAGCCCAAGAATCCTTTATTGCATGGCCTTTCCTGGCTCAATATGTCAGGGTTTTGGTTAGGGGAGGGGTATTTTTAACACTCTCAATGTAAAAAATGCCATAAGGTAGGTACCCCAATTGCTTGTTTCGTCTTCATAAAATAACTTTTCCACCCGAACAAAGTCTACACATAAATTGTAAAAATACCCTGGCATGCAGTCCCTGGAAAAGTCTGGAGTCATTCTCGGGGTTCCCACCCAGGTGGGCAAGCGTAGCCACCACAGATAAACACAAAGTAGGGGTCCCCGCTGGGGTTCAGCGGCAGGCAGTGGCCCTGGTTCTGATATTTGGCTGAAAACACAGCTCCTCTTTGTCACCCTCAGGACATTTCAGCTATTTCCTAGATAATAATCTCACTGCACCCTGCACAAAACAGGCACATGATCATGTCACTCTGACCTGGTTTGAGTCCAAGGAGAATTTTGTTTTTAAAATAATTTAGGTTAGTAGTTAAAATATGAACTTTGGGCCAGGAGTGGTGGCCCATGCCTATAATCCCAGCACTTCGTGAGGCCAAAGTGGGCAGATTGCTTGAGTCCAGGAGTTTGAGACTAGCCTGGGCTAAAACCCCATCCCTACAAAAAAAAAAATACAAAAAGTAGTTGGGCATGGTGGTGGCACATACCTGTAGTCCCGGCTACTCAGGAGGCTGAGTCCTCGCTTGAACCCAGGAGGTCACGGTCTGGTCAACAGAGCAAGACCCTGTATCAAAACAAACAAACAAACAAACAAAAAATGCTAGCAGCTTACCAGCTAGGGAGGCCTGTAGAGGCAAGTTTTCCAAATGGGGCTACATTAGTTGTTCCAAAACTTTAGCTGCATCAAAACCACCTGGATGGCTTGTTCAGCTACAGAGGGTCTGGCCATGCCCCTAGAGTTTCCAGCTGAGGGTCTGGAATGAGGCCCGATGATTTGCATTTCTAACAATCTCCAGGTGATGCTGATGCTGTGGGTCCAGGGACCACATTTTGAGAATCTATGCTAAATGAATCGGAGAAGACCAAAGCTCAAACTTATTCCAAGAACTTTTCAAGGCCCACCTGCAAGTTGTAGTGGAAGTAAGCATCTAAGGGTGCACAAAAGTTTCAATGTAGACTAAGGCCTTTTACCTGAGCTCTCAAATGTTCACATTTCTCTTATCAACCTAAATAACAAACAGAGAGAGGCTCTCCACAAGAAAAAGATATTCGTTTGGAAACAGAGCCTTGCAATAGAAACAGGCAAGCCAGAGTAAACTATATGCATATTCACGAAGGTAAAGGAAGACAAAAGAAAAAATGAGGAAGATTATATGATCATTTGGAAATGACTATCCTTGGCTACAAAGATCAATAACAAAGGTGATGCCAGGCACAGGTTGGACAGGCAGTTGTTGGGCAAATATCCTTCAAAAGCATTGTTGTGTGCAAAGTTGCAATGGGCTTTGTGCAAGATTGTGTTTTTTGCAGTCTTCTGTGATAAGTTTTTGTTATCAGGCATACAAGCCCAAGAATCCTTTATTGCATGGCCTTTCCTGGCTCAATATGTCAGGGTTTTGGTTAGGGGAGGGGTATTTTTAACACTCTCAATGTAAAAAATGACATAAGGTAGGTACCCCAATGACTTGTTTGGTCTTCATAAAATAACTTTTCATAAAATCTCTGTAAACGTGGAAATATCTACACCGCTATCTCAGTAAATGTGTAAACATTTACAACGCAATCTGTATAAACATGGAACTATTTACACCGCCGTCTCTATAAACATGGAAATATCTACACCGCTATCTCTATAAACATGGAAATATCTACCCCGCCATCTGCTTAAACATGGAAATATCTACACTGCTGTCTCTATAAACATGGAAATATCTACACTGACATGTGTAGAAAGATGGAAATATCTACAAAGCGATCTGTATAAACATGGGAATTTCTGCACCGCTACCTGTGTAAACATGGAAATATCTACACTGCTATCTGTATCAACATGGAAATAACTACACCCCAATCTGTATAAACATGGAAATATCTACACAGCAATCTGTGCAAAGATGGAAATAACTACACCGCAGTCTCTATAAACATGGAAATATCTACACCGCTATCTGTATAAACATGGAAATAACTACACCGCTATCTGTATAAACATGGAAATTTTTACACCATTATCTGTGTAAACATGGAAATATCTCCACCGCTACCTTTTAAACACGGAAATATCTACACCGGAATCTTTAAAAACATGGAAATACCTACACCGCTATCTCTATAAACAATGAAATATCTACAACGCTATCTGTGTAAACATGGAAATATCTACACAGCTATCTGTGTAAACTTGGAAATATCTACACCACAATCTGTGTAAGCATGGAAATATCTACAACGCTATCTGCGTAGACATGGAAATATTTACAACGCTATCTGTGTAAACAGGGAAATATCTACACAGCTATCTGTAAAACGTGGAAATATCTACACCACTATCTGTATAACCCTGAAAATATCTTCACCGCTATCTGTATCAACATGTAAATAACTTCACCGCTATCTGTATAAACATGGAAATATCAACAATGATATCTCTGTAAACATGGAAATATCGACAGAGTTATCTGTGTAAACTTGGAAATATCTACACCGCTATCTGTGTAAAGTTTGCAATGTCTACACCGCAATCTGTGCAAAGATGGAAATATCTTTACCGCTATATCTGTAAACATGGAAATATCTACACTCCTATATGTATAAACATGGAAATATCTACACCGCCATCTGTATAAACATGGAAATACCTACACACCATCTGTATAAACATGGAAATACCTACACCGCTATCTCTATAAACATGGAAATATCTACACCGCTATCTGTATAAACATGGAAATATCTACATCGCTATCTGTATAAACAGGGAAATGTCTCCACCGCTATCTGTGTAAACATGGAAATATCTACACCGCTATCTGTATATACATGGAAATATCTACACCGCTATCTGTATAAACAAGGAAATATCTACACCGCCATCTTTAGAAACATGGAAATAACTTCACCGCCATCTGTATAAACATGGAAATACCTACCCCGCTACCTGTATAAATATGGAAATTTCTACACCGCTATCTCTATATACATGGAAATACCTACACCACTATCTGTATAAACAAGGAAATATCTACTCCGCCATCTTTAGAAACATGGAAATACCTTCACCGCCATCTGTATAAACATGGAAATACCTACACCGCTACCTGTATAAATATGGAAATTTCTACACCGCTATCTCTATATACATGGAAATACCTACACCACTTGCACTATAAACATGGAAATATCTACACCGCAATCTCTGTAAACATGGAAATATCTACACCGTCATCTATGTGAACATGAAAATATCTACACTGCCATATTCAGAAACATGGCTGTATCTACACCGTCATCAGTATAAAGATGGAAATATCTACACCACTATCTGTATAAAGATGGAAGTATTTAAACCGCTATCTCAATACACATGTAAATATCTACACCACTATCTCTATAAACATGGAAATATCTACATCGCCATCTGTATTAACGTGGAAATATCTACACAGTCATCTGTATAAACCTGGAAATATCTACACTGTCATCTATATAAACATGGAAATATCTACAGAGAACTCTGTATAAACATGGAAATATCGGCACAGCCATCTGTATAAACATGGAAATATCTACACCGCTATCTGCATAAACATGGAAATATCTACACCGCTATGTGTATTAACGTGGAAATATCTCCATTGCTATCTGTATAAACATGGACATATCTCCACCGCAATCTGTATAAACATGAAAATATCTACACCGCTATCTCTATAAACATGGAAATATCTAAACTGCCATCTGTACAAACTTGGAAATATCTACACAGTCATCTGTAGAAACATGGAAATATCTACACCGCTATCTCTATAAACATGGAAATAACTACACCGCTATCTCTATAAACAAGCAAATATCTACACCGCTATCTCCATCAACATGGAAATATACACACTGCCATCTCTTTAAACATGGAGGTATCTACAACGTCATCTACATAATCAAGAAAATATCTACACTGCCATCTATATAAACATGGAAATACCTACACCGCCATCTCTATAAACATGGAAATATCTACACTGCCATTTGTAGAAATAAGGAAATATCTACACCGCCATCTGCAGAAACGTGGAAATATCTACACGGCTATCTGTATAAACATGGAAATATCTACACCGCAATCTGTATAAACATGGAAGTATCTACACCGCTATCTGTATAAATATGAAATATCTAAACCGCTATCTCTATAAAACTGGAAATATCTACACTGGTATCTGTATAAACATGGAAATATCCTCACAGCTATCTCTATGAATGTGGATATATCTACACCGCTATCTCTATAATCATGCAAATATCTACACCGCCATCTCTATAAACATGGAAATATCTACACCGCCATCTGCTTAAACATGGAAATATCTACACTGCTGTCTCTATAAACATGGAAATATCTACACCTCTAACTGTATAAACATGGAAATATCCACACCACTGTCTCTATAAACATGGAAATGTCTACAATGCTATCTCTTTAAACACGCAAATATATACATCACTGTCTCTATAAACATGGAAATATCTACACCGCTATCTCTAGAAACATGGAAATATCTACACCGCTATTTCTATAAACATGGAAATATACACACCGCTATCTCTATAAACGTGGAAATATCTACACCGCTATCTCTATAAACGTGGGAACATCTACACCGCTAACTCTATAAACCTGGAAATATCTACACCGCTATAAGTATAAATGTGGAAATATCTCCACCGCTATCTGTATAAACATGGAAATATCTACACCGCTATCTCTATAAACAAGGAAATACTTACACCGCTATCTGTATACACATGGAAATATTTACAAAGCTATCTCTATAAACATGGAAATATCTACACCGCTATCTCTATAAACATGGAAATATCTACACCACTATCTGTAAAACATGGAAATATCTACACCGCTGTCTGTATAAACATGGAAATATATACACGGCTATCTGTTTAAACATGGAAATATATACACCACTGACTGTATAAACATGGAAATATCTACACTGCTATCTGTATAAACATGGAAATATCTACACCGCTGTCTCTATAAACATGGAAATACCTACACCGCTATCTGTAGAAACATGGAAATATCTACACCGCTCTTTCTATAAACCTGGAAATATCTACACCGTTATCTGTATTAACGTGGAAATAACTACACCACTATCTGTATAGACATGGAAATATCTACATCGCTATGTCTACAAACGTGGAAATATCTACACCGCTATCTGCATAAACATGGAAATATCTACACAGGTATGTGTATAAAAGTGGAAATATCTGCACCGCTATGTGTATAAACTTGGAAATTTCTACACCGCAATCTGTATAAAAGTGGAAATATCTTCACCGCTATCTGTATAAACGTGGAAATATCTACACCGCTATCTCTATAAACGGGGAAATATCTACACCGCTATATGTATAACGTGGGAATATCTACACCGCTATCCCTATAAACGCGTAAACATTTACACGGCTATCTGTATAAACATGGAAATATTTACACCGCTATCTCTAAAAACATGGAAATATCTACACCGCTATATCTATAAACATGAAAATATTTACACCGCTATCTGTATAAGCATGGAAATATTTACACCACTATCTGTAAAAACTTGGAAATATTTACACCGTTATGTCTATAAAAATGGAAATATCTACGCCGCTATCTCCATAAACATGAAAATATCTACACTGTTGTTTGTATGAACATGAAAATATCTACACCGCTATCTCTATAAACATAGAAATATCTACATCGCTGTCTGTATAAACGTGGAAACACCAACACTGCTATCGGTATAAACATGGAAATATCTACAACGCCATCTATATAAACATGGAAATTTCTACACCGCCATGTCTATAAACATGGAAATACCTACACCGCTATCTCTATAAACATGGAAACATCCACACCGCCATCTGCATATCCATGGAAATATCTACAACGCCATCTGTATAAAGATGGAAATATCTACACGGCAATCTGTGTACAGATGGAAATATCAACACCGCCATCTGTAGAAACATGGAAATGTCTACACCGCTATCTGTATAAACATAGAAATATCTACACTGCAGTCTGTATAAACATGGAAATATCTACACCGGTAACTATAAAAATGGAAATATCTACACCACGATCTGTATAAACATGGAAATATTTACACCGCTATCTGTATAAACCTGGAAGTATCTACACTGCTATCTCTCTATATATGGAAATATCTACACCGCCATCTGTATAAACATGGAAATAACTACACAGTCATGTGTAGGAACATGGAAATATCTACACCACCGTTTGTATACAGATGGAAATATCTACAACGTTATCTGTATAAACATGGAAATATCTACACAGTGATCTGAATAAATATGGAAATATGTACAGCACTCTCTGAATAAAGATGGAAATATCTACACCGCTATCTGTATAAACATGGAAATATCTACACCACTATCTGTATAAATATGGAAATATTTACACCACTATCTCTATAAACATGGAAATATCTACACCGCTATCTCTGTAAACATGGCTATATCTACACCGTCATCTGTATTAACCTAGAAATATCTACACAGTCATCTCTATAAACCTGCAAATATCTACACTGTCATCTATATAAACATGGAAATATCTACAGAGAACTCTGTATAAACATGGAAATATCTGCACAGTCATCTGTATAATCATGGAAATATCTACACCGCTATCTGTATAAACATGGAAATATCTACACCGCTATATGTATTAACGTGGAAATATCTCCAATGCTAGCAGTATAAACATGGACATATCTCCACCGCAATCTGTATAAACATGAAAATATCTACACCGCTATCTCTATAAACATGGAAATATCTACAATGCCATCTGTACAAACATGGAAATATCTACACAGTTATCTGCAGAAACATGGAAATATCTACACCGCTATCTCTATAAACATGGAAATAACTACACCGCTATCTCTATCAACTTGCAAATATCTCCACCGCTATCTCCATCAACATGGAAATATATACACCGCCATCTCTTTAAACATTGAGATATCTACAACGCCATCTACATAAACAAGAAAATATCTACACTGCCATCTATATAAACATGGAAATATCTACGCCGCTATCTGTATAAACATGGAAATATCTACACCGCGGTCTGTATAAACATGGAAATATCTACACCGCTATCTGTATAAACATGGAAATATCTAAACAGCTATCTCTATAAACATCGAAATATCTACAAAGCCATCTATATAAACATGGAAATACCTACACAGTCATGTGTAGGAACATGGAAATATCTACACCGCGGTATGTATAAACATGGAAATACCTACACCGCGATCTGTATAAACATGGGAATATCTTCACCACGATCTGTATAAACATGGAAATATCTACACCGCTATCTGTATAAACATGGTATTATCTACACCACCATCTATATAAACATGGAAACATCGACACTGCCATCTGTATAAACATGGAAATATCTACAATGCCATCTGTAGAAAGATGGAAATATCTACAACGCAATCTGTGTAAACATGGAAATATCTACACCGATACCTGTAAAAACATGGAAATATCTACACCGCTATCTGTATAAACATGAAATATCTACACCGTGATCTGTATAAACATGGAAATATCTACAATGCCATCTGTACAAACATGGAAATATCTACACAGTTATCTGTAGAAACACGGAAATATCTACACCGCTATCTCTATAAACATGGAAATAACTACAACGCTATCTCTATAAACATGGAAATATCTACACCGCTATCTCCATCAACATGGAAATATATACTCCGCCATCTCTTTAAACATGGAGATATCTACAATGCCATGTACATAAACAAGAAAATATCTACACTGCCATCTATATAAACATGGAAATGTCTAGACCGCCATCTCTATAAACATGAAAATATCTACACTGCCATTTGTAGAAAGATGGAAATATCTTCACCGCCATCTGCATAAACGTGGAAATATCTACACCGCTATCTGTATAAACATGGAAATATCTACACTGCAATCTGTATAAACATGGAAATATCTACACCGCTATCTGTATAAATATGAAATATCTACACCGCTATCTCTATAAAAATGGAAATAACTACACTGCTATTTGTATAAACATGGAAATATCCTCACTGCTATCTCTATGAACATGGATATATCTACACCGCTATCTAAATAAACACGGAAATATCTACACTGCCATCTGTATAAACATCGAATTACCTACACCGCCATCTGTATAAACATGGAAATATCTACACCGCTATCTGTATAAACATGGAAATATCTACACTGCTATCTGTATAAACATGGAAATATCTACACAGCTATCTGTGTAAACTTGGAAATGTCTACACCGCTATCTGTGTAAATTTGGCAATACTTACACCGCAATCTGTGCTAAGATGGAAATATCTGCACCGCTATCTCTGTTAACATGTAAATATGAACACCGCTATCTGAATAAACATGGAAATATCTACACTGCCATCTGTATAAACTTGGAAATATCTACACTGTCATCTGTATAAATATGGAAATATCTACACTGCCATCTGTACACAAATGGAAATATCTACACAGCCATCTGTATAAACATGTAAATATCTACACCGCTATCTCTATAAACATGGAAATATGTACCCCGCTATCTGTATAAACATGGAAATATCTATATCGCTATCTGTATAAACAGGGAAATATCTCCACCGCTATCTGTATAAACTTGGAAATATCTACACCGCTATCTGTATAAACATGGAAATATATAAAATGCTATCTGTGTAAACATGGAAATATCTACACAGCTAACTGTGTAAACTTGGAAATATCTACCCAGCTCTCTGTGTAAAAATGGAAATATCTACACAGCAATCTGTGCAAAGATGGAAATATCTACACCGCTATCTCTGTAAAAAAGGAAATATCTACACCGCTATCTGTATAAACATGGAAATATCTATACCGCAGTCTCTATAAACATGGAAATATCTCCACCGCTATCTGTATAAACATGAAAATATCTACACCGCTATCTGTATAATCATGGACATATCTACACCGCAATCTCTATAAACATGGAAATATCTACCATGCTATGTGTGTAAACATGGAAATATCTACAAAGCTATCTGCATAAACATGGAAATATCTACACAGCAATCAGTGAAAAGATGGAAATATCTACACCGCTATCTCTGTAAACATGGAAATATCTAAACTGCTACCTGTGTAAACATGGAAATATCTGCACCGCAATCTGTATAAACATGGAAATACCTACACCGCTATCTGAATAAATATGGTAATATCTACACCGCTATCTCTATAAACATGGAGATACCTACACCGCTTTCTCTATAAACATGAAAATATCTACATTGCTATCTCTATATACATGGGAATATCTACACCTACATCTCTATAAACATGAAAATTTCTACACCGCCATCTTCAGAAACATGGATGTATCTACACAGCTATCTGTATAAACATGGAAATATCTACACCACTATCTGTATAAACATGGAACTATCTTCACTGCCATCTGTATAAACATGGAAATATCTACACCGCCATCTGTATAAAGATGGAAATATCTACACCGCAATCTGTATAAATATAGAAATAAATACACCGCTATCTCTATAGACAAGGGAATATCTACACCGCTATCTGTATAAACATGGAAATATCTACACTGCCATCTGTATAAAAATGGAAATATCTACACCACTATCTGCATAAACATGGAAATACCAACACCGCTATCTGTATAAACATGGAAATATCTACACCGCTATCTCTATAGACATGAAAATATTTACACCACCATCTCTATAAACATGGAAATATGTACACCGCTATCCCTATAAACTGAGAAATAACTAGACAGCCGTCTCTACATAAATGGAAATATCTATACCGCTGTCTGCATAAACATGGAATTATCTACACAGACATCTGTATAAACATGGAAATATCTACACCGCCATCTCTATAAACCTGAAAATATCTACACCGCCATCTTCTGAAACAAGGATGTATCTACACCGCCATCTGTATAAACATGGAAATATCTACACCGCCATCTGTATAAAGATGGAAATATCTACACTGCAATCTGTATAAATATGGAAATACCTACACCGCTATCTCTATAGACATGGAAATATCTACACCGCTACTTGTATAAACATGGAAATTACACCGCTATCTGTATCAACATGGAAATAACTACACCACAATATGTATAAACATGGAAATACCTACAATGCTCTCTCTGTAAACATGGAAATATCTACACAGCTATCTGCGTAAACTTGGAAATATCTACACCGCTATCTGTGTAAGTTTGGCAATACCTACACCGCAATCTGTGCAAAGATGGAAATATCTACACCGCTATCTCTATATACATGGAAATATCTACACCAATATCTGTATAAACATGGAAAAATCTACACTGCCATCTGTATAAACATGGAAATACCTACACCGCTTTCTCTATAAACATGAAAATATCTACACTGCTATCTCTATATACATGGAAATATCTACACCTCCATCTCTGTAAACATGAAAATATCTACACCGCCATCTTCAGAAACATGGATGTATCTACACCGCCATCTGTATAAACATGGAAATATCTACACCACTATCTGTATAAATATGGAAATATCTTCACTGCCATCTGCATAAACATGGAAATATCTACAGCGCCATCAGTATAAACATGGAAATATCTACACCACCATCTGCATAAACATGGAAATATCTAAACAGACTTCTGTATAAAATGGAAATATCTACACTGCCATCTGTATAAACTTGGAAATATCTACACTGATATCTGTAGAAAGATGGAAATGTCTACAAAGCGATCTGTATAAACATGGAAATGTCTACACCGCTTTCTGTATCAACATGGAAATAACTACACCGCAATCTGTATAAACATGGAAATATCTACAATGCTATCTCTGTAAACATGGAAATATCTACACAGATATCTGTGTAAACTTGGAAATATCTACACCGCTATCTGTGTAAATTTGGCAATACTTACACCGCAATCTGTGCAAAGATGGAAATATCTACACCGCTATCTCTGTAAACATGGAAATATCTACACTTCTATCTGTATAAACATGGAAATATCTACACTGCCATCTGTATAAACATGGAAATATCTACAGCGCCATCTGTATTAACATGTAAATACCTACACTGCATTTTGTACACACATGGAAATATCTACACAGCCATCTGTATAAACATGGAAATATCTACACCGCTATCTCTATAAACATGGAAATATCTACACCACTATCTGTATAAAAATGGAAATATCTACATCGCTGTCTGTATAAACAGGGAAATATCTCCACCGCTATCTGTATAAACATGGAAATATCTACACAGCTATCTGTATAAACATGGAAATATCCACACCGCTATCCGTAAAACATGGAAATATATACAATGCTATCTGTGTAAACATGGAAATATCTACACAGCTATCTGTGTAAACTTGGAAATATCTACCCAGCAATCTGTGTAAAAATGGAAATATCTACACAGCAATCTGTGCAAAGATGGAAATATCTACACCTCTATCTCTGTAAACTTGGAAATATCTACACCGCTATCTGTATAAACATGGAAATATCTATACCGCAGTCTCTATAAACATGGAAATATCTCTACCGCTATCTGTAGAAACATGAAAATATCTACACCGCTATCTGTATAATCATGGACATATCTACACCGCAGTCTGCATAAACATGGAAATATATACCACGGTATGTGTGTAAACATGGAAATATCTACACAGCTCTCTTTGTAGACTTGGAAATATCTACACAGCTATCTGCATAAACATGGAAATATCTACACGGAAATCTGTGCGAAGATGGAGATATCTACACCGATATCTCTGTAAACATGGAAATATCTACACCGCTACCTGTATAAACATGGAAATATCTACACCGCTGCCTGTATAAACAAGGAAATATCTACACCGCCATCTGTAGAAACATGGAAATGCCTACACCGCAATCTGTATAAACATGGAAATACCTACACAGCTATCTGTATAAATATGGAATTATCTACACCGCTATCTCTATAAACATGGAAATACCTACACCGCTTTCTCTATAAACATGAAAATATCTACACTGCTATCTCTATGTACATGGAAATATCTACACCTCCATCTCTATAAACATGAAAATATCTACACCGCCATCTTCAGAAACATGGAAGTATCTACACCGCCATCTGTATAAACATGGAAATATCTACACCGCGATCAGTATAAACATGGAAATATCTACACCGCTATCTGTATATATATGGAAATATCTCCATGCTATCTCTATAAACATCGAAATATCTACACCGCCATCTGTATAAACATGGGAATACTTACAAAGTTATCTGTATAAACATGGAAATATCTACACCGCCATCTGTATAAACATGGAAATACCTACACAGCCATGTGTATATACATGGAAATATCTACACCGCTATCTATATAAACATGGAAATAACTACACCGCTATCTGTATAAAGATGGAGATATCTACACCGCCATCTACATATCCATAGAAATATCTGTGCCGCCATCTGTATAAACATGGAAATATCTACACGGTCATCTGTGTATAGATGGAGAAATCAACACCGCCATCTGTACAAACAGGGAAATGTCTGCACCGCTATCTCTAAAAACATGGAAATATCTACACCGCGTTCAGTATAAACATGGAAATATCTACACCGCTATCTGTATAAACATGGAAATATCTACACCGCTATCTGTATAAATATGAAATATCTAAACTTCTCTCTCTATAAATTGGAAATATCTACACTGATATCTGTGTAAACATAGAAATATCCTCAATGCTATCTCTATGAACATGGATATATCTACACCACTATCTCTATAAACATGGAAATATCTACACCGCCATCTCTATAAACATGGAAATATCTACACCGCCATCTGTATAAACATGGAAATATCTACTGCGCTATCTGTATAGACATGGAAATATCTACACCGCTATCTGTATAAACATGGAAATATCTACACTGCGATCTGTATCAACATGGAAATATCCACACCGCGATCTCTATAAACATGGAAATATCTACACCGCCATGTGTATAAATATGAAATATCTAAACCGCTATCTCTATATAAGTGGAAATATCTACACTGCTATCTGTATAAACGTGGAAATATCTACACAGCTATCTCTATAAACATGGAAATATCTACACTGCCGTCTGTATAAACATGGAAATACCTACAAAGTCATCTGTATAAACATGGAAATATCTTCACAGCCATCTGTATAAACATGGAAATATCTACACAGTAATCTGTATATACATGGAAATATCTACACCGCTATCTGTATAAACATGGAAATAACTACAACGCTATTTGTATAAACAAGGAAATATCTACAACGCCATCTGTTCAAACATGTAAATATATACACAGACATCTGTTTATACATGGAAATATCTACACCGCTATCTGTATAAACATGCTAATAACTACACCGCTATCTGTATAAATGTGGAAATATTTTCACCGCTATCCCTATAAACATGGTGATATCAGCACCCCGATCTGTATAAACATGGAAATATGTACACCATGATCTGTATAAACATGGAAATATCTACACCGTGATCTGTATAAACATGGAAATATCTACACCGCCATCTCTATAAACATGGAAATATCTACACCCCTATCTGTTTAAACATGTTAATATCCACACCGCTATCTCTATAAACATGGAAAAATCAACACCGCTATCTCTATGAACATGGAAATATCTACACCGCCATCTCTATAAACATGGAAATATCTATACCGCGATCAGTATAAACATGGAAATATCTACACCGCTATCTGTATAAACATGGAAATATCTCCACTGCTATCTGTATAAACATCGAAATATCTACACCGCCATCTGTATAAACATGGAAATACTTACAAAGTTATCTGTATAAACATGGAAATATCTACACCGCCATCTGTATAAACATGGAAATATCTACAGTGCCATCTCTATAAACATTGAAATAGCTACAATGCCATCTGTAAAAACATGGAAATATCTACACAGTCATCTGAATAAACATGGAAATATCTACACCACCATCTGTATAAACATGGAAATACCTACAATACCATCTGTATACACATGGAAATATCTACACAGACATCTGTATATACATGGAAATATCTACACTGCCATCTGTAGAAAGATGTAAATATCTACACAGCTGTCTCTATAAATATGGAAATATCTACACCGCCATCTCTATAAACATGAAAATATCTACACTGCCATCTCCATAAACATGGAAGTATCTACTCCGCCATGTGAATAAACACGGAAATAACTACACCACCGTCTGTGTAAACATGGAAATATCTACACCGCTATCTGTATAAACATGGAAATATCTACACCGCCATCTGCATGTCCATGGAAATATCTACGCCACCGTCTGTATAAACTTGGAAATATCTACACGGCCATCTGTGTATAGATGGAAATATCAACACCGCCATCTGTACAAACATGGAAATATCTACAACGCTATCTCTATAAACATGGAAATATCTGCAATGCCATCTGTTAAAACATGGAAATATCTATACAGTCATCTGTATAAACACGGAAATATCTACACATAAATCTGTATAAACATGGAAATATCTACACCGCGATCTGTATAAACATGGAAATATCTACACAGCGATCTGTATAAACACGGAAATATCTACACCGCCCTCTGTATTAACATGGAAATATCTACACAGCTATCTCTATAAACATGGAAATATCTACACCGCCATCTGTATGAACATGGAAATATCTACAAAGTCACCTGTATAAACATGGAATCATCTACACAGCCAACTGCATAAACATGGAAATATCTACACAGCCATCTGTATATACATGGAAATATCTACACCGCTATCTGTATAAACATGGAAATAACTACACCGCTATTTGTATAAACAAGCAAATATCTTCACAGTGATCTGTATAAACATGGAAATATCTACACCGCTATGTGTATAGACAAGGAAATATCTACACCGCCATTAGTACAAACATGGAAATATCTGCACCGCTATCTGTATAAACATGGAAATATCTACACCGCGGTCTGTATAAACATGGAAATATCTACACCGCTATCTGTATAAACATGGAAATATCTACACCGCTATCTCTATAAACATGGAAATATCTACACCGTGATCTGTATGAACATGGAAATATTTACACCGCTATCTGTATAAACATGGAAATTTCTAAACCGTTATCTGTATAAATATGGAAATATGTACAATGCTATCTCTATAAACATGGAAATATCTACACCGCCATCTGTATAAACATGGAAATACCTATACACTCATCTGTGTAAACATGGAAATATCTACACCACCATCTGTATAAACATGGAAATATCTACAATGCAATCTGTATACACATGGAAATACCTACACGGCAATCTGTGTATAGATGGAAACATCAACACCGCCTTCTGTACAAACTTGCAAATATCTACACTGCTATCTCTATAAACATGGATATATCTACACTGCGGTCTGTATAAACATGGAAATATCTACACCGGTATCTGTATAAACATGGAAATATATACATCGCGATATGTATAAACATGGAAATATATACACTGCTATCTGTATAAACATGGAAATATCTGCACCGCTATCTCTATAGACATGGAAATATCTTCAAGGCCATCTGTATAAACATGGAAATACCTACACAGTCATGTGTAGGAACATGGAAATATCTACACTGCCTTCTGTATTAACATAGAAATAACAACACAGCCCTCTGTATAAATATGGAAATATCTGCATAGGCATCTGTATAAACATGGAAGTATCCGCACCGCTATCTGTATAAACATGGAAATACCTACACCGCTGTCTCTATTAACATGGAAATATGCACATCGCCATGTGTATAAACATGGAAATATCTCCACTGCTCTCTGTATAAACATGGAAATACCTCAACCGTTATCTGTATAATCATGGAAATATCTACAGCGCCATCTCTATAAACATTGAAATATCTACACTGCCATCTGTAAAAACATGGAAATAACTATACAATCACCTGTATAAACATGGAAATATCTACAATGCCATCTGTATAAACATGGAAATATCTACACCGCTATGTATATAAACATGGAAATACCTACACCGCTATCTCTATAAACATGGAAATATATACACCGCTATCTGTATAAACATGGAAATATCTACACCGCTATCTGCATAAACATGGAAAAATCTCCACTACTATCTCTATAAACATCGAAATATCTACACCGCCATCTGTATAAACATGGAAATATCTACACAGCCATGTGTATATACATGGAAATATCTACACCGCTATCTATGTAAACATGGAAATAACTACATCGCTCTCTGTATAAACATGGAATTATTTACACCGCCATCTACATATCCATAGAAATATCTGCGCCGCCATCTGTATAAACATGGAAATATCTACACGGTCATCTGTGTATAGAAGGAAATATCAACACCGCCATCTGTACAAACATGGAAATATCTGCAACGCTATCTGTATAATCATGGAAATATCTACACCGCTATCTCCATAAACATGGAAATATCTACACCGTGATCTGCATAAACATGGAAATATTTACACGGCTATCTGTATAAACATGGAAATATCTACACCGTTATCTGCATAAAGATGGAAATATCTGCACCGCCATCTGTATAAACATGGCAATATCTACACTGCTATCTCTATAAACATGGAAATATCTGCAATGCCATCTGTAAAAACATGGAAATACCTATGTAGTCATCTGTATAAACATGGAAATATCTACACCAACATCTGTATAAACATGGAAATACCTACAATGCCATCTGTATACACATGGAAATACCTACACGGCAATATGTGTATAGATGGAAACATCAACACTGACATCTGTACAAACATGGAAATATCTACACCGCTATCTCTATAAACATGGAAATATCTACAGTGCGGTCTGTATAAACATGGAAATATCTACACCGGTATCTGTATAAACATGGAAATATCTACACCACAATCTGTATAAACATGGAAATAATTACACCGCTATCTGTATAAACATGGAAATATCTGCACCGCGATCTCTATAAAGATGGAAATATCTACAAAGCCATCTGTATAAACATGGAAATACCTACACAGTCATGTGTAGGAACATGGAAATATCTGCACTGCCATCTGTATAAACATGGAAATATCTACACAGCCCTCTGTATAAATATGGAAATATCTGCATAGGCATCTGTATAAACATGGAAATATCTGCACCACTATCTGTATAAACATGGAAACACCTACACCGCTGTCTCTATAAACATGGATATATGTACACCGCTATGTGTATAAACATGGAAATATCTCCACTGCTGTCTGTATAAACATGGAAATATCTACAAAGCGAACAGTATAAGCATGGAAATATCTACACCGCTATCTGTAAAACATGGAAATATCTACAGAGCTATCTCTATAAACATGGAAATATCTACACCGCCATCTTTATAAACATGGATATACCTACAAAGTCATCTGTATAAACATGGAAATATCTACACAGCCATCTCTATAAACATTTAAATACCTACACAGCCGTCTGTATATACATGGAGATATCTACACCGCTATCTGTATAAACATGGAAATAACTACACCGCTATTTGTATAAACAAGGAAATATCTACACCGCCATCTGTTTAAACATGGAAATATATACACAGACATCTGTTTATACATGGAAATATCTACACCGCTATCTGTATAAACATGGAAATATCTTCACCACGATCTGTATGAACATGGAAATATCTACACCGCTATCTGTATAAACATGGTAGTATCTACACCACCATCTATATAAACATGGAAATATCTACACCGCCATCTGTATGAACATGGAAATATCTACAATGCCATCTGTAGAAAGATGGAAATATCTACAACGCAATCTGTGTAAACATGGAAATATCTATACCGATATCTGTATAAACATGGAAATATCTACACAGCTATCACTATAAACATGGAAATATCTACACCACCATCTGTATAAACATGGAAATATATACACCGCTATGTGTATAAACATGGAAATTTCTACACCGTTATCTGTATAAATATGGAAATATCTACACCGCTATCTCTATAAACATGGAAATATCTACACCGCCATCTGTAAAAACATGGAAATACCTAACCCGCCGTCTGTATAAACATGGAAATACCTACAAAGTCATCTGTATAAACATGGAAATATCCACACAGCCATCTGTATAAACATGGAAATATCTACACAGCCATCTGTTTATACATGGAAATATCTACACCGCTATCTGTATAAACATGGAAATAACTACACCGCTATTTGTATAAACAAGGAAATATCTACAGCGTGATCTGTATAAACATGGTAATATCTACAAAGACATCTCTATTAAATGGAAATATCTACACCCCTATCTGTATATACATGGAAATATCCACACCGCTATCTCTATAAACATGGAAAAATCAACACCGCTGTCTCTATGAGCATGAAAATATCTACACCGCCATCTCTATAAACATGGAAATATCAACACCACGATCAGTATAAACATGGAAATAAGTACACCGCTATCTGTATAAACATGGAAATAACTACACCGCTATTTTTATAAACAAGGAAATATCCACACCGCTATCTCTATAAACATGGAAAAATCAACACCGCTATCTCTATGAACATGGAAATATCTACACCGCCATCTCTATAACATGGAAATATCTACAGCACGATCAGTATAAACATGGAAATACCTACACCGCTATGTGTATAAACATGGAAATATCTCCAATGCTATCTGTATAAACATTGAAATATATACACCGCCATCTGTATAAACATGGAAATACTTACATACTTATCTGAATAAACATGGAATTATCTACAACGCCATCTGTATAAACATGGAAATATCTACACAGCGATGTGTATATACATGGAAATATCTACACCGCTATCTATATAAACAAGGAAATAACTACAAAGCTATCTGTATAAACATGGAAATATCTACACCGCCATCTACATATCCATGGAAATATCTGGGCCACAATCTGTATAAAAATGGAAATATCTACACGGTCATCTGTGTATAGATGGAAATATCAACACCGCCATCTGTACAAACATGGAAATATCTGCACCGCTATCTGTATAAACATGGATATATCTACACCGCGGTCTGTATCAACATGGAAATATCTACACCGTTATCTGTATAAACATGGAAATATCTACACCGCTATCTCTATATACATGGAAATATCTACACCGTGATCTGTATAAACATGGAAATATTTACACCGCTATCTGTATAAACATGGAAACACCTACACCGTTATCTGTATAAATATGGAAATATCTGCACCGCTATCTCTATAAACTTGGAAATATCTACACCGCCATCTGTATAAACATGGAAATAACTATACAGTCATCTGTGTAAACATGAAAATATCTACACCACCATCTGTATAAACATTTAAATATCTACAATGCCATCTGTATACACATGGTAATACCTACACGGCAATCTGTGTATAGATGGAAACATCAACACCGCCATCTGTACAAACATGGAAATATCTACACTGCTACCTCTATAAACATGGAAATATCTACACTGCGGTGTGTATAAACATGGAAATATCTACACCGGTATCTGTATAAACATGGAAATATATACAGCACGATCTGTATAAACATGGAAATACATACACCGCTATCTGTATAAACAGGGAAATATCCTCACCTCTATCTCTATAAACATGGAAATATCTACAAAGCCAATTGTATAAACATGGAAATTCCTACACAGTCATGTGTAGGAACATGGAAATATCTACACTGCCATCTGTATAAACATAGAAATATCTACACAGCCCTCTGTATAAATATGGAAATATCAGCTTAGGCATCAATAAACATGGAAATATCTGCACCGCTATCTGTATAAACATGGAAATACCTATACCGCTGTCTCTATAAACATGGAAATATGTACACCGCTATGTGTATAAACATGGAAATATCTCCACTGCTGTCTGTATAAACATGGAAATATCTCCACCGTTATCTGTATAAACATGGAAATATCTACAGCCCCATCTCTATAAACATTGAAATATCTACACTGCCATCTGTAAAAACATGGAAATATCTACACAGTAATCTGAATAAACATGGAAATATCTACACCGCAATCTGTATAAACATGGAAATATCTACACCGATATCTGTAAAAATATGAAATATCTAAACCGCTATCTCTATAAAAATGGAAATATCTACACTGATATCTGTATAAACATGGAAATATCCTCACTGCTATCTCTATGAACATGGATATATCTACACCGCTATCTCTATAAACTTGGAAATATCTACACCGCCATCTCTGTAAACATGGAAATATCTACACCCCCATCTATATAAACATGGAAATACCTACAGCGCTATCTGTATAAACATGGAAATATCTACACCGCTATCTGTATAAACATGGAAATATCTATACTGCGATCTCTATAAACATTGAAATATCTACACCACGATCTGTATAAACATGGAAATATCTACACAGCTATCTCTATAAACATGGAAATATCTACACCGCCATCTGTATAAACATGGAAATACCTACAAAGTCATCTGTATAAACATGGAAATATCTACACAGCCATCTGTATAAACATGTAAATATCTACACAGCCATCTGTATATACATGGAAATATCTACATCGATATCTGTATAAACATGGAAATAACTACACCGCTACTTGTATAAACAAGGAAATACCTACACCGCCATCTGTTTAAACATGGAAATATATACACAGCCATCTGTTTATACATGGAAATATCTACACCGCTATCTGTATAAACATGATAATAACTACACCGCTATCTGTATAAATGTGGATATATTTGCACCGCTATCCCTATAAACATGGTAATATCAACACCGCGATCTGTATAAACATGAAATATCTACACCATGATCTGTATAAACATGGAAATATCTACACCGTGATCTGTATAAACATGGAAATTTCTACACCGACATCTCTATAAACATGGAAATATCTACACCCCATCTGTATAAACATGGAAATATCCACAGCGCTATCACTATAAACATGGAAAAATCAACACCGCTATCTCTATGAACATGGAAATATCTACACCGCCATCTGTATAAACAGGGAAATACCTACACGGTCATGTGTATAAACATGGAAATATCTACACCGCAATCTGTATAAACATGGAAATATCTACACCGCTATCTGTAAATACGAAATATCTAAACCGCTATCTCTATAAAAATGGAAATATCTACACTGCTATCTGTATAAACATGGAAATATCCTCACTGCTATAACTATGAACATGGATATATCTACACCGCTATCTCTATAAACCTGGAAATATCTACAACGCCATCTCTATAAACATGGAAATATCTACACCGCCATCTGTATAAACATGGAAATATCTACAGCGCTATCTGTATAAACATGGAAATATCTTCACCGCTATCTGTATAAACATGGAAATACCTACACTGCGATCTGTATAAACATGGAAATATCTACACCGTTATCTGTATAAACATGGAAATATCTACACCGCCATCTGCATGTCCATGGAAATACCTACGCCGCCATCTGTATAAACATGGAAATATCTACATGGCCATGTGTGTATAGATGCAAATACCAACACGGCCATCTGTACAAACATAGAAATATCTACACCGCTATCTCTGTAAACATGGAAACATCCGCACTGCCATCTGTAAAAACATGGAAATACCTATGCAGTCATCTGTATAAACATGGAACTATCTACAATGCCATCTGTATACACATGGAAATATCTACACAGCCATCTGTATAAACATGAAAATATCTACACTGCTATCTCCATAAACATGGAAATATCTACACCGCCATCTCTATAAACATGAAAATATCTACACTGCCAACTCCATAAACATGGAACTAACTACTCCGCCATCTGTATAAACATGGAAACATCTACACCGCCATCTGTGTGAACAAGGAAATATCTACAATGCCATCTGTATAAAGACATAAATATCTGCACCGCGAGCTGTATAAACATGGAAATATCTACATCACTATCTGTATAAACGTGGAAAAACCAACACCGCTATCGGTATAAACATGGAAATAACTACAACGCAATCTATAAACATGGAAATATCTACACCGCAATGTCTATAAACATGGAAACACCTACACCGCTATCTATATAAACATGGAAATATCTACACCGCGATCTGTATAAACAGGGAAATATCTACACCGCGATCTGTATAAACGTGGAAATATCTTCACCACGATCTGTATATACATGGAAATATCTACACCGCTATCTGTGTAAACATGGTAATATCTACATTACCATCTATATAAACATGGAAATATCTACACCACCATCTATATAAACATGGAAATATCTACAATGCCATCTGTAGAAAGATGGAAATACCTACACCGCAATCTGTATAAACATGGATATATCTACAGCGATATCTGTAAAAACATGGAAATATCTACAGCGCGATCACTATAAACATGGAAATATGTACACCGCGATCTGTATAAACATGGAAATATCTACACTGCCATCTGTATACACATGGAAATATCTACACAGCCATCTGTATAAACATGGAAATATCTACACCGCAATCACTACAAACATGGAAATATCTACATCGCTATCTGTATTAACATGGAAATAGCTCCACCGCTATCAGTATAAACACTGAAATATCTACACCGCTATCTGTATAAACATGGAAATATGTACAACGCTATCTGTATAAACATGGAAATATCTACACCGCTATCTGTATAAACATGGAAATATCTACACAGCTATCTCTATAAACATGGAAATAGCTACACTGCTATCTGTATAAACATAGAAATAGCGACACCGTTATCTGTATAAACATGGAAATATCTACACCGCCCTCTGTAAAAACATGAAGATATCTACACAGTCATCTGTATAAACTTGGAAATATCTACACCTCCATCTGTATAAACATGGAAATATCTACACTGCCATCTGTATACACATGGAAATATCTACACAGCCATCTGAAGAAACATGGAAGTATGTACACCGCTATCTGTATAAACATGGAAATAACTACACCGCTATCTTTATAAACTTGGAAATATCTACACCGCCTTCTGTATAAACATGGAAATATCTACACCGCTATCTGTATAAACATGGAAATACCAACACCGTTATCTGTATAAACATTGAAATATCTACACCGCTATCTGTATAAAGATGGAAATATCTACAACGCTATCTGTGTAAACATGGAAATATCTACACACCTATCTGTGTAAACATGGAAATATCTACACCGCTATCTGTATAAACATGGAAATATCTACACCGCTATCTGTATAAACATGGAAATACCAAAACGGCTATCTGTATAAACATGGAAATATCTACAACGCTATCTGTATAAATACGGAAATATCCTCACAACTATCACTATATACCTGGAAATACCTACAACGCTATCTGTATAAATACGGAAATATCCTCACCACTATCTCTATAAACATGGAAATACCTACACCGCCATATCTATACACATGGAAATACCTACAACGCCATCTCTATACACATGGAAATATCTACACCACTATCTCTATAAACATAGAAATATCTACATTGCAATCTCTATAAACATGGAAATATCTACACCGCCATCTCTATAAACATGGAAATATCTACATCGCTATCTGTATAAATATGGAAATATTTCCACCGCTATCAGTATAAACATGGAAATATCTACACCGATATCTGTATAAACATTGAAATATCTACACCGGTATCTGTATAAACATGGAAATATCTACAATGCTATCTGTGTAAACATGGAAGTATCTACACAGATATCTGTGTAAACTTGCAAATATCTACACAGCTATCTGTGTAAAGATCGAAATGTCTACAGCGCAATCTGTGCAAAGATGGAAATATCTACACCGCTATCTCTGTAAACGTGGAAATATCTACACCGCTATCTGTATCAACATGGAAATATCTACTTCGCTATCTGTATAAACATGGAAATATCTGCACTGTTATCTCTATAAACATGGAAATATCTACACCACCATCTGTATAAACATGCAAATATCTAGAGTCATCTGTATAAATATGGAAATATCTACACCACCATATCTATAAACATGGAAATATCTACAGTGCCATCTGTATACCCGTGGAAATACCTACCCAGCCATCTGTGTAATCACGGAAATATCTACTAAGCTATCTCTATAAACATGGAAATACGTACAACGCTATCTCTATAAATATGGAAATATCTACGCTGCAATCTCTATAAACATGGAAATATCTACACCGCAATCACTACAAACATGGAAATATCTACATCGCTATCTGTATTAACATGGAAATAGCTCCACCGCTATCAGTATAAACACTGAAATATCTACACCGCTATCTGTATAAACATGGAAATATGTACAACGCTATCTGTATAAACATGGAAATATCTACACCGCTATCTGTATAAACATGGAAATATCTACACAGCTATCTCTATAAACATGGAAATAGCTACACTGCTATCTGTATAAACATAGAAATAGCGACACCGTTATCTGTATAAACATGGAAATATCTAAACCGCCCTCTGTAAAAACATGAAGATATCTACACAGTCATCTGTATAAACTTGGAAATATCTACACCTCCATCTGTATAAACATGGAAATATCTACACTGCCATCTGTATACACATGGAAATATCTACACAGCCATCTGAAGAAACATGGAAGTATGTACACCGCTATCTGTATAAACATGGAAATAACTACACCGCTATCTTTATAAACTTGGAAATATCTACACCGCCTTCTGTATAAACATGGAAATATCTACACCGCTATCTGTATAAACATGGAAATACCAACACCGTTATCTGTATAAACATTGAAATATCTACACCGCTATCTGTATAAAGATGGAAATATCTACAACGCTATCTGTGTAAACATGGAAATATCTACACACCTATCTGTGTAAACATGGAAATATCTACACCGCTATCTGTATAAACATGGAAATATCTACACCGCTATCTTTATAAACATGGAAATACCAAAACGGCTATCTGTATAAACATGGAAATATCTACAACGCTATCTGTATAAATACGGAAATATCCTCACCACTATCACTATAAACCTGGAAATACCTACAACGCTATCTGTATAAATATGGAAATATCCTCACCACTATCTCTATAAACATGGAAATACCTACACCGCCATATCTATACACATGGAAATACCTACACCGCCATCTCTGTACACATGGAAATATCTACACCACTATCTCTATAAACATAGAAATATCTACATTGCAATCTCTATAAACATGGAAATATCTACACCGCCATCTCTATAAACATGGAAATATCTACATCGCTATCTGTATAAATATGGAAATATCTCCACCGCTATCAGTATAAACATGGAAATATCTACACCGATATCTGTATAAACATGGAAATATCTACACCGCTATCTGTATAAACATGGAAATATCTACAACGCTATCTGTGTAAACATGGAAGTATCTACACAGATATCTGTGTAAACTTGCAAATATCTACACAGCTATCTGTGTAAAGATCGAAATGTCTACAGCGCAATCTGTGCAAAGATGGAAATATCTACACCGCTATCTCTGTAAACATGGAAATATCCACACCGCTATCTGTATCAACATGGAAATATCTACTTCGCTATCTTTATAAACATGGAGATATCTACACTTTTATCTCTATAAACATGGAAATATCTACACCACCATCTGTATAAACATGCAAATATCTACAGAGTCATCTGTATAAACATGGAAATATCTACACCACCATATCTATAAACATGGAAATATCTACAGTGCCATCTGTATACCCGTGGAAATACCTACCCAGCCATCTGTGTAACCACGGAAATGTCTACTCCGCTATCTCTATAAACATGGAAATATGTACAACGCTATCTCTATAAATATGGAAATATCTACGCTGCAATCTCTATAAACATGGAAATATCTACACCGCCATCACTATAAACATGGAAATATCTACATCGCTATCTGTATTAACATGGAAATAGCTCCACCGCTATCAGTATAAACATTGAAATATCTACACCGCTATCTGTATAAACATGGAAATATGTACAACACTATCTGTATAAACATGGAAATATCTACACTGCAATCTGTATAAACATGGAAATATCTACACAGCTATCTCTATAAACATGGAAATAGCTACCCTGCTATCTGTATAAACATAGAAATAGCGACACCGTTATCTGTATAAACATGGAAATATCTACACCGCCCTCTGTAAAAACGTGAAGATATCTACACAGTCATCTGTATAAACTTGGAAATATCTACACCTCCATCTGTATAAACATGGAAATATCTACACTGCCATCTGTATACACATGGAAATATCTACACAGCCATCTGAAGAAACATGGAAGTATGTACACCGCTATCTGTATAAACATGGAAATAACTACACCGCTATCTTTTTAAACTTGGAAATATCTACACCGCCTTCTGTATAAACATGGAAATATCTACACCGCTATCTGTATAAACATGGAAATACCAACACCGTTATCTGTATAAACATTGAAATATCTACACCGCTATCTGTATAAAGATGGAAATATCTACAACGCTATCTCTGTAAACATGGAAATATCTACACACCTATCTGTGTAAACATGGAAATATCTACACCGCTATCTGTATAAACATGGAAATATCTACACCGCTATCTGTATAAACATGGAAATACCAAAACGGCTATCTGTATAAACATGGAAATATCTACAACGCTATCTGTATAAATACGGAAATATCCTCACCACTATCACTATAAACCTGGAAATACCTACAACGCTATCTGTATAACTACGGAAATATCCTCACCACTATCTCTATAAACATGGAAATACCTACACCGCCATATCTATACACATGGAAATACCTACACCGCCATCTCTATACACATGGAAATATCTACACCACTATCTCTATAAACATAGAAATATCTACATTGCAATCTCTATAAACATGGAAATATCTACACCGCCATCTCTATAAACATGGAAATATCTACATCGCTATCTGTATAAATATGGAAATATCTCCACCGCTATCAGTATAAACATGGAAATATCTACACCGATATCTGTATAAACATGGAAATATCTACACCGCTATCTGTATAAACATGGAAATATCTACAATGCTCTCTGTGTAAACATGGAAGTATCTACACAGATATCTGTGTAAACTTGCAAATATCTACACAGCTATCTGTGTAAAGATAGAAATGTCTACAGCGCAATCTGTGCAAAGATGGAAATATCTACACCGCTATCTCTGTAAACATGGAAATATCTACACCGCTATCTGTATCAACATGGAAATATCTACTTCGCTATCTGTATAAACATGGAAATATCTACACTGTTATCTCTATAAACATGGAAATATCTACACCACCATCTGTATAAACATGCAAATATCTACAGAGTCATCTGTATAAACATGGAAATATCTACACCACCATATCTATAAACATGGAAATATCTACAGTGCCATCTGTATACCCGTGGAAATACCTACCCAGCCATCTGTGTAACCACGGAAATATCTACTCCGCTATCTCTATAAACATGGAAATACGTACAATGCTATCTCTATAAATATGGAAATATCTACACTGCAATCTCTATAAACATGGAAATATCTACACCGCAATCACTACAAACATGGAAATATCTACATCGCTATCTGTATTAACATGGAAATAGCTCCACCGCTATCAGTATAAACACTAAAATATCTACACCGCTATCTGTATAAACATGGAAATATCTACAACGCTATCTGTATAAACATGGAAATATCTACACCGCTATCTGTATAAACATGGAAATATCTACACAGCTATCTCTATAAACATGGAAATAGCTACACTGCTATCTGTATAAACATAGAAATAGCGACACCGTTATCTGTATAAACATGGAAATATCTACACCGCCCTCTGTAAAAACATGAAGATATCTACACAGTCATCTGTATAAACTTGGAAATATCTACACCTCCATCTGTATAAACATGGAAATATCTACACTGCCATCTGTATACACATGGAAATATCTACACAGCCATCTGAAGAAACATGGAAGTATGTACACCGCTATCTGTATAAACATGGAAATAACTACACCGCTATCTTTATAAACTTGGAAATATCTACACCGCCTTCTGTATAAACATGGAAATATCTACACCGCTATCTGTATAAACATGGAAATACCAACACCGTTATCTGTATAAACATTGAAATATCTACACCGCTATCTGTATAAAGATGGAAATATCTACAACGCTATCTGTGTAAACATGGAAATATCTACACACCTATCTGTGTAAACATGGAAATATCTACACCGCTATCTGTATAAACATGGAAATATTTACACCGCTATCTTTATAAACATGGAAATACCAAAACGGCTATCTGTATAAACATGGAAATATCTACAACGCTATCTGTATAAATACGGAAATATCCTCACCACTATCACTATAAACATGGAAATACCTACACCGCCATATCTATACACATGGAAATACCTACACCGCCATCTCTGTACACATGGAAATATCTACACCACTATCTCTATAAACATAGAAATATCTACATTGCAATCTCTATAAACATGGAAATATCTACACCGCCATCTCTATAAACATGGAAATATCTACATCGCTATCAGTATAAATATGGAAATATCTCCACCGCTATCAGTATAAACATGGAAATATCTACACCGATATCTGTATAAACATGGAAATATCTACACCGCTATCTGTATAAACATGGAAATATCTACAACGCTATCTGTGTAAACATGGAAGTATCTACACAGATATCTGTGTAAACTTGCAAATATCTACACAGCTATCTGTGTAAAGATCGAAATGTCTACAGCGCAATCTGTGCAAAGATGGAAATATCTACACCGCTATCTGTGTAAACATGGAAATATCTACACCGCTATCTGTATCAACATGGAAATATCTACACCGCTATCTGTATAAACATGGAAATACCAAAACGGCTATCTGTATAAACATGGAAATATCTACAACGCTATCTGTATAAATACGGAAATATCCTCACCACTATCACTATAAACCTGGAAATACCTACAACGCTATCTGTATAAATATGGAAATATCCTCACCACTATCTCTATAAACATGGAAATACCTACACCGCCATATCTATACACTTGGAAATACCTACACCGCCATCTCTATGCACATGGAAATATCTACACCACTATCTCTATAAACATAGAAATATCTACATTGCAATCTCTATAAACATGGAAATATCTACACCGCCATCTCTATAAACATGGAAATATCTACATCGCTATCTGTATAAATATGGAAATATCTCCACCGCTATCAGTATAAACATGGAAATATCTACACCGATATCAGTATAAACATGGAAATATCTACACCGCTATCTGTATAAACATGGAAATATCTACAACGCTATCTGTGTAAACATGGAAGTATCTACACAGATATCTGTGTAAACTTGCAAATATCTACACAGCTATCTGTGTAAAGATCGAAATGTCTACAGCGCAATCTGTGCAAAGATGGAAATATCTACACCGCTATCTCTGTAAACATGGAAATATCCACACCGCTATCTGTATCAACATGGAAATATCTACTTCGATATCTTTATAAACATGGAAATATCTACACTTTTATCTCTATAAACATGGAAATATCTACACCACCATCTGTATAAACATGCAAATATCTACAGAGTCATCTGTATAAACATGGAAATATCTACACCACCATATCTATTAACATGGAAATATCTACAGTGCCATCTGTATACCCGTGGAAATACCTACCCAGCCATCTGTGTAACCACGGAAATGTCTACTCCGCTATCTCTATAAACATGGAAATATGTACAACGCTATCTCTATAAATATGGAAATATCTACGCTGCAATCTCTATAAACATGGAAATATCTACACCGCCATCACTATAAACATGGAAATATCTACATCGCTATCTGTATTAACATGGAAATAGCTCCACCGCTATCAGTATAAACATTGAAATATCTACACCGCTATCTGTATAAACATGGAAATATGTACAACACTATCTGTATAAACATGGAAATATCTACACTGCAATCTGTATAAACATGGAAATATCTACACAGCTATCTCTATAAACATGGAAATAGCTACCCTGCTATCTGTATAAACATAGAAATAGCGACACCGTTATCTGTATAAACATGGAAATATCTACACCGCCCTCTGTAAAAACGTGAAGATATCTACACAGTCATCTGTATAAACTTGGAAATATCTACACCTCCATCTGTATAAACATGGAAATATCTACACTGCCATCTGTATACACATGGAAATATCTACACAGCCATCTGAAGAAACATGGAAGTATGTACACCGCTATCTGTATAAACATGGAAATAACTACACCGCTATCTTTATAAACTTGGAAATATCTACACCGCCTTCTGTATAAACATGGAAATATCTACACCGCTATCTGTATAAACATGGAAATACCAACACCGTTATCTGTATAAACACTGAAATATCTACACCGCTATCTGTATAAAGATGGAAATATCTACAACGCTATCTCTGTAAACATGGAAATATCTACACACCTATCTGTGTAAACATGGAAATATCTACACCGCTATCTGTATAAACATGGAAATATCTACACCGCTATCTGTATAAACATGGAAATACCAAAACGGCTATCTGTATAAACATGGAAATATCTACAACGCTATCTGTATAAATACGGAAATATCCTCACCACTATCACTATAAACCTGGAAATACCTACAACGCTATCTGTATAACTACGGAAATATCCTCACCACTATCTCTATAAACATGGAAATACCTACACCGCCATATCTATACACATGGAAATACCTACACCGCCATCTCTATACACATGGAAATATCTACACCACTATCTCTATAAACATAGAAATATCTACATTGCAATCTCTATAAACATGGAAATATCTATTCCGCCATCTCTATAAACATGGAAATATCTACATCGCTATCTGTATAAATATGGAAATATCTCCACCGCTATCAGTATAAACATGGAAATATCTACACCGATATCTGCATAAACATGGAAATATCTACACCGCTATCTGTATAAACATGGAAATATCTACAATGCTCTCTGTGTAAACATGGAAGTATCTACACAGATATCTGTGTAAACTTGCAAATATCTACACAGCTATCTGTGTAAAGATAGAAATGTCTACAGCGCAATCTGTGCAAAGATGGAAATATCTACACCGCTATCTCTGTAAACATGGAAATATCTACACCGCTATCTGTATCAACTTGGAAATATCTACTTCGCTATCTGTATAAACATGGAAATATCTACACTGTTATCTCTATAAACATGGAAATATCTACACCACCATCTGTATAAACATGCAAATATCTACAGAGTCATCTGTATAAACATGGAAATATCTACACCACCATATCTATAAACATGGAAATATCTACAGTGCCATCTGTATACCCGTGGAAATACCTACCCAGCCATCTGTGTAACCACGGAAATATCTACTCCGCTATCTCTATAAACGTGGAAATACGTACAATGCTATCTCTATAAATATGGAAATATCTACACTGCAATCTCTATAAACATGGAAATATCTACACCGCAATCACTACAAACATGGAAATATCTACATCGCTATCTGTATTAACATGGAAATAGCCCCACCGCTATCAGTATAAACACTAAAATATCTACACCGCTATCTGTATAAACATGGAAATATGTACAACGCTATCTGTATAAACATGGAAATATCTACACCGCTATCTGTATAAACATGGAAATATCTACACAGCTATCTCTATAAACATGGAAATAGCTACACTGCTATCTGTATAAACATAGAAATAGCGACACCGTTATCTGTATAAACATGGAAATATCTACACCGCCCTCTGTAAAAACATGAAGATATCTACACAGTCATCTGTATAAACTTGGAAATATCTACACCTCCATCTGTATAAACATGGAAATATCTACAATGCCATCTGTATACACATGGAAATATCTACACAGCCATCTGAAGAAACATGGAAGTATGCACACCGCTATCTGTATAAACATGGAAATAACTACACCGCTATCTTTATAAACTTGGAAATATCTACACCGCCTTCTGTATAAACATGGAAATATCTACACCGCTATCTGTATAAACATGGAAATACCAACACCGTTATCTGTATAAACATTGAAATATCTACACCGCTATCTGTATAAAGATGGAAATATCTACAACGCTATCTGTGTAAACATGGAAATATCTACACACCTATCTGTGTAAACATGGAAATATCTACACCGCTATCTGTATAAACATGGAAATATTTACACCGCTATCTTTATAAACATGGAAATACCAAAACGGCTATCTGTATAAACATGGAAATATCTACAACGCTATCTGTATAAATACGGAAATATCCTCACCACTATCACTATAAACCTGGAAATACCTACAACGCTATCTGTATAAATACGGAAATATCCTCACCACTATCTCTATAAACATGGAAATACCTACACCGCCATATCTATACACATGGAAATACCTACACCGCCATCTCTGTACACATGGAAATATCTACACCACTATCTCTATAAACATAGAAATATCTACATTGCAATCTCTATAAACATGGAAATATCTACACCGCCATCTCTATAAACATGGAAATATCTACATCGCTATCTGTATAAATATGGAAATATCTCCACCGCTATCAGTATAAACATGGAAATATCTACACCGATATCTGTATAAACATGGAAATATCTACACCGCTATCTGTATAAACATGGAAATATCTACAACGCTATCTGTGTAAACATGGAAGTATCTACACAGATATCTGTGTAAACTTGCAAATATCTACACAGCTATCTGTGTAAAGATCGAAATGTCTACAGCGCAATCTGTGCAAAGATGGAAATATCTACACCGCTATCTGTGTAAACATGGAAATATCTACACCGCTATCTGTATCAACATGGAAATACCTACTTCGCTATCTTTATAAACATGGAAATATCTACACTGTTATCTCTATAAACATGGAAATATCTACACCACCATCTGTATAAACATGCAAATATCTACAGAGTCATCTGTATAAACATGGAAATATCTACACCACCATATCTATAAACATGGAAATATCTACAGTGCCATCTGTATACCCGTGGAAATACCTACCCAGCCATCTGTGTAACCACGGAAATATCTACTCCGCTATCTCTATAAACATGGAAATACGTACAACGCTATCTCTATAAATATGGAAATATCTACACTGCAATCTCTACAAACATGGAAATATCTACACCGCCATCACTATAAACTTGGAAATATCTACATAGCTATCTGTATTAACATGGAAATAGCTCCACCGCTATCAGTATAAACACTGAAATATCTACACCGCTATCAGTATAAACATGGAAATATGTACAACGCTATCTGTATAAACATGGAAATATCTACACTGCTATCTGTATAAACATGGAAATATCTACACAGCTATCTCTATAAACATGGAAATAGCTACACTGCTATCTGTATAAACATAGAAATAGCGACACCGTTATCTGTATAAACATGGAAATATCTACACCGCCCTCTGTAAAAACATGAAGATATCTACACAGTCATCTGTATAAACTTGGAAATATCTACACCTCCATCTGTATAAACATGGAAATATCTACCCTGCCATCTGTATACACATGGAAATATCTACACAGCCATCTGAAGAAACATGGAAATATGTACACCGCTATCTGTATAAACATGGAAATAACTACACCGCTATCTTTATAAACTTGGAAATATCTACACCGCCTTCTGTATAAACATGGAAATATCTACAACGCTGTCTGTATAAACATGGAAATACCAACACCGTTATCTGTATAAACATTGAAATATCTACACCGCTATCTGTATAAACATGGAAATATCTACAACGCTATCTGTGTAAACATGGAAATATCTACACACCTATCTGTGTAAACATGGAAATATCTACACCGCTATCTGTATAAACATGGAAATATCTACACCGCTATCTGTATAAACATGGAAATACCAAAACGGCTATCTGTATAAACATGGAAATATCTACAACGCTATCTGTATAAATACGGAAATATCCTCACCACTATCACTATAAACCTGGAAATACCTACAACGCTATCTGTATAAATATGGAAATATCCTCACCACTATCTCTATAAACATGGAAATACCTACACCGCCATATCTATACACCTGGAAATACCTACACCGCCATCTCTATGCACATGGAAATATCTACACCACTATCTCTATAAACATAGAAATATCTACATTGCAATCTCTATAAACATGGAAATATCTACACCGCCATCTCTATAAACATGGAAATATCTACATCGCTATCTGTATAAATATGGAAATATCTCCACCGCTATCAGTATAAACATGGAAATATCTACACCGATATCAGTATAAACATGGAAATATCTACACCGCTATCTGTATAAACATGGAAATATCTACAACGCTATCTGTGTAAACATGGAAGTATCTACACAGATATCTGTGTAAACTTGCAAATATCTACACAGCTATCTGTGTAAAGATCGAAATGTCTACAGCGCAATCTGTGCAAAGATGGAAATATCTACACCGATATCTCTGTAAACATGGAAATATCTACACCGCTATCTGTATCAACATGGAAATATCTACTTCGATATCTTTATAAACATGGAAATATCTACACTTTTATCTCTATAAACATGGAAATATCTACACCACCATCTGTATAAACATGCAAATATCTACAGAGTCATCTGTATAAACATGGAAATATCTACACCACCATATCTATTAACATGGAAATATCTACAGTGCCATCTGTATACCCGTGGAAATACCTACCCAGCCATCTGTGTAACCACGGAAATGTCTACTCCGCTATCTCTATAAACATGGAAATATGTACAACGCTATCTCTATAAATATGGAAATATCTACGCTGCAATCTCTATAAACATGGAAATATCTACACCGCCATCACTATAAACATGGAAATATCTACATCGCTATCTGTATTAACATGGAAATAGCTCCGCCGCTATCAGTATAAACATTGAAATATCTACACCGCTATCTGTATAAACATGGAAATATGTACAACACTATCTGTATAAACATGGAAATATCTACACTGCAATCTGTATAAACATGGAAATATCTACACAGCTATCTCTATAAACATGGAAATAGCTACCCTGCTATCTGTATAAACATAGAAATAGCGACACCGTTATCTGTATAAACATGGAAATATCTACACCGCCCTCTGTAAAAACGTGAAGATATCTACACAGTCATCTGTATAAACTTGGAAATATCTACACCTCCATCTGTATAAACATGGAAATATCTACACTGCCATCTGTATACACATGGAAATATCTACACAGCCATCTGAAGAAACATGGAAGTATGTACACCGCTATCTGTATAAACATGGAAATAACTACACCGCTATCTTTATAAACTTGGAAATATCTACACCGCCTTCTGTATAAACATGGAAATATCTACACCGCTATCTGTATAAACATGGAAATACCAACACCGTTATCTGTATAAACATTGAAATATCTACACCGCTATCTGTATAAAGATGGAAATATCTACAACGCTATCTCTGTAAACATGGAAATATCTACACACCTATCTGTGTAAACATGGAAATATCTACACCGCTATCTGTATAAACATGGAAATATCTACACCGCTATCTGTATAAACATGGAAATACCAAAACGGCTATCTGTATAAACATGGAAATATCTACAACGCTATCTGTATAAATACGGAAATATCCTCACCACTATCACTATAAACCTGGAAATACCTACAACGCTATCTGTATAACTACGGAAATATCCTCACCACTATCTCTATAAACATGGAAATACCTACACCGCCATATCTATACACATGGAAATACCTACACCGCCATCTCTATACACATGGAAATATCTGCACCACTATCTCTATAAACATAGAAATATCTACATTGCAATCTCTATAAACATGGAAATATCTACACCGCCATCTCTATAAACATGGAAATATCTACATCGCTATCTGTATAAATATGGAAATATCTCCACCGCTATCAGTATAAACATGGAAATATCTACACCGATATCTGTATAAACATGGAAATATCTACACCGCTATCTGTATAAACATGGAAATATCTACAATGCTCTCTGTGTAAACATGGAAGTATCTACACAGATATCTGTGTAAACTTGCAAATATCTACACAGCTATCTGTGTAAATATAGAAATGTCTACAGCGCAATCTGTGCAAAGATGGAAATATCTACACCGCTATCTCTGTAAACATGGAAATATCTACACCGCTATCTGTATCAACATGGAAATATCTACTTCGCTATCTGTATAAACATGGAAATATCTACACTGTTATCTCTATAAACATGGAAATATCTACACCACCATCTGTATAAACATGCAAATATCTACAGAGTCATCTGTATAAACATGGAAATATCTACACCACCATATCTATAAACATGGAAATATCTACAGTGCCATCTGTATACCCGTGGAAATACCTACCCAGCCATCTGTGTAACCACGGAAATATCTACTCCGCTATCTCTATAAACATGGAAATACGTACAATGCTATCTCTATAAATATGGAAATATCTACACTGCAATCTCTATAAACATGGAAATATCTACACCGCAATCACTACAAACATGGAAATATCTACATCGCTATCTGTATTAACATGGAAATAGCTCCACCGCTATCAGTATAAACACTAAAATATCTACACCGCTATCTGTATAAACATGGAAATATGTACAACGCTATCTGTATAAACATGGAAATATCTACACCGCTATCTGTATAAACATGGAAATATCTACACAGCTATCTCTATAAACATGGAAATAGCTACACTGCTATCTGTATAAACATAGAAATAGCGACACCGTTATCTGTATAAACATGGAAATATCTACACCGCCCTCTGTAAAAACATGAAGATATCTACACAGTCATCTGTATAAACTTGGAAATATCTACACCTCCATCTGTATAAACATGGAAATATCTACACTGCCATCTGTATACACATGGAAATATCTACACAGCCATCTGAAGAAACATGGAAGTATGTACACCGCTATCTGTATAAACATGGAAATAACTACACCGCTATCTTTATAAACTTGGAAATATCTACACCGCCTTCTGTATAAACATGGAAATATCTACACCGCTATCTGTATAAACATGGAAATACCAACACCGTTATCTGTATAAACATTGAAATATCTACACCGCTATCTGTATAAAGATGGAAATATCTACAACGATATCTGTGTAAACATGGAAATATCTACACACCTATCTGTGTAAACATGGAAATATCTACACCGCTATCTGTATAAACATGGAAATATTTACACCGCTATCTTTATAAACATGGAAATACCAAAACGGCTATCTGTATAAACATGGAAATATCTACAACGCTATCTGTATAAATACGGAAATATCCTCACCACTATCACTATAAACCTGGAAATACCTACAACGCTATCTGTATAAATACGGAAATATCCTCACCACTATCTCTATAAACATGGAAATACCTACACCGCCATATCTATACACATGGAAATACCTACACCGCCATCTCTGTACACATGGAAATATCTACACCACTATCTCTATAAACATAGAAATATCTACATTGCAATCTCTATAAACATGGAAATATCTACACCGCCATCTCTATAAACATGGAAATATCTACATCGCTATCTGTATAAATATGGAAATATCTCCACCGCTATCAGTATAAACATGGAAATATCTACACCGATATCTGTATAAACATGGAAATATCTACACCGCTATCTGTATAAACATGGAAATATCTACAACGCTATCTGTGTAAACATGGAAGTATCTACACAGATATCTGTGTAAACTTGCAAATATCTACACAGCTATCTGTGTAAAGATCGAAATGTCTACAGCGCAATCTGTGCAAAGATGGAAATATCTACACCGCTATCTGTGTAAACATGGAAATATCTACACCGCTATCTGTATCAACATGGAAATATCTACTTCGCTATCTTTATAAACATGGAAATATCTACACTGTTATCTCTATAAACATGGAAATATCTACACCACCATCTGTATAAACATGCAAATATCTACAGAGTCATCTGTATAAACATGGAAATATCTACACCACCATATCTATAAACATGGAAATATCTACAGTACCATCTGTATACCCGTGGAAATACCTACCCAGCCATCTGTGTAACCACGGAAATATCTACTCCGCTATCTCTATAAACATGGAAATACGTACAACGCTATCTCTATAAATATGGAAATATCTACACTGCAATCTCTACAAACATGGAAATATCTACACCGCCATCACTATAAACTTGGAAATATCTACATAGCTATCTGTATTAACATGGAAATAGCTCCACCGCTATCAGTATAAACACTGAAATATCTACACCGCTATCAGTATAAACATGGAAATATGTACAACGCTATCTGTATAAACATGGAAATATCTACACTGCTATCTGTATAAACATGGAAATATCTACACAGCTATCTCTATAAACATGGAAATAGCTACACTGCTATCTGTATAAACATAGAAATAGCGACACCGTTATCTGTATAAACATGGAAATATCTACACCGCCCTCTGTAAAAACATGAAGATATCTACACAGTCATCTGTATAAACTTGGAAATATCTACACCTCCATCTGTATAAACATGGAAATATCTACCCTGCCATCTGTATACACATGGAAATATCTACACAGCCATCTGAAGAAACATGGAAATATGTACACCGCTATCTGTATAAACATGGAAATAACTACACCGCTATCTTTATAAACTTGGAAATATCTACACCGCCTTCTGTATAAACATGGAAATATCTACACCGCTGTCTGTATAAACATGGAAATACCAACACCGTTATCTGTGTAAACATTGAAATATCTACACCGCTATCTGTATAAACATGGAAATATCTACAACGCTATCTGTGTAAACATGGAAATATCTACACACCTATCTGTGTAAACATGGAAATATCTACACCGCTATCTGTATAAACATGGAAATATCTAAACCGCTATCTGTATAAACATGGAAATACCAAAACGGCTATCTGTATAAACATGGAAATATCTACAACGCTATCTGTATAAATACGGAAATATCCTCACCACTATCACTATAAACCTGGAAATACCTACAACGCTATCTGTATAAATATGGAAATATCCTCACCACTATCTCTATAAACATGGAAATACCTACACCGCCATATCTATACACCTGGAAATACCTACACCGCCATCTCTATGCACATGGAAATATCTACACCACTATCTCTATAAACATAGAAATATCTACATTGCAATCTCTATAAACATGGAAATATCTACACCGCCATCTCTATAAACATGGAAATATCTACATCGCTATCTGTATAAATATGGAAATATCTCCACCGCTATCAGTATAAACATGGAAATATCTACACCGATATCAGTATAAACATGGAAATATCTACACCGCTATCTGTATAAACATGGAAATATCTACAACGCTATCTGTGTAAACATGGGAGTATCTACACAGATATCTGTGTAAACTTGCAAATATCTACACAGCTATCTGTGTAAAGATCGAAATGTCTACAGCGCAATCTGTGCAAAGATGGAAATATCTACACCGCTATCTCTGTAAACATGGAAATATCTACACCGCTATCTGTATCAACATGGAAATATCTACTTCGATATCTTTATAAACATGGAAATATCTACACTTTTATCTCTATAAACATGGAAATATCTACACCACCATCTGTATAAACATGCAAATATCTACAGAGTCATCTGTATAAACATGGAAATATCTACACCACCATATCTATTAACATGGAAATATCTACAGTGCCATCTGTATACCCGTGGAAATACCTACCCAGCCATCTGTGTAACCACAGAAATGTCTACTCCGCTATCTCTATAAACATGGAAATATGTACAACGCTATCTCTATAAATATGGAAATATCTACGCTGCAATCTCTATAAACATGGAAATATCTACACCGCCATCACTATAAACATGGAAATATCTACATCGCTATCTGTATTAACATGGAAATAGCTCCACCGCTATCAGTATAAACATTGAAATATCTACACCGCTATCTGTATAAACATGGAAATATGTACAACACTATCTGTATAAACATGGAAATATCTACACTGCAATCTGTATAAACATGGAAATATCTACACAGCTATCTCTATAAACATGGAAATAGCTACCCTGCTATCTGTATAAACATAGAAATAGCGACACCGTTATCTGTATAAACATGGAAATATCTACACCGCCCTCTGTAAAAACGTGAAGATATCTACACAGTCATCTGTATAAACTTGGAAATATCTACACCTCCATCTGTATAAACATGGAAATATCTACACTGCCATCTGTATACACATGGAAATATCTACACAGCCATCTGAAGAAACATGGAAATATGTACACCGCTATCTGTATAAACATGGAAATAACTACACCGCTATCTTTATAAACTTGGAAATATCTACACCGCCTTCTGTATAAACATGGAAATATCTACACCGCTATCTGTATAAACATGGAAATACCAACACCGTTATCTGTATAAACATTGAAATATCTACACCGCTATCTGTATAAAGATGGAAATATCTACAACGCTATCTGTGTAAACATGGAAATATCTACACACCTATCTGTGTAAACATGGAAATATCTACACCGCTATCTGTATAAACATGGAAATATCTACACCGCTATCTGTATAAACATGGAAATACCAAAACGGCTATCTGTATAAACATGGAAATATCTACAACGCTATCTGTATAAATACGGAAATATCCTCACCACTATCACTATAAACCTGGAAATACCTACAACGCTATCTGTATAACTACGGAAATATCCTCACCACTATCTCTATAAACATGGAAATACCTACACCGCCATATCTATACACATGGAAATACCTACACCGCCATCTCTATACACATGGAAATATCTACACCACTATCTCTATAAACATAGAAATATCTACATTGCAATCTCTATAAACATGGGAATATCTACACCGCCATCTCTATAAACATGGAAATATCTACATCGCTATCTGTATAAATATGGAAATATCTCCACCGCTATCAGTATAAACATGGAAATATCTACACCGATATCTGTATAAACATGGAAATATCTACACCGCTATCTGTATAAACATGGAAATATCTACAATGCTATCTGTGTAAACATGGAAGTATCTACACAGATATCTGTGTAAACTTGCAAATATCTACACAGCTATCTGTGTAAAGATCGAAATGTCTACAGCGCAATCTGTGCAAAGATGGAAATATCTACACCACTATCTCTGTAAACATGGAAATATATACACCGCTATCTGTATCAACATGGAAATATCTACTTTGCTATCTTTATAAACATGGAAATATCTACACTGTTATCTCTGTGAACATGGAAATATCTACACCACCATCTGTATAAACATGCAAATATCTACAGAGTCATCTGTATAAACATGGAAATATCTACACCACCATATCTGTAAACAAGGAAATATCTACAGTGCCGTCTGTATACCCGTGGAAATACCTACCCAGCCATCTGTGTAACCACGGAAATATCTACTCCGCTATCTCTATAAACATGGAAATACGTACAACGCTATCTCTATAAATATGGAAATATCTACACTGCAATCTCTATAAACATGGAAATATCTACACCGCAATCACTATAAACATGGAAATATCTACATCGCTATCTGTATTAACATGGAAATATCTCCACCGCTATCAGTATAAACATTGAAATATCTACACCGCTATCTGTATAAACATGGAAATATGTACAACGCTATCTGTATAAACATGGAAATATCTACACCGCAATCTGTATAAACATGGAAATATCTACACAGCTATCTCTATAAACATGGAAATAGCTACCCTGCTATCTGTATAAACATAGAAATAGCGACACCGTTATCTGTATAAACATGGAAATATCTACACCGCCCTCTGTAAAAACATGAAGATATCTACACAGTCATCTGTATAAACTTGGAAATATCTACACCTCCATCTGTATAAACATGGAAATATCTACACTGCCATCTGTATACACATGGAAATATCTACACAGCCATCTGAAGAAACATGGAAATATGTACACCGCTATCTGTATAAACATGGAAATAACTACACCGCAATCTTTATAAACTTGGAAATATCTACACCGCCTTCTGTATAAACATGGAAATATCTACACCGCTATCTGTATAAACATGGAAATATCTACACCGCTATCTGTATAAACATGGAAATATCTACACAGCTATCTCTATAAACATGGAAATAGCTACAATGCTATCTGTGTAAACATAGAAATAGCGACACCGTTATCTGTATAAACATGGAAATATCTACACTGCCCTCTGTAAAAACATGAAGATATCTACACAGTCATCTGGATAAACATGGAAATATCTACACCTCTTCTGTATAAACATGGAAATATCTACACTGCCATCTGTATACACATGGAAATATCTACACAGCCATCTGAAGAAACATGGAAATATGTACACCGCTTTCTGTATAAACATGGAAATAACTACACCGCTATCTTTATAAACTTGGAAATATCTACACCGCCTTCTGTATAAACATAGAAATATCTACACCGCTATCTGTATAAACATGGAAATACCAACACCGTTATCTGTATAAACATTGAAATATCTACACCGATATCTGTGTAAAGATGGAAATATCTACAACTCTATCTGTGTAAACATGGAAATATCTACACACCTATCTGTGTAAACATGGAAATATCTACACCGCTATCTGTATAAACATGGAAATATCTACACCGCTATCTTTATAAACATGGAAATACCAAAACGGCTATCTGTATAAACATGGAAATATCTGCAACGCTATCTGTATAAATACGGAAATATCCTCACCACTATCACTATAAACCTGGAAATACCTACAACGCTATCTGTATAAATACGGAAATATCCTCCCCACTATCTCTATAAACATGGAAATACCTACACCGCCATATCTATACACATGGAAATACCTACACCGCCATCTCTATACACATGGAAATATCTACACCACTATCTCTATAAACATAGAAATATCTACATTGCAATCTCTATAAACATGGAAATATCTACACCGCCATCTCTATAAACATGGAAATATCTACATCGCTATCTGTATAAATATGGAAATATCTCCACCGCTATCAGTATAAACATGGAAATATCTACACCGATATCTGTATAAACATGGAAATATCTACACCGCTATCTGTATAAACATGGAAATATCTACAACGCTATCTGTGTAAACATGGAAGTATCTACACAGATATCTGTGTAAACTTGCAAATATCTACACAGCTATCTGTGTAAAGATCGAAATGTCTACAGCGCAATCTGTGCAAAGATGGAAATATCTACACCACTATCTCTGTAAACATGGAAATATCTACACCACTATCTGTATCAACATGGAAATATCTACTTCGCTATCTTTATAAACATGGAAATATCTACACGGTTATCTCTATAAACATGGAAATATCTACACCACCATCTGTATAAACATGCAAATATCTACAGAGTCATCTGTATAAACATGGAAATATCTACACCACCATATCTATAAACATGGAAATATCTATAGTGCCATCTGTATACCAGTGGAAATACCTACCCAGCCATCTGTGTAACCACGGAAATATCTACTCCGCTATCTCTATAAACAAGGAAATACATACAACGCTATCTCTATAAATATGGAAATATCTACACTGCAATCTCTATAAACATGGAAATATCTACACCGCCATCACTATAAACATGGAAATATCTACATCGCTATGTGTATTAACATGGAAATAGCTCCACCGCTATCAGTATAAACACTGAAATATCTACACCGCTATCTGTATAAACATGGAAATATGTACAACGCTATCTGTATAAACATGGAAATATCTACACCGCTATCTGTATAAACATGGAAATATCTACACAGCTATCTCTATAAACATGGAAATAGCTACACTGCTATCTGTATAAACATAGAAATAGCGACACCGTTATCTGTATAAACATGGAAATATCTACACCGCCCTCTGTAAAAACATGAAGATATCTACACAGTCATCTGTATAAACTTGGAAATATCTACACCTCCATCTGTATAAACATGGAAATAACTACACTGCCATCTGTATACACATGGAAATATCTACACAGCCATCTGAAGAAACATGGAAATATGTACACCGCTATCTGTATAAACATGGAAATAACTACACGGCTATCTTTATAAACTTGGAAATATCTACACCGCCTTCTGTATAAACATGGAAATATCTACACCGCTATCTGTATAAACATGGAAATACCAACACCGTTATCTGTATAAACATTGAAATATCTACACCGCTATCTGTATAAAGATGTAAATATCTACAACGCTATCTGTGTAAACATGGAAATATCTACACACCTATCCGTGTAAACATGGAAATATCTACACCGCTATCTGTATAAACATGGAAATGTCTACACCGCTATCTGTATAAACATAGAAATACCAAAACGGCTATCTGTATAAACATGGAAATATCTACAACGCTATCTGTATAAATACGGAAATATCCTCACCACTATCACTATAAACCTGGAAATACCTACAACGCTATCTGTATAACTACGGAAATATCCTCACCACTATCTCTATAAACATGGAAATACCTACACCGCCATATCTATACACATGGAAATACCTACACCGCCATCTCTATACACATGGAAATATCTACACCACTATCTCTATAAACATAGAAATATCTACATTGCAATCTCTATAAACATGGAAATATCTACACCGCCATCTCTATAAACATGGAAATATCTACATCGCTATCTGTATAAATATGGAAATATCTCCACCGCTATCAGTATAAACATGGAAATATCTACACCGATATCTGTATAAACATGGAAATATCTACACCGCTATCTGTATAAACATGGAAATATCTACAACGCTATCTGTGTAAACATGGAAGTATCTACACAGATATCTGTGTAAACTTGCAAATATCTACACAGCTATCTGTGTAAAGATCGAAATGTCTACAGCGCAATCTGTGCAAAGATGGAAATATCTACACCGCTATCTCTGTAAACATGGAAATATCTACACCGCTATCTGTATCAACATGGAAATATCTACTTCGCTATCTTTATAAACATGGAAATATCTACACTGTTATCTCTATAAACATGGAAATATCTACACCACCATCTGTATAAACATGCAAATATCTACAGAGTCATCTGTATAAACATGGAAATATCTACACCACCATATCTATAAACATGCAAATATCTACAGTGCCATCTGTATACCCGTGGAAATACCTACCCAGCCATCTGTGTAACCACGGAAATATCCACTCCGCTATCTCTATAAACATGGAAATACGTACGACGCTATCTCTATAAATATGGAAATAGCTACACTGCAATCTCTATAAACATGGAAATAACTACACCGCCATCACTATAAACATGGAAATATCTACATCGCTATCTGTATTAACATGGAAATAGCTCCACCGCTATCAGTATAAACATTGAAATATCTACACCGCTATCTGTATAAACATGGAAATATGTACAACGCTATCTGTATAAACATGGAAATATCTACACCGCAATCAGTATAAACATGGAAATATCTACACAGCTATCTCTATAAACATGGGAAGAGCTACCCTGCTATCTGTATAAACATAGAAATAGCGACACCGTTATCTGTATAAACATGGAAATATCTACACCGCCCTCTGTAAAAACATCAAGATATCTACACAGTCATCTGTATAAACTTGGAAATATCTACACCTCCATCTGTATAAACATGGAAATATCTACACTGCCATCTGTATACACATGGAAATATCTACACAGCCATCTGAAGAAACATGGAAGTATGTACACCGCTATCTGTATCAACATGGAAATAACTACACCGCTATCTTTATAAACTTGGAAATATCTACACCGCCTTCTGTATAAACATGGAAATATCTACACCGCTATCTGTATAAACATGGAAATACCAACACCGTTATCTGTATAAACATTGAAATATCTACACCGCTATCTGTATAAAGATGGAAATATCTACAACGCTATCTGTGTAAACATGGAAATATCTACACACATCTCTGTGTAAACATGGAAATATCTACACCGCTATCTGTATAAACATGGAAATATCTACACCGCTATCTGTATAAACATGGAAACACCAAAACGGCTATCTGTATAAACATGGAAATATCTACAACGCTATCTGTATAAATACGGAAATATCCTCACCACTATCACTATAAACCTGGAAATACCTGCAACGCTATCTGTATAACTACGGAAATATCCTCACCACTATCTCTATAAACATGGAAATACCTACACCGCCATATCTATACACATGGAAATACCTACACCGCCATCTCTATACACATGGAAATATCTACACCACTATCTCTATAAACATAGAAATATCTACATTGCAATCTCTATAAACATGGAAATATCTACACCGCCATCTCTATAAACATGGAAATATCTACATCGCTATCTGTATCAATATGGAAATATCTCCACCGCTATCAGTATAAACATGGAAATATCTACACCGATATCTGTATAAACATGGAAATATCTACACCGCTATCTGTATAAACATGGAAATATCTACAACGCTATCTGTGTAAACATGGAAGTATCTACACAGATATCTGTGTAAACTTGCAAATATCTACACAGCTATCTGTGTAAAGATCGAAATGTCTACAGCGCAATCTGTGCCAAGATGGAAATATCTACACCACTATCTCTGTAAACATGGAAATATATACACCGCTATCTGTATCAACATGGAAATATCTACTTCGCTATCTTTATAAACATGGAAATATCTACACTGTTATCTCTGTGAACATGGAAATATCTACACCACCATCTGTATAAACATGCAAATATCTACAGAGTCATCTGTATAAACATGGAAATATCTACACCACCATATCTGTAAACATGGAAATATCTACAGTGCCGTCTGTATACCCGTGGAAATACCTACCCAGCCATCTGTGTAACCACGGAAATATCTACTCCGCTATCTCTATAAACATGGAAATACGTACAACGCTATCTCTATAAATATGGAAATATCTACACTGCAATCTCTATAAACATGGAAATATCTACACCGCAATCACTATAAACATGGAAATATCTACATCGCTATCTGTATTAACATGGAAATATCTCCACCGCTATCAGTATAAACATTGAAATATCTACACCGCTATCTGTATAAACATGGAAATATGTACAACGCTATCTGTATAAACATGGAAATATCTACACCGCAATCTGTATAAACATGGAAATATCTACACAGCTATCTCTATAAACGTGGAAATAGCTACCCTGCTATCTGTATAAACATAGAAATAGCGACACCGTTATCTGTATAAACATGGAAATATCTACACCGCCCTCTGTAAAAACATGAAGATATCTACACAGTCATCTGTATAAACTTGGAAATATCTACACCTCCATCTGTATAAACATGGAAATATCTACACTGCCATCTGTATACACATGGAAATATCTACACAGCCATCTGAAGAAACATGGAAATATGTACACCGCTATCTGTATAAACATGGAAATAACTACACCGCAATCTTTATAAACTTGGAAATAACTACACCGCCTTCTGTATAAACATGGAAATATCTACACCGCTATCTGTATAAACATGGAAATATCTACACCGCTATCTGTATAAACATGGAAATATCTCCACAGCTATCTCTATAAACATGGAAATAGCTACAATGCTATCTGTGTAAACATAGAAATAGCGACACCGTTATCTGTATAAACATGGAAATATCTACACCGCCCTCTGTAAAAACATGAAGATATCTACACAGTTATCTGTATAAACTTGGAAATATCTACACCTCTTCTGTATAAACATGGAAATATCTACACTGCCATCTGTATACACATGGAAATATCTACACAGCCATCTGAAGAAACATGGAAATATGTACACCGCTTTCTGTATAAACATGGAAATAACTACACCGCTATCTTTATAAACTTGGAAATATCTACACCGCCTTCTGTATAAACATAGAAATATCTACACCGCTATCTGTATAAACATGGAAATACCAACACCGTTATCTGTATAAACATTGAAATATCCACACAGATATCTGTGTAAAGATGGAAATATCTACAACTCTATCTGTGTAAACATGGAAATATCTACACACCTATCTGTGTAAACATGGAAATATCTACACCGCTATCTGTATAAACATGGAAATATCTACACCGCTATCTTTATAAACATGGAAATACCAAAACGGCTATCTGTATAAACATGGAAATATCTGCAACGCTATCTGTATAAATACGGAAATATCCTCACCACTATCACTATAAACCTGGAAATACCTACAACGCTATCTGTATAAATACGGAAATATCCTCACCACTATCTCTATAAACATGGAAATACCTACACCGCCATATCTATACACATGGAAATACCTACACCGCCATCTCTATACACATGGAAATATCAACACCACTATCTCTATAAACATAGAAATATCTACATTGCAATCTCTATAAACATGGAAATATCTACACCGCCATCTCTATAAACATGGAAATATCTACATCGCTATCTGTATAAATATGGAAATATCTCCACCGCTATCAGTATAAACATGGAAATATCTACACCGATATCTGTATAAACATGGAAATATCTACACCGCTATCTGTATAAACATGGAAATATCTACAACGCTATCTGTGTAAACATGGAAGTATCTACACAGATATCTGTGTAAACTTGCAAATATCTACACAGCTATCTGTGTAAAGATCGAAATGTCTACAGCGCAATCTGTGCAAAGATGGAAATATCTACACCGCTATCTCTGTAAACATGGAAATATCTACACCGCTATCTGTATCAACATGGAAATATCTACTTCGCTATCTTTATAAACATGGAAATATCTACACTGTTATCTCTATAAACATGGAAATATCTACACCACCATCTGTATAAACATGCAAATATCTACAGAGTCATCTGTATAAACATGGAAATATCTACACCACCATATCTATAAACATGGAAATATCTATAGTGCCATCTGTATACCAGTGGAAATACCTACCCAGCCATCTGTGTAACCACGGAAATATCTACTCCGCTATCTCTATAAACAAGGAAATACATACAACGCTATCTCTATAAATATGGAAATATCTACACTGCAATCTCTATAAACATGGAAATATCTACACCGCCATCACTATAAACATGGAAATATCTACATCGCTATGTGTATTAACATGGAAATAGCTCCACCGCTATCAGTATAAACACTGAAATATCTACACCGCTATCTGTATAAACATGGAAATATGTACAACGCTATCTGTATAAACATGGAAATATCTACACCGCTATCTGTATAAACATGGAAATATCTACACAGCTATCTCTATAAACATGGAAATAGCTACACTGCTATCTGTATAAACATAGAAATAGCGACACCGTTATCTGTATAAACATGGAAATATCTACACCGCCCTCTGTAAAAACATGAAGATATCTACACAGTCATCTGTATAAACTTGGAAATATCTACACCTCCATCTGTATAAACATGGAAATATCTACACTGCCATCTGTATACACATGGAAATATCTACACAGCCATCTGAAGAAACATGGAAATATGTACACCGCTATCTGTATAAACATGGAAATAACTACACGGCTATCTTTATAAACTTGGAAATATCTACACCGCCTTCTGTATAAACATGGAAATATCTACACCGCTATCTGTATAAACATGGAAATACCAACACCGTTATCTGTATAAACATTGAAATATCTACACCGCTATCGGTATAAAGATGGAAATATCTACAACGCTATCTGTGTAAACATGGAAATATCTACACACCTATCTGTGTAAACATGGAAATATCTACACCGCTATCTGTATAAACATGGAAATATCTACACCGCTATCTGTATAAACATAGAAATACCAAAACGGCTATCTGTATAAACATGGAAATATCTACAACGCTATCTGTATAAATACGGAAATATCCTCACCTCTATCACTATAAACCTGGAAATACCTACAACGCTATCTGTATAACTACGGAAATATCCTCACCACTATCTCTATAAACATGGAAATACCTACACCGCCATATCTATACACATGGAAATACCTACACCGCCATCTCTATACACATGGAAATATCTACACCACTATCTCTATAAACATAGAAATATCTACATTGCAATCTCTATAAACATGGAAATATCTACACCGCCATCTCTATAAACATGGAAATATCTACATCGCTATCTGTATAAATATGGAAATATCTCCACCGCTATCAGTATAAACATGGAAATATCTACACCGATATCTGTATAAACATGGAAATATCTACACCGCTATCTGTATAAACATGGAAATATCTACAACGCTATCTGTGTAAACATGGAAGTATCTACACAGATATCTGTGTAAACTTGCAAATATCTACACAGCTATCTGTGTAAAGATCGAAATGTCTACAGCGCAATCTGTGCAAAGATGGAAATATCTACACCGCTATCTCTGTAAACATGGAAATATCTACACCGCTATCTGTATCAACATGGAAATATCTACTTCGCTATCTTTATAAACATGGAAATATCTACACTGTTATCTCTATAAACATGGAAATATCTACACCACCATCTGTATAAACATGCAAATATCTACAGAGTCATCTGTATAAACATGGAAATATCTACACCACCATATCTATAAACATGGAAATATCTACAGTGCCATCTGTATACCCGTGGAAATACCTACCCAGCCATCTGTGTAACCACGGAAATATCCACTCCGCTATCTCTATAAACATGGAAATACGTACGACGCTATCTCTATAAATATGGAAATAGCTACACTGCAATCTCTATAAACATGGAAATAACTACACCGCCATCACTATAAACATGGAAATATCTACATCGCTATCTGTATTAACATGGAAATAGCTCCACCGCTATCAGTATAAACATTGAAATATCTACACCGCTATCTGTATAAACATGGAAATATGTACAACGCTATCTGTATAAACATGGAAATATCTACACCGCAATCAGTATAAACATGGAAATATCTACACAGCTATCTCTATAAACATGTTAAGAGCTACCCTGCTATCTGTATAAACATAGAAATAGCGACACCGTTGTCTGTATAAACATGGAAATATCTACACCGCCCTCTGTAAAAACATCAAGATATCTACACAGTCATCTGTATAAACTTGTAAATATCTACACCTCCATCTGTATAAACATGGAAATATCTACACTGCCATCTGTATACACATGGAAATATCTACACAGCCATCTGAAGAAACATGGAAATATGTACACCGCTATCTGTATCAACATGGAAATAACTACACCGCTATCTTTATAAACTTGGAAATATCTACACCGCCTTCTGTATAAACATGGAAATATCTACACCGCTATCTGTATAAACATGGAAATACCAACACCGTTATCTGTATAAACATTGAAATATCTACACCGCTATCTGTATAAAGATGGAAATATCTACAACGCTATCTGTGTAAACATGGAAATATCTACACACCTCTCTGTGTAAACATGGAAATATCTACACCGCTATCTGTATAAACATGGAAATATCTACACCGCTATCTGTATAAACATGGAAATACCAAAACGGCTATCTGTATAAACATGGAAATATCTACAACGCTATCTGTATAAATACGGAAATATCCTCACCACTATCACTATAAACCTGGAAATAGCTGCAACGCTATCTGTATAACTACGGAAATATCCTCACCACTATCTCTATAAACATGGAAATACCTACACCGCCATATCTATACACATGGAAATACCTACACCGCCATCTCTATACACATGGAAATATCTACACCACTATCTCTATAAACATAGAAATATCTACATTGCAATCTCTATAAACATGGAAATATCTACACCGCCATCTCTATAAACATGGAAATATCTACATCGCTATCTGTATAAATATGGAAATATCTCCACCGCTATCAGTATAAACATGGAAATATCTACACCGATATCTGTATAAACATGGAAATATCTACACCGCTATCTGTATAAACATGGAAATATCTACAACGCTATCTGTGTAAACATGGAAGTATCTACACAGATATCTGTGTAAACTTGCAAATATCTACACAGCTATCTGTGTAAAGATCGAAATGTCTACAGCGCAATCTGTGCAAAGATGGAAATATCTACACCACTATCTCTGTAAACTTGGAAATATATACACCGCTATCTGTATCAACATGGAAATATCTACTTCGCTATCTTTATAAACATGGAAATATCTACACTGTTATCTCTGTGAACATGGAAATATCTACACCACCATCTGTATAAACATGCAAATATCTACAGAGTCATCTGTATAAACATGGAAATATCTACACCACCATATCTGTAAACATGGAAATATCTACAGTGCCGTCTGTATACCCGTGGAAATACCTACCCAGCCATCTGTGTAACCACGGAAATATCTACTCCGCTATCTCTATAAACATGGAAATACGTACAACGCTATCTCTATAAATATGGAAATATCTACACTGCAATCTCTATAAACATGGAAATATCTACACCGCAATCACTATAAACATGGAAATATCTACATCGCTATCTGTATTAACATGGAAATATCTCCACCGCTATCAGTATAAACATTGAAATATCTACACCGCTATCTGTATAAACATGGAAATATGTACAACGCTATCTGTATAAACATGGAAATATCTACACCGCAATCAGTATAAACATGGAAATATCTACACAGCTATCTCTATAAACATGGGAAGAGCTACCCTGCTATCTGTATAAACATAGAAATAGCGACACCGTTATCTGTATAAACATGGAAATATCTACACCGCCCTCTGTAAAAACATCAAGATATCTACACAGTCATCTGTATAAACTTGGAAATATCTACACCTCCATCTGTATAAACATGGAAATATCTACACTGCCATCTGTATACACATGGAAATATCTACACAGCCATCTGAAGAAACATGGAAGTATGTACACCGCTATCTGTATCAACATGGAAATAACTACACCGCTATCTTTATAAACTTGGAAATATCTACACCGCCTTCTGTATAAACATGGAAATATCTACACCGCTATCTGTATAAACATGGAAATACCAACACCGTTATCTGTATAAACATTGAAATATCTACACCGCTATCTGTATAAAGATGGAAATATCTACAACGCTATCTGTGTAAACATGGAAATATCTACACACCTCTCTGTGTAAACATGGAAATATCTACACCGCTATCTGTATAAACATGGAAATATCTACACCGCTATCTGTATAAACATGGAAATACCAAAACGGCTATCTGTATAAACATGGAAATATCTACAACGCTATCTGTATAAATACGGAAATATCCTCACCACTATCACTATAAACCTGGAAATACCTGCAACGCTATCTGTATAACTACGGAAATATCCTCACCACTATCTCTATAAACATGGAAATACCTACACCGCCATATCTATACACATGGAAATACCTACACCGCCATCTCTATACACATGGAAATATCTACACCACTATCTCTATAAACATAGAAATATCTACATTGCAATCTCTATAAACATGGAAATATCTACACCGCCATCTCTATAAACATGGAAATATCTACATCGCTATCTGTATAAATATGGAAATATCTCCACCGCTATCAGTATAAACATGGAAATATCTACACCGATATCTGTATAAACATGGAAATATCTACACCGCTATCTGTATAAACATGGAAATATCTACAACGCTATCTGTGTAAACATGGAAGTATCTACACAGATATCTGTGTAAACTTGCAAATATCTACACAGCTATCTGTGTAAAGATCGAAATGTCTACAGCGCAATCTGTGCAAAGATGGAAATATCTACACCGCTATCTCTGTAAACATGGAAATATCTACACCGCTATCTGTATCAACATGGAAATATCTACTTCGCTATCTTTATAAACATGGAAATATCTACACTGTTATCTCTGTGAACATGGAAATATCTACACCACCATCTGTATAAACATGCAAATATCTACAGAGTCATCTGTATAAACATGGAAATATCTACACCACCATATCTGTAAACATGGAAATATCTACAGTGCCGTCTGTATACCCGTGGAAATACCTACCCAGCCATCTGTGTAACCACGGAAATATCTACTCCGCTATCTCTATAAACATGGAAATACGTACAACGCTATCTCTATAAATATGGAAATATCTACACTGCAATCTCTATAAACATGGAAATATCTACACCGCAATCACTATAAACATGGAAATATCTACATCGCTATCTGTATTAACATGGAAATATCTCCACCGCTATCAGTATAAACATTGAAATATCTACACCGCTATCTGTATAAACATGGAAATATGTACAACGCTATCTGTATAAACATGGAAATATCTACACCGCAATCTGTATAAACATGGAAATATCTACACAGCTATCTCTATAAACATGGAAATAGCTACCCTGCTATCTGTATAAACATAGAAATAGCGACACCGTTATCTGTATAAACATGGAAATATCTACACCGCCCTCTGTAAAAACATGAAGATATCTACACAGTCATCTGTATAAACTTGGAAATATCTACACCTCCATCTGTATAAACATGGAAATATCTACACTGCCATCTGTATACACATGGAAATATCTACACAGCCATCTGAAGAAACATGGAAATATGTACACCGCTATCTGTATAAACATGGAAATAACTACACCGCAATCTTTATAAACTTGGAAATATCTACACTGCCTTCTGTATAAACATGGAAATATCTACACCGCTATCTGTATAAACATGGAAATATCTACACCGCTATCTGTATAAACATGGAAATATCTACACAGCTATCTCTATAAACATGGAAATAGCTACAATGCTATCTGTGTAAACATAGAAATAGCGACACCGTTATCTGTATAAACATGGAAATATCTACACCGCCCTCTGTAAAAACATGAAGATATCTACACAGTTATCTGTATAAAATTGGAAATATCTACACCTCTTCTCTATAAACATGGAAATATCTACACTGCCATCTGTATACACATGGAAATATCTACACAGCCATCTGAAGAAACATGGAAATATGTACACCGCTTTCTGTATAAACATGGAAATAACTACACCGCTATCTTTATAAACTTGGAAATATCTACACCGCCTTCTGTATAAACATAGAAATATCTACACCGCTATCTGTATAAACATGGAAATACCAACACCGTTATCTGTATAAACATTGAAATATCTACACCGCTATCTGTGTAAAGATGGAAATATCTACAACTCTATCTGTGTAAACATGGAAATATCTACACACCTATCTGTGTAAACATGGAAATATCTACACCGCTATCTGTATAAACATGGAAATATCTACACCGCTATCTTTATAAACATGGAAATACCAAAACGGCTATCTGTATAAACATGGAAATATCTGCAACGCTATCTGTATAAATACGGAAATATCCTCACCACTATCACTATAAACCTGGAAATACCTACAACGCTATCTGTATAAATACGGAAATATCCTCACCACTATCTCTATAAACATGGAAATACCTACACCGCCATATCTATACACATGGAAATACATACACCGCCATCTCTATACACATGGAAATATCTACACCACTATCTCTATAAACATAGAAATATCTACATTGCAATCTCTATAAACATGGAAATATCTACACCGCCATCTCTATAAACATGGAAATATCTACATCGCTATCTGTATAAATATGGAAATATCTCCACCGCTATCAGTATAAACATGGAAATATCTACACCGATATCTGTATAAACATGGAAATATCTACACCGCTATCTGTATAAACATGGAAATATCTACAACGCTATCTGTGTAAACATGGAAGTATCTACACAGATATCTGTGTAAACTTGCAAATATCTACACAGCTATCTGTGTAAAGATCAAAATGTCTACAGCGCAATCTGTGCAAAGATGGAAATATCTACACCGCTATCTCTGTAAACATGGAAATATCTACACCGCTATCTGTATCAACATGGAAATATCTACTTCGCTATCTTTATAAACATGGAAATATCTACACTGTTATCTCTATAAACATGGAAATATCTACACCACCATCTGTATAAACATGCAAATATCTACAGAGTCATCTGTATAAACATGGAAATATCTACACCACCATATCTATAAACATGGAAATATCTATAGTGCCATCTGTATACCAGTGGAAATACCTACCCAGCCATCTGTGTAACCACGGAAATATCTACTCCGCTATCTCTATAAACAAGGAAATACATACAACGCTATCTCTATAAATATGGAAATATCTACACTGCAATCTCTATAAACATGGAAATATCTACACCGCCATCACTATAAACATGGAAATATCTACATCGCTATGTGTATTAACATGGAAATAGCTCCACCGCTATCAGTATAAACACTGAAATATCTACACCGCTATCTGTATAAACATGGAAATATCTACACAGCTATCTCTATAAACATGGAAATAGCTACACTGCTATCTGTAAACATAGAAATAGCGACACCGTTATCTGTATAAACATGGAAATATCTACACCGCCTTCTGTAAAAACATCAAGATATCTACACAGTCATCTGTATAAACTTGGAAATATCTACACCTCCATCTGTATAAACATGGAAATATCTACACTGCCATCTGTATACACATGGAAATATCTACACAGCCATCTGAAGAAACATGGAAATATGTACACCGCTATCTGTATAAACATGGAAATAACTACACGGCTATCTTTATAAACTTGGAAATATCTACACCGCCTTCTGTATAAACATGGAAATATCTACACCGCTATCTGTATAAACATGGAAATACCAACACCGTTATCTGTATAAACATTGAAATATCTACACCGCTATCTGTATAAAGATGGAAATATCTACAACGCTATCTGTGTAAACATGGAAATATCTACACACCTATCTGTGTAAACATGGAAATATCTACACCGCTATCTGTATAAACATGGAAATATCTACACCGCTATCTGTATAAACATAGAAATACCAAAAGGGCTATCTGTATAAACATGGAAATATCTACAACGCTATCTGTATAAATACGGAAATATCCTCACCACTATCACTATAAACCTGGAAATACCTACAACGCTATCTGTATAACTACGGAAATATCCTCACCACTATCTGTATAAACATGGAAATACCTACACCGCCATATCTATACACATGGAAATACCTACACCGCCATCTCTATACACATGGAAATATCTACACCACTATCTCTATAAACATAGAAATATCTACATTGCAATCTCTATAAACATGGAAATATCTACACCGCCATCTCTATAAACATGGAAATATCTACATCGCTATCTGTATAAATATGGAAATATCTCCACCGCTATCAGTATAAACATGGAAATATCTACACCGATATCTGTATAAACATGGAAATATCTACACCGCTATCTGTATAAACATGGAAATATCTACAACGCTATATGTGTAAACATGGAAGTATCTACACAGATATCTGTGTAAACTTGCAAATATCTACACAGCTATCTGTGTAAAGATCGAAATGTCTACAGCGCAATCTGTGCAAAGATGGAAATATCTACACCGCTATCTCTGTAAACATGGAAATATCTACACCGCTATCTGTATCAACATGGAAATATCTACTTCGCTATCTTTATAAACATGGAAATATCTACACTGTTATCTCTATAAACATGGAAATATCTACACCACCATCTGTATAAACATGCAAATATCTACAGAGTCATCTGTATAAACATGGAAATATCTACACCACCATATCTATAAACATGGAAATATCTATAGTGCCATCTGTATACCAGTGGAAATACCTACCCAGCCATCTGTGTAACCACGGAAATATCTACTCCGCTATCTCTATAAACAAGGAAATACATACAACGCTATCTCTATAAATATGGAAATATCTACACTGCAATCTCTATAAACATGGAAATATCTACACCGCCATCACTATAAACATGGAAATATCTACATCGCTATGTGTATTAACATGGAAATAGCTCCACCGCTATCAGTATAAACACTGAAATATCTACACCGCTATCTGTATAAACATGGAAATATCTACACAGCTATCTCTATAAACATGCAAATAGCTACACTGCTATCTGTATAAACATAGAAATAGCGACACCGTTATCTGTATAAACATGGAAATATCTACACCGCCCTCTGTAAAAACATGAAGATATCTACACAGTCATCTGTATAAACTTGGAAATATCTACACCTCCATCTGTATAAACATGGAAATATCTACACTGCCATCTGTATACACATGGAAATATCTACACAGCCATCTGAAGAAACATGGAAATATGTACACCGCTATCTGTATAAACATGGAAATAACTACACGGCTATCTTTATAAACTTGGAAATATCTACACCGCCTTCTGTATAAACATGGAAATATCTACACCGCTATCTGTATAAACATGGAAATACCAACACCGTTATCTGTATAAACATTGAAATATCTACACCGCTATCTGTATAAAGATGGAAATATCTACAACGCTATCTGTGTAAACATGGAAATATCTACACACCTATCTGTGTAAACATGGAAATATCTACACCGCTATCTGTATAAACATGGAAATATCTACACCGCTATCTGTATAAACATAGAAATACCAAAAGGGCTATCTGTATAAACATGGAAATATCTACAACGCTATCTGTATAAATACGGAAATATCCTCACCACTATCACTATAAACCTGGAAATACCTACAACGCTATCTGTATAACTACGGAAATATCCTCACCACTATCTGTATAAACATGGAAATACCTACACCGCCATATCTATACACATGGAAATACCTACACCGCCATCTCTATACACATGGAAATATCTACACCACTATCTCTATAAACATAGAAATATCTACATTGCAATCTCTATAAACATGGAAATATCTACACCGCCATCTCTATAAACATGGAAATATCTACATCGCTGTCTGTATAAATATGGAAATATCTCCACCGCTATCAGTATAAACATGGAAATATCTACACCGATATCTGTATAAACATGGAAATATCTACACCGCTATCTGTATAAACATGGAAATATCTACAACGCTATCTGTGTAAACATGGAAGTATCTACACAGATATCTGTGTAAACTTGCAAATATCTACACAGCTATCTGTGTAAAGATCGAAATGTCTACAGCGCAATCTGTGCAAAGATGGAAATATCTACACCGCTATCTCTGTAAACATGGAAATATCTACACCGCTATCTGTATCAACATGGAAATATCTACTTCGCTATCTTTATAAACATGGAAATATCTACACTGTTATCTCTGTGAACATGGAAATATCTACACCACCATCTGTATAAACATGCAAATATCTACAGAGTCATCTGTATAAACATGGAAATATCTACACCACCATATCTGTAAACAAGGAAATATCTACAGTGCCGGCTGTATACCCGTGGAAATACCTACCCAGCCATCTGTGTAACCACGGAAATATCTACTCCGCTATCTCTATAAACATGGAAATACGTACAACGCTATCTCTATAAATATGGAAATATCTACACTGCAATCTCTATAAACATGGAAATATCTACACCGCAATCACTATAAACATGGAAATATCTACATCGCTATCTGTATTAACATGGAAATATCTCCACCGCTATCAGTATAAACATTGAAATATCTACACCGCTATCTGTATAAACATGGAAATATGTACAACGCTATCTGTATAAACATGGAAATATCTACACCGCAATCTGTATAAACATGGAAATATCTACACAGCTATCTCTATAAACATGGAAATAGCTACCCTGCTATCTGTATAAACATAGAAATAGCGACACCGTTATCTGTATAAACATGGAAATATCTACACCGCCCTCTGTAAAAACATGAAGATATCTACACAGTCATCTGTATAAACTTGGAAATATCTACACCTCCATCTGTATAAACATGGAAATATCTACACTGCCATCTGTATACACATGGAAATATCTACACAGCCATCTGAAGAAACATGGAAATATGTACACCGCTATCTGTATAAACATGGAAATAACTACACCGCAATCTTTATAAACTTGGAAATATCTACACCGCCTTCTGTATAAACATGGAAATATCTACACCGCTATCTGTATAAACATGGAAATATCTACACCGCTATCTGTATAAACATGGAAATATCTACACAGCTATCTCTATAAACATGGAAATAGCTACAATGCTATCTGTGTAAACATAGAAATAGCGACACCGTTATCTGTATAAACATGGAAATATCTACACCGCCCTCTGTAAAAACATGAAGATATCTACAGTCATCTGTATAAACTTGGAAATATCTACACCTCTTCTGTATAAACATGGAAATATCTACACTGCCATCTGTATACACATGGAAATATCTACACAGCCATCTGAAGAAACATGGAAATATGTACACCGCTTTCTGTATAAACATGGAAATAACTACACCGCTATCTTTATAAACTTGGAAATATCTACACCGCCTTCTGTATAAACATAGAAATATCTACACCGCTATCTGTATAAACATGGAAATACCAACACCGTTATCTGTATAAACATTGAAATATCTACACCGATATCTGTGTAAAGATGGAAATATCTACAACTCTATCTGTGTAAACATGGAAATATCTACACACCTATCTGTGTAAACATGGAAATATCTACACCGCTATCTGTATAAACATGGAAATATCTACACCGCTATCTTTATAAACATGGAAATACCAAAACGGCTATCTGTATAAACATGGAAATATCTGCAACGCTATCTGTATAAATACGGAAATATCCTCACCACTATCACTATAAACCTGGAAATACCTACAACGCTATCTGTATAAATACGGAAATATCCTCACCACTATCTCTATAAACATGGAAATACCTACACCGCCATATCTATACACATGGAAATACCTACACCGCCATCTCTATACACATGGAAATATCTACACCACTATCTCTATAAACATAGAAATATCTACATTGCAATCTCTATAAACATGGAAATATCTACACCGCCATCTCTATAAACATGGAAATATCTACATCGCTATCTGTATAAATATGGAAATATCTCCACCGCTATCAGTATAAACATGGAAATATCTACACCGATATCTGTATAAACATGGAAATATCTACACCGCTATCTGTATAAACATGGAAATATCTACAACGCTATCTGTGTAAACATGGAAGTATCTACAGAGATATCTGTGTAAACTTGCAAATATCTACACAGCTATCTGTGTAAAGATCGAAATGTCTACAGCGCAATCTGTGCAAAGATGGAAATATCTACACCGCTATCTCTGTAAACATGGAAATATCTACACCGCTATCTGTATCAACATGGAAATATCTACTTCGCTATCTTTATAAACATGGAAATATCTACACTGTTATCTCTATAAACATGGAAATATCTACACCACCATCTGTATAAACATGCAAATATCTACAGAGTCATCTGTATAAACATGGAAATATCTACACCACCATATCTATAAACATGGAAATATCTATAGTGCCATCTGTATACCAGTGGAAATACCTACCCAGCGATCTGTGTAACCACGGAAATATCTACTCCGCTATCTCTATAAACAAGGAAATACATACAACGCTATCTCTATAAATATGGAAATATCTACACTGCAATCTCTATAAACATGGAAATATCTACACCGCCATCACTATAAACATGGAAATATCTACATCGCTATGTGTATTAACATGGAAATATCTCCACCGCTATCAGTATAAACACTGAAATATCTACACCGCTATCTGTATAAACATGGAAATATGTACAACGCTATCTGTATAAACATGGAAATATCTACACCGCTATCTGTATAAACATGGAAATATCTACACAGCTATCTCTATAAACATGGAAATAGCTACACTGCTATCTGTATAAACATAGAAATAGCGACACCGTTATCTGTATAAACATGGAAATATCTACACCGCCCTCTGTAAAAACATGAAGATATCTACACAGTCATCTGTATAAACTTGGAAATATCTACACCTCCATCTGTATAAACATGGAAATATCTACACTGCCATCTGTATACACATGGAAATATCTACACAGCCATCTGAAGAAACATGGAAATATGAACACCGCTATCTGTATAAACATGGAAATAACTACACGGCTATCTTTATAAACTTGGAAATATCTACACCGCCTTCTGTATAAACATGGAAATATCTACACCGCTATCTGTATAAACATGGAAATACCAACACCGTTATCTGTATAAACATTGAAATATCTACACCGCTATCTGTATAAAGATGGAAATATCTACAACGCTATCTGTGTAAACATGGAAATATCTACACACCTATCTGTGTAAACACGGAAATATCTACACCGCTATCTGTATAAACATGGAAATATCTACACCGCTATCTGTATAAACATAGAAATACCAAAACGGCTATCTGTATAAACATGGAAATATCTACAACGCTATCTGTATAAATACGGAAATATCCTCACCACTATCACTATAAACTTGGAAATACCTACAACGCTATCTGTATAACTACGGAAATATCCTCACCACTATCTCTATAAACATGGAAATACCTACACCGCCATATCTATACACATGGAAATAACTACACCGCCATCTCTATACACATGGAAATATCTACACCACTATCTCTATAAACATAGAAATATCTACATTGCAATCTCTATAAACATGGAAATATCTACACCGCCATCTCTATAAACATGGAAATATCTACATCGCTATCTGTATAAATATGGAAATATCTCCACCGCTATCAGTATAAACATGGAAATATCTACACCGATATCTGTATAAACATGGAAATATCTACACCGCTATCTGTATAAACATGGAAATATCTACAAGGCTATCTGTGTAAACATGGAAGTATCTACACAGATATCTGTGTAAACTTGCAAATATCTACACAGCTATCTGTGTAAAGATCGAAATGTCTACAGCGCAATCTGTGCAAAGATGGAAATATCTACACCGCTATCTCTGTAAACATGGAAATATCTACACCGCTATCTGTATGAACATGGAAATATCTACTTCGCTATCTTTATAAACATGGAAATATCTACACTGTTATCTCTATAAACATGGAAATATCTACACCACCATCTGTATAAACATGCAAATATCTACAGAGTCATCTGTATAAACATGGAAATATCTACACCACCATATCTATAAACATGGAAATATCTACAGTGCCATCTGTATACCCGTGGAAATACCTACCCAGCCATCTGTGTAACCACGGAAATATCCACTCCGCTATCTCTATAAACATGGAAATACGTACGACGCTATCTCTATAAATATGGAAATAGCTACACTGCAATCTCTATAAACATGGAAATAACTACACCGCCATCACTATAAACATGGAAATATCTACATCGCTATCTGTATTAACATGGAAATAGCTCCACCGCTATCAGTATAAACATTGAAATATCTACACCGCTATCTGTATAAACATGGAAATATGTACAACGCTATCTGTATAAACATGGAAATATCTACACCGCAATCAGTATAAACATGGAAATATCTACACAGCTATCTCTATAAACATGGGAAGAGCTACCCTGCTATCTGTATAAACATAGAAATAGCGACACCGTTATCTGTATAAACATGGAAATATCTACACCGCCCTCTGTAAAAACATCAAGATATCTACACAGTCATCTGTATAAACTTGGAAATATCTACACCTCCATCTGTATAAACATGGAAATATCTACACTGCCATCTGTATACACATGGAAATATCTACACAGCCATCTGAAGAAACATGGAAGTATGTACACCGCTATCTGTATCAACATGGAAATAACTACACCGCTATCTTTATAAACTTGGAAATATCTACACCGCCTTCTGTATAAACATGGAAATATCTACACCGCTATCTGTATAAACATGGAAATACCAACACCGTTATCTGTATAAACATTGAAATATCTACACCGCTATCTGTATAAAGATGGAAATATCTACAACGCTATCTGTGTAAACATGGAAATATCTACACACCTCTCTGTGTAAACATGGAAATATCTACACCGCTATCTGTATAAACATGGAAATATCTGCACCGCTATCTGTATAAACATGGAAATACCAAAACGGCTATCTGTATAAACATGGAAATATCTACAACGCTATCTGTATAAATACGGAAATATCCTCACCACTATCACTATAAACCTGGAAATACCTGCAACGCTATCTGTATAACTACGGAAATATCCTCACCACTATCTCTATAAACATGGAAATACCTACACCGCCATATCTATACACATGGAAATACCTACACCGCCATCTCTATACACATGGAAATATCTACACCACTATCTCTATAAACATAGAAATATCTACATTGCAATCTCTATAAACATGGAAATATCTACACCGCCATCTCTATAAACATGGAAATATCTACATCGCTATCTGTATAAATATGGAAATATCTCCACCGCTATCAGTATAAACATGGAAATATCTACACCGATATCTGTATAAACATGGAAATATCTACACCGCTATCTGTATAAACATGGAAATATCTACAACGCTATCTGTGTAAACATGGAAGTATCTACACAGATATCTGTGTAAACTTGCAAATATCTACACAGCTATCTGTGTAAAGATCGAAATGTCTACAGCGCAATCTGTGCAAAGATGGAAATATCTACACCACTATCTCTGTAAACTTGGAAATATATACACCGCTATCTGTATCAACATGGAAATATCTACTTCGCTATCTTTATAAACATGGAAATATCTACACTGTTATCTCTGTGAACATGGAAATATCTACACCACCATCTGTATAAACATGCAAATATCTACAGAGTCATCTGTATAAACATGGAAATATCTACACCACCATATCTATAAACATGGAAATATCTATAGTGCCATCTGTATACCAGTGGAAATACCTACCCAGCCATCTGTGTAACCACGGAAATATCTACTCCGCTATCTCTATAAACAAGGAAATACATACAACGCTATCTCTATAAATATGGAAATATCTACACTGCAATCTCTATAAACATGGAAATATCTACACCGCCATCACTATAAACATGGAAATATCTACATCGCTATGTGTATTAACATGGAAATAGCTCCACCGCTATCAGTATAAACACTGAAATATCTACACCGCTATCTGTATAAACATGGAAATATCTACACAGCTATCTCTATAAACATGGAAATAGCTACACTGCTATCTGTATAAACATAGAAATAGCGACACCGTTATCTGTATAAACATGGAAATATCTACACCGCCCTCTGTAAAAACATGAAGATATCTACACAGTCATCTGTATAAACTTGGAAATATCTACACCTCCATCTGTATAAACATGGAAATATCTACACTGCCATCTGTATACACATGGAAATATCTACACAGCCATCTGAAGAAACATGGAAATATGTACACCGCTATCTGTATAAACATGGAAATAACTACACGGCTATCTTTATAAACTTGGAAATATCTACACCGCCTTCTGTGTAAACATGGAAATATCTACACCGCTATCTGTATAAACATGGAAATACCAACACCGTTATCTGTATAAACATTGAAATATCTACACCGCTATCTGTATAAAGATGGAAATATCTACAACGCTATCTGTGTAAACATGGAAATATCTACACACCTATCTGTGTAAACATGGAAATATCTACACCGCTATCTGTATAAACATGGAAATATCTACACCGCTATCTGTATAAACATAGAAATACCAAAAGGGCTATCTGTATAAACATGGAAATATCTACAACGCTATCTGTATAAATACGGAAATATCCTCACCACTATCACTATAAACCTGGAAATACCTACAACGCTATCTGTATAACTACGGAAATATCCTCACCACTATCTGTATAAACATGGAAATACCTACACCGCCATATCTATACACATGGAAATACCTACACCGCCATCTCTATACACATGGAAATATCTACACCACTATCTCTATAAACATAGAAATATCTACATTGCAATCTCTATAAACATGGAAATATCTACACCGCCATCTCTATAAACATGGAAATATCTACATCGCTGTCTGTATAAATATGGAAATATCTCCACCGCTATCAGTATAAACATGGAAATATCTACACCGATATCTGTATAAACATGGAAATATCTACACCGCTATCTGTATAAACATGGAAATATCTACAACGCTATCTGTGTAAACATGGAAGTATCTACACAGATATCTGTGTAAACTTGCAAATATCTACACAGCTATCTGTGTAAAGATCGAAATGTCTACAGCGCAATCTGTGCAAAGATGGAAATATCTACACCGCTATCTCTGTAAACATGGAAATATCTACACCGCTATCTGTATCAACATGGAAATATCTACTTCGCTATCTTTATAAACATGGAAATATCTACACTGTTATCTCTATAAACATGGAAATATCTACACCACCATCTGTATAAACATGCAAATATCTACAGAGTCATCTGTATAAACATGGAAATATCTACACCACCATATCTATAAACATGGAAATATCTACAGTGCCATCTGTATACCCGTGGAAATACCTACCCAGCCATCTGTGTAACCACGGAAATATCCACTCCGCTATCTCTATAAACATGGAAATACGTACGACGCTATCTCTATAAATATGGAAATAGCTACACTGCAATCTCTATAAACATGGAAATAACTACACCGCCATCACTATAAACATGGAAATATCTACATCGCTATCTGTATTAACATGGAAATAGCTCCACCGCTATCAGTATAAACATTGAAATATCTACACCGCTATCTGTATAAACATGGAAATATGTACAACGCTATCTGTATAAACATGGAAATATCTACACCGCAATCAGTATAAACATGGAAATATCTGCACAGCTATCTCTATAAACATGGGAAGAGCTACCCTGCTATCTGTATAAACATAGAAATAGCGACACCGTTATCTGTATAAACATGGAAATATCTACACCTCCCTCTGTAAAAACATCAAGATATCTACACAGTCATCTGTATAAACTTGGAAATATCTACACCTCCATCCGTATAAACATGGAAATATCTACACTGCCATCTGTATACACATGGAAATATCTACACAGCCATCTGAAGAAACATGGATGTATGTACACCGCTATCTGTATAAACATGGAAATAACTACACCGCTATCTTTATAAACTTGGAAATATCTACACCGCCTTCTGTATAAACATGGAAATATCTACACCGCTATCTGTATAAACATGGAAATACCAACACTGTTATCTGTATAAACATTGAAATATCTACACCGCTATCTGTATAAAGATGGAAATATCTACAACGCTATCTGTGTAAACATGGAAATATCTACACACCTCTCTGTGTAAACATGGAAATATCTACACCGCTATCTGTATAAACATGGAAATATCTACACCGCTATCTGTATAAACATGGAAATACCAAAACGGCTATCTGTATAAACATGGAAATATCTACAACGGTATCTGTATAAATACGGAAATATCCTCACCACTATCACTATAAACCTGGAAATACCTGCAACGCTATCTGTATAACTACGGAAATATCCTCACCACTATCTCTATAAACATGGAAATACCTACACTGCCATATCTATACACATGGAAATACCTACACCGCCATCTCTATACACATGGAAATATCTACACCACTATCTCTATAAACATAGAAATATCTACATTGCAATCTCTATAAACATGGAAATATCTACACCGCCATCTCTATAAACATGGAAATATCTACATCGCTATCTGTATAAATATGGAAATATCTCCACTGCTATCAGTATAAACATGGAAATATCTACACCGATATCTGTATAAACATGGAAATATCTACACCGCTATCTGTATAAACATGGAAATATCTACAACGCTATCTGTGTAAACATGGAAGTATCTACACAGATATCTGTGTAAACTTGCAAATATCTACACAGCTATCGGTGTAAAGATCGAAATGTCTACAGCGCAATCTGTGCAAAGATGGAAATATCTACACCGCTATCTCTGTAAACATGGAAATATCTACACCGCTATCTGTATCAACATGGAAATATCTACTTCGCTATCTTTATAAACATGGAAATATCTACACTGTTATCTCTATAAACATGGAAATATCTACACCACCATCTGTATAAACATGCAAATATCTACAGAGTCATCTGTATAAACATGGAAATATCTACACCACCATATCTATAAACATGGAAATATCTACAGTGCCATCTGTATACCCGTGGAAATACCTACCCAGCCATCTGTGTAACCACGGAAATATCTACTCCGCTATCTCTATAAACATGGAAATACGTACGACGCTATCTCTATAAATATGGAAATATCTACACTGCAATCTCTATAAACATGGAAATATCTACACCGCCATCACTATAAACATGGAAATATCTACATCGCTATCTGTATTAACATGGAAATAGCTCCACCGCTATCAGTATAAACACTGAAATATCTACACCGCTATCTGTATAAACATGGAAATATGTACAACGCTATCTGTATAAACATGGAAATATCTACACCGCAATCAGTATAAACATGGAAATATCTACACAGCTATCTCTATAAACATGGGAAGAGCTACCCTGCTATCTGTATAAACATAGAAATAGCGACACCGTTATCTGTATAAACATGGAAATATCTACACCGCCCTCTGTAAAAACATCAAGATATCTACACAGTCATCTGTATAAACTTGGAAATATCTACACCTCCATCTGTATAAACATGGAAATATCTACACTGCCATCTGTATACACATGGAAATATCTACACAGCCATCTGAAGAAACATGGAAGTATGTACACCGCTATCTGTATAAACATGGAAATAACTACACCGCTATCTTTATAAACTTGGAAATATGTACAACGCTATCTGTATAAACATGGAAATATCTACACCGCTATCTGTATAAACATGGAAATATCTACACAGCTATCTCTATAAACATAGAAATATCTACATTGCAATCTCTATAAACATGGAAATATCTACACCGCCATCTCTATAAACATGGAAATATCTACATCGCTATCTGTATAAATATGGAAATATCTACACCGCTATCTGTATAAACATGGAAATATCTACACCGCTATCTGTATAAACATAGAAATACCAAAAGGGCTATCTGTATAAACATGGAAATATCTACAACGCTATCTGTATAAATACGGAAATATCCTCACCACTATCACTATAAACCTGGAAATACCTACAACGCTATCTGTATAACTACGGAAATATCCTCACCACTATCTCTATAAACATGGAAATACCTACACCGCCATATCTATACACATGGAAATACCTACACCGCCATCTCTATACACATGGAAATATCTACACCACTATCTCTATAAACATAGAAATATCTACATTGCAATCTCTATAAACATGGAAATATCTACACCGCCATCTCTATAAACATGGAAATATCTACATCGCTGTCTGTATAAATATGGAAATATCTCCACCGCTATCAGTATAAACATGGAAATATCTACACCGATATCTGTATAAACATGGAAATATCTACACCGCTATCTGTATAAACATGGAAATATCTACAACGCTATCTGTGTAAACATGGAAGTATCTACACAGATATCTGTGTAAACTTGCAAATATCTACACAGCTATCTGTGTAAAGATCGAAATGTCTACAGCGCAATCTGTGCAAAGATGGAAATATCTACACTGCTATCTCTGCAAACATGGAAATATCTACACCGCTATCTGTATCAACATGGAAATATCTACTTCGCTATCTTTATAAACATGGAAATATCTACACTGTTATCTCTATAAACATGGAAATATCTACACCACCATCTGTATAAACATGCAAATATCTACAGAGTCATCTGTATAAACATGGAAATATCTACACCACCATATCTATAAACATGGAAATATCTACAGTGCCATCTGTATACCCGTGGAAATACCTACCCAGCCATCTGTGTAACCACGGAAATATCCACTCCGCTATCTCTATAAACATGGAAATACGTACGACGCTATCTCTATAAATATGGAAATAGCTACACTGCAATCTCTATAAACATGGAAATAACTACACCGCCATCACTATAAACATGGAAATATCTACATCGCTATCTGTATTAACATGGAAATAGCTCCACCGCTATCAGTATAAACATTGAAATATCTACACCGCTATCTGTATAAACATGGAAATATGTACAACGCTATCTGTATAAACATGGAAATATCTACACCGCAATCAGTATAAACATGGAAATATCTACACAGCTATCTCTATAAACATGGGAAGAGCTACCCTGCTATCTGTATAAACATAGAAATAGCGACACCGTTATCTGTATAAACATGGAAATATCTACACCGCCCTCTGAAAAAACATCAAGATATCTACACAGTCATCTGTATAAACTTGGAAATATCTACACCTCCATCTGTATAAACATGGAAATATCTACACTGCCATCTGTATACACATGGAAATATCTACACAGCCATCTGAAGAAACATGGAAGTATGTACACCGCTATCTGTATAAACATGGAAATAACTACACCGCTATCTTTATAAACTTGGAAATATCTACACCGCCTTCTGTATAAACATGGAAATATCTACACCGCTATCTGTATAAACATGGAAATACCAACACCGTTATCTGTATAAACATTGAAATATCTACACCGCTATCTGTATAAAGATGGAAATATCTACAACGCTATCTGTGTAAACATGGAAATATCTACACACCTCTCTGTGTAAACATGGAAATATCTACACCGCTATCTGTATAAACATGGAAATATCTACACCGCTATCTGTATAAACATGGAAATACCAAAACGGCTATCTGTATAAACATGGAAATATCTACAACGCTATCTGTATAAATACGGAAATATCCTCACCACTATCACTATAAACCTGGAAATACCTGCAACGCTATCTGTATAACTACGGAAATATCCTCACCACTATCTCTATAAACATGGAAATACCTACACTGCCATATCTATACACATGGAAATACCTACACCGCCATCTCTATACACATGGAAATATCTACACCACTATCTCTATAAACATAGAAATATCTACATTGCAATCTCTATAAACATGGAAATATCTACACCGCCATCTCTATAAACATGGAAATATCTACATCGCTATCTGTATAAATATGGAAATATCTCCACTGCTATCAGTATAAACATGGAAATATCTACACCGATATCTGTATAAACATGGAAATATCTACACCGCTATCTGTATAAACATGGAAATATCTACAACGCTATCTGTGTAAACATGGAAGTATCTACACAGATATCTGTGTAAACTTGCAAATATCTACACAGCTATCTGTGTAAAGATCGAAATGTCTACAGCGCAATCTGTGCAAAGATGGAAATATCTACACCGCTATCTCTGTAAACATGGAAATATCTACACCGCTATCTGTATCAACATGGAAATATCTACTTCGCTATCTTTATAAACATGGAAATATCTACACTGTTATCTCTATAAACATGGAAATATCTACACCACCATCTCTATAAACATGCAAATATCTACAGAGTCATCTGTATAAACATGGAAATATCTACACCACCATATCTATAAACATGGAAATATCTACAGTGCCATCTGTATACCCGTGGAAATACCTACCCAGCCATCTGTGTAACCACGGAAATATCTACTCCGCTATCTCTATAAACATGGAAATACGTACGACGCTATCTCTATAAATATGGAAATATCTACACTGCAATCTCTATAAACATGGAAATATCTACACCGCCATCACTATAAACATGGAAATATCTACATCGCTATCTGTATTAACATGGAAATAGCTCCACCGCTATCAGTATAAACACTGAAATATCTACACCGCTATCTGTATAAACATGGAAATATGTACAACGCTATCTGTATAAACATGGAAATATCTACACCGCAATCAGTATAAACATGGAAATATCTACACAGCTATCTCTATAAACATGGGAAGAGCTACCCTGCTATCTGTATAAACATAGAAATAGCGACACCGTTATCTGTATAAACATGGAAATATCTACACCGCCCTCTGTAAAAACATCAAGATATCTACACAGTCATCTGTATAAACTTGGAAATATCTACACCTCCATCTGTATAAACATGGAAATATCTACACTGCCATCTGTATACACATGGAAATATCTACACAGCCATCTGAAGAAACATGGAAGTATGTACACCGCTATCTGTATAAACATGGAAATAACTACACCGCTATCTTTATAAACTTGGAAATATGTACAACGCTATCTGTATAAACATGGAAATATCTACACCGCTATCTGTATAAACATGGAAATATCTACACAGCTATCTCTATAAACATAGAAATATCTACATTGCAATCTCTATAAACATGGAAATATCTACACCGCCATCTCTATAAACATGGAAATATCTACATCGCTATCTGTATAAATATGGAAATATCTCCACCGCTATCAGTATAAACATGGAAATATCTACACCGATATCTGTATAAACATGGAAATATCTACACCGCTATCTGTATAAACATGGAAATATCTACAATGCTCTCTGTGTAAACATGGAAGTATCTACACAGATATCTGTGTAAACTTGCAAATATCTACACAGCTATCGGTGTAAATATAGAAATGTCTACAGCGCAATCTGTGCAAAGATGGAAATATCTACACCGCTATCTCTGTAAACATGGAAATATCTACACCGCTATCTGTATCAACATGGAAATATCTACTTCGCTATCTGTATAAACATGGAAATATCTACACTGTTATCTCTATAAACATGGAAATATCTACACCACCATCTGTATAAACATGCAAATATCTACTGAGTCATCTGTATAAACATGGAAATATCTACACCACCATATCTATAAACATGGAAATATCTACAGTGCCATCTGTATACCCGTGGAAATACCTACCCAGCCATCTGTGTAACCACGGAAATATCCACTCCGCTATCTCTATAAACATGGAAATACGTACGACGCTATCTCTATAAATATGGAAATAGCTACACTGCAATCTCTATAAACATGGAAATAACTACACCGCCATCACTATAAACATGGAAATATCTACATCGCTATCTGTATTAACATGGAAATAGCTCCACCGCTATCAGTATAAACATTGAAATATCAACACCGCTATCTGTATAAACATGGAAATATGTACAACGCTATCTGTATAAACATGGAAATATCTACACCGCAATCAGTATAAACATGGAAATATCTACACAGCTATCTCTATAAACATGGAAATAGCTACCCTGCTATCTGTATAAACATAGAAATAGCGACACCGTTATCTGTATAAACATGGAAATATCTACACCGCCCTCTGTAAAAACATCAAGATATCTACACAGTCATCTGTATAAACTTGGAAATATCTACACTGCCATCTGTATACACATGGAAATATCTACACAGCCATCTGAAGAAACATGGAAGTATGTTCACCGCTATCTGTATAAACATGGAAATAACTACACCGCTATCTTTATAAACTTGGAAATATCTACACCGCCTTCTGTATAAACATGGAAATATCTACACCGCTATCTGTATAAACATGGAAATACCAACACCGTTATCTGTATAAACATTGAAATATCTACACCGCTATCTGTATAAAGATGGAAATATCTACAACGCTATCTGTGTAAACATGGAAATATCTACACACCTCTCTGTGTAAACATGGAAATATCTACACCGCTATCTGTATAAACATGGAAATATCTACACCGCTATCTGAATAAACATGGAAATACCAAAACGGCTATCTGTATAAACATGGAAATATCTACAACGCTATCTGTATAAATACGGAAATATCCTCACCACTATCACTATAAACCTGGAAATACCTACAACGCTATCTGTATAACGACGGAAATATCCTCACCACTATCTCTATAAACATGGAAATACCTACACCGCCATATCTATACACATGGAAATACCTACACCGCCATCTCTATACACATGGAAATATCTACACCACTATCTCTATAAACATAGAAATATCTACATTGCAATCTCTATAAACATGGAAATATCTACACCGCCATCTCTATAAACATGGAAATATCTACATCGCTATCTGTATAAATATGGAAATATCTCCACCGCTATCAGTATAAACATGGAAATATCTACACCGATATCTGTATAAACATGGAAATATCTACACCGCTATCTGTATAAACATGGAAATATCTACAACGCTATCTGTGTAAACATGGAAGTATCTACACAGATATCTGTGTAAACTTGCAAATATCTACACAGCTATCTGTGTAAAGATCGAAATGTCTACAGCGCAATCTGTGCAAAGATGGAAATATCTACACCGCTATCTCTGTAAACATGAAAATATCTACACCGCTATCTGTATCAACATGGAAATATCTACTTCGCTATCTTTATAAACATGGAAATATCTACACTGTTATCTCTATAAACATGGAAATATCTACACCACCATCTGTATAAACATGCAAATATCTACAGAGTCATCTGTATAAACATGGAAATATCTACACCACCATATCTATAAACATGGAAATATCTACAGTGCCATCTGTATACCCGTGGAAATACCTACCCAGCCATCTGTGTAACCACGGAAATATCTACTCCGCTATCTCTATAAACATGGAAATACGTACGACGCTATCTCTATACCTATGGAAATAGCTACACTGCAATCTCTATAAACATGGAAATAACTACACCGCCATCACTATAAACATGGAAATATCTACATCGCTTTCTGTATTAACATGGAAATAGCTCCACCGCTATCAGTATAAACATTGAAATATCTACACCGTTATCTGTATAAACATGGAAATATGTACAACGCTATCTGTATAAACATGGAAATATCTACACCGCAATCTGTATAAACATGGAAATATCTACACAGCTATCTCTATAAACATGGAAATAGCTACCCTGCTATCTGTATAAACATAGAAATAGCGACACCGTTATCTGTATAAACATGGAAATATCTACACCGCCCTCTGTAAAAACATCAAGATATCTACACAGTCATCTGTATAAACTTGGAAATATCTACACCTCCATCTGTATAAACATGGAAATATCTACACTGCCATCTGTATACACATGGAAATATCTAAACAGCCATCTGAAGAAACATGGAAGTATGTACACCGCTATCTGTATAAACATGGAAATAACTACACCGCTATCTTTATAAACTTGGAAATATCTACACCGCCTTCTGTATAAACATGGAAATATCTACACCGCTATCTGTATAAACATGGAAATACCAACACCGTTATCTGTATAAACATTGAAATATCTACACCGCTATCTGTATAAAGATGGAAATATCTACAACGCTATCTGTGTAAACATGGAAATATCTACACACCTATCTGTGTAAACATGGAAATATCTACACCGCTATCTGTATAAACATGGAAATATCTACACCGCTATCTTTATAAACATGGAAATACCAAAACGGCTATCTGTATAAACATGGAAATATCTACAACGCTATCTGTATAAATACGGAAATATCCTCACCACTATCACAATAAACCTGGAAATACCTACAACGCTATCTGTATAACTACGGAAATATCCTCACCACTATCTCTATAAACATGGAAATACCTACACCGCCATATCTATACACATGGAAATACCTACACCGCCATCTCTATACACATGGAAATATCTACACCACTATCTCTATAAACATAGAAATATCTACATTGCAATCTCTATAAACATGGAAATATCTACACCGCCATCTCTATAAACATGGAAATATCTACATCGCTATCTGTATAAATATGGAAATATCTCCACCGCTATCAGTATAAACATGGAAATATCTACACCGATATCTGTACAAACATGGAAATATCTACACCGCTATCTGTATAAACATGGAAATATCTACAACGCTATCTGTGTAAACATGGAAGTATCTACACAGATATCTGTGTAAACTTGCAAATATCTACACAGCTATCTGTGTAAAGATCGAAATGTCTACAGCGCAATCTGTGCAAAGATGGAAATATCTACACCGCTATCTCTGTAAACATGGAAATATCTACACCGCTATCTGTATCAACATGGAAATATCTACTTTGCTATCTTTATAAACATGGAAATATCTACACTGTTATCTCTATAAACATGGAAATATCTACACCACCATCTGTATAAACATGCAAATATCTACAGAGTCATCTGTATAAACATGGAAATATCTACACCACCATATCTATAAACATGGAAATATCTACAGTGCCATCTGTATACCCGTGGAAATACCTACCCAGCCATCTGTGTAACCACAGAAATATCTACTCCGCTATCTCTATAAACATGGAAATACGTACGACGCTATCTCTATAACTATGGAAATAGCTACACTGCAATCTCTATAAACATGGAAATATCTACAACGCCATCACTATAAACATGGAAATATCTACATCGCTTTCTGTATTAACATGGAAATAGCTCCACCGCTATCAGTATAAACATTGAAATATCTACACCGTTATCTGTATAAACATGGAAATATGTACAACGCTATCTGTATAAACATGGAAATATCTACACCGCAATCTGTATAAACATGGAAATATCTACACAGCTATCTCTATAAACATGGGAAGAGCTACCCTGCTATCTGTATAAACATAGAAATAGCGACACCGTTATCTGTATAAACATGGAAATATCTACACCGCCCTCTGTAAAAACATCAAGATATCTACACAGTCATCTGTATAAACTTGGAAATATCTACACCTCCATCTGTATAAACATGGAAATATCTACACTGCCATCTGTATACACATGGAAATATCTACACAGCCATCTGAAGAAACATGGAAGTATGTACACCGCTATCTGTATCAACATGGAAATAACTACACCGCTATCTTTATAAACTTGGAAATATCTACACCGCCTTCTGTATAAACATGGAAATATCTACACTGCTATCTGTATAAACATGGAAATACCAACACCGTTATCTGTATAAACATTGAAATATCTACACCGCTATCTGTATAAAGATGGAAATATCTACAACGCTATCTGTGTAAACATGGAAATATCTACACACCTATCTGTGTAAACATGGAAATATCTACACCGCTATCTGTATAAACATGGAAATATCTACACCGCTATCTGTATAAACATGGAAATACCAAAACGGCTATCTGTATAAACATGGAAATATCTACAACGCTATCTGTATAAATACGGAAATATCCTCACCACTATCACTATAAACCTGGAAATACCTACAATGCTATCTGTATAACTACGGAAATATCCTCACCACTATCTGTATAAACATGGAAATACCTACACCGCCATATCTATACACATGGAAATACCTACACCGCCATCTCTATACACATGGAAATATCTACACCACTATCTCTATAAACATAGAAATATCTACATTGCAATCTCTATAAACATGGAAATATCTACACCGCCATCTCTATAAACATGGAAATATCTACATCGCTATCTGTATAAATATGGAAATATCTCCACCGCTATCAGTATAAACATGGAAATATTTACACGGATATCTGTATAAACATGGAAATATCTACACCGCTATCTGTAGAAACATGGAAATATCTACAACGCAATCTGTGTAAACATGGAAGTATCTACACAGATATCTGTGTAAACTTGCAAATATCTACGCAGCTATCTGTGTAAAGATCGAAATGTCTACAGCGCAATCTGTGCAAAGATGGAAATATCTACACCGCTATCTCTGTAAACATGGAAATATCTACATCGCTATCTGTATAAACATGGAAATATCTACACAGCTATCTCTATAAACATGGAAATAGCTACACTGCTATCTGTATAAACATAGAAATAGCGACACCGTTGTCTGTATAAACATGGAAATATCTACACCGCCCTCTATAAAAACATGAAGATATCTCCACAGTCATCTGTATAAACTTGGAAATATCTACACCTCCATCTGTATAAACATGGAAATATCTACACTGCCATCTGTATACACATGGAAATATCTACACAGCCATCTGAAGAAACTTGGAAATATGTACACCGCTATCTGTATAAACATGGAAATAATTACACGGCTATCTTTATAAACTTGGAAATATCTACACCGCCTTCTGTATAAACATGGAAATATCTACACCGCTATCTGTATAAACATGGGAATACCAACACCGTTATCTGTATAAACATTGAAATATCTACACCGCTATCTGTATAAAGATGGAAATATCTACAACGCTATCTGTGTAAACATGGAAATATCTACACACCTATGTGTGTAAACATGGAAATATCTACACCGCTATCTGTATAAACATGGAAATATCTACACCGCTATCTTTATAAACATGGAAATACCAAAACGGCTATCTGTATAAACATGGAAATATCTACAACGCTATCTGTATAAATACGGAAATATCCTCACCACTATCACTATAAACCTGGAAATACCTACAACGCTATCTGTATAACTACGGAAATATCCTCACCACCATCTCTATAAACATGGAAATACCTACACCGCCATATCTATACACATGGAAATACCTACACCGCCATCTCTATACACATGGAAATATCTACACCACTATCTCTATAAACATAGAAATATCTACATTGCAATCTCTATAAACATGGAAATATCTACACCTCCATCTCTATAAACATGGAAATATCTACATCGCTATCTGTATAAATATGGAAATATCTCCAACGCTATAAGTATAAACATGGAAATATCTACACCGATATCTGTATAAACATGGAAATATCTACACCGCTATCTGTATAAACATGGAAATATCTACAACGCTATCTGTGTAAACATGGAAGTATATTCACAGATATCTGTGTAAACTTGCAAATATCTATGCAGCTATCTGTGTAAAGATCGAAATGTCTACAGCGCAATCTGTGCAAAGATGGAAATATCTACACCGCTATCTCTGTAAACATGGAAATATCTACACCGCTATCTGTATCAACATGGAAATATCTACATTGCTATCTTTATAAACATGGAAATATCTACACTGTTATCTCTATAAACATGGAAATATCTACACCACCATCTGTATAAACATGCAAATATCTACAGAGTCATCGGTATAAACATGGAAATATCTACACCACCATATGTATAAACATGGAAATATCTAGAGTGCCATCTGTATACCCGTGGAAATACCTACCCAGCCATCTGTGTTACCACGGAAATATCTACTCCGCTATCTCTATAAACATGGAAATACGTACAACGCTATCTCTATAAATATGGAAATATCTACGCTGCAATCTCTATAAACATGGAAATATCTACACCGCCATCGCTATAAACATTGAAATATCTACATCGCTATCTGTATTAACATGGAAATAGCTCCACCGCTATCAGTATAAACACTGAAATATCTACACCGCTATCTGTATAAACATGGAAATATGTACAATGCTATCTGTATAAACATGGAAATATCTACACCGCAATCTGTATAAACATGGAAATATCTACAACGCTATCTGTGTAAACATGGAAGTATCTACACAGATATCTGTGTAAACTTGCAAATATCTACGCAGCTATCTGTGTAAAGATCGAAATGTCTACAGCGCAATCTGTGCAAAGATGGAAATATCTACACCGCTATCTCTGTAAACATGGAAATATCTACACCGCTATCTGTATCAACATGGAAATAGCTCCACCGCTATCAGTATAAACACTGAAATATCTACACCGCTATCTGTATAAACATGGAAATATGTACAACGCTATCTGTATAAACATGGAAATATCTACACCGCAATCTGTATAAACATGGAAATATCTACACAGCTATCTCTATAAACATGGAAATAGCTACCCTGCTATCTGTATAAACATAGAAATAGCGACACCGTTATCTGTATAAACATGGAAATATCTACACCGCCCTCTGTAAAAACATCAAGATATCTACACAGTCATCTGTATAAACTTGGAAATATCTACACCTCCATCTGTATAAACATGGAAATATCTACACTGCCATCTGTATACACATGGAAATATCTACACAGCCATCTGAAGAAACATGGAAATATGTACACCGCTATCTATATAAACATGGAAATAACTACACCGCTATCTTTATAAACTTGGAAATATCTACCCCGCCTTCTGTATAAACATGGAAATATCTACACCGCTATCTGTATAAACATGGAAATACCAACACCGTTATCTGTATAAACATTGAAATATCTACACCGCTCTCTGTATAAAGATGGAAATATCTACAACGCTATCTGTGTAAACATGGAAATATCTACACACCTATCTGTGTAAACATGGAAATATCTACACCGCTATCTGTATAAACATGGAAATATCTACACTGCTATCTTTATAAACATGGAAATACCAAAACGGCTATCTGTATAAACATGGAAATATCTACAACGCTATCTGTATAACTACGGAAATATCCTCACCACTATCACTATAAACCTGGAAATACCTACACCGCCATATCTATACACATGGAAATACCTACACCGCCATCTCTATACACATGGAAATATCTACACCACTATCTCTATAAACATAGAAATATCTACATTGCAATCTCTATAAACATGGAAATATCTACACCGCCATCTCTATAAACATGGAAATATCTGCATCGCTATCTGTATAAATATGGAAATATCTCCACCGCTATCAGTATAAACATGGAAATATCTACACCGATATCTGTATAAACATGGAAATATCTACACCGCTATCTGTATAAACATGGAAATATCTACAACGCTATCTGTGTAAACATGCAAGTATCTACACAGATATCTGTGTAAACTTGCAAATATCTACACAGCTATCTGTGTAAAGATCGAAATGTCTACAGCGCAATCTGTGCAAAGATGGAAATATCTACACCGCTATCTCTGTCAACATGGAAATATCTACATCGCTATCTGTATAAACATGGAAATATCTACACAGCTATCTCTATAAACATGGAAATAGCTACACTGCTATCTGTATAAACATTGAAATAGCGACACCGTTTTCTGTATAAACATGGAAATATCTACACCGCCCTCTATAAAAACATGAAGATGTCTACACAGTCATCTGTATAAACTTGGAAATATCTACACCTCCATCTGTACAAACATGGAAATATCTACACTGCCATCTGTATACACATGGAAATATCTACACAGCCATCTGAAGAAACTTGGAAATATGTACACCGCTATCTGTATAAATATGGAAATAATTACACGGCTATCTTTATAAACTTGGAAATATCTAGACCGCCTTCTGTATAAACATGGAAATATCTACACCGCTATCTGTATAAACATGGGAATACCAACACCGTTATCTGTATAAACATTGAAATATCTACACCGCTATCTGTATAAAGATGGAAATATCTACAACGCTATCTGTGTAAACATGGAAATATCTACACACCTATCTGTGTAAACATGGAAATATCTACACCGCTATCTGTATAAACATGGAAATATCTACACCGCTATCTTTATAAACATGGAAATGCCAAAACGGCTATCTGTATAAACATGGAAATATCTACAACGCTATCTGTATAAATACGGAAATATCCTCACCACTATCACTATAAACCTGGAAATACCTACAACGCTATCTGTATAACTACGGAAATATCCTCACCACTATCTCTATAAACATGGAGATACCTACACCGCCATATCTATACACATGGAAATACCTACACCGCCATCTCTATACACATGGAAATATCTACAGCACTATCTCTATAAACATAGAAATATCTACATTGCAATCTCTATAAACATGGAAATATCTACACCGCCATCTCTATAAACATGGAAATATCTACATCGCTATCTGTATAAATATGGAAATATCTCCACCGCTATCAGTATAAACATGGAAATATCTACACCGATATCTGTATAAACATGGAAATATCTACACCGCTATCTGTATAAACATGGAAATATCTACAACGCTATCTGTGTAAACATGGAAGTATCTACACAGATATCTGTGTAAACTTGCAAATATCTACGCAGCTATCTGTGTAAAGATCGAAATGTCTACAGCGCAATCTGTGCAAAGATGGAAATATCTACACCGCTATCTCTGTAAACATGGAAATATCTACACCGCTATCTGTATCAACATGGAAATATCTACTTCGCTATCTTTATAAACATGGAAATATCTACACTGTTATCTCTATAAACATGGAAATATCTACACCACCATCTGTATAAACATGCAAATATCTACAGAGTCATCTGTATAAACATGGAAATATCTACACCACCATATCTATAAACATGGAAATATCTACAGTGCCATCTGTATACCCGTGGAAATACCTACCCAGCCATCTGTGTAACCACGGAAATATCTACTCCGCTATCTCTATAAACATGGAAATACGTACAACGCTATCTCTATAAATATGGAAATATCTACGCTGCAATCTCTATAAACATGGAAATATCTACACCGCCATCACTATAAACATGGAAATATCTACATCGCTATCTGTATTAACATGGAAATAGCTCCACCGCTATCAGTATAAACACTGAAATATCTACACCGCTATCTGTATAAACATGGAAATATGTACAATGCTATCTGTATAAACATGGAAATATCTACACTTCAATCTGTATAAACATGGAAATATCTACACAGCTATCTCTATAAACATGGAAATAGCTACACTGCTATCTGTATAAACATAGAAATAGCGACACCGTTTTCTGTATAAACATGGAAATATCTACACCGCCCTCTATAAAAACATGAAGATATCTCCACAGTCATCTGTATAAACTTGGAAATATCTACACCTCCATCTGTATAAACATGGAAATATCTACACTGCCATCTGTATACACATGGAAATATCTACACAGCCATCTGAAGAAACTTGGAAATATGTACACCGCTATCTGTATAAACATGGAAATAATTACACGGCTATCTTTATAAACTTGGAAATATCTACACCGCCTTCTGTATAAACATGGAAATATCTACACCGCTATCTGTATAAACATGGGAATACCAACACCGTTATCTGTATAAACATTGAAATATCTACACCGCTATCTGTATAAAGATGGAAATATCTACAACGCTATCTGTGTAAACATGGAAATATCTACACACCTATCTGTGTAAACATGGAAATATCTACACCGCTATCTGTATAAACATGAAAATATCTACACCGCTATCTTTATAAACATGGAAATACCAAAACGGCTATCTGTATAAACATGGAAATATCTACAACGCTATCTGTATAAATACGGAAATATCCTCACCACTATCACTATAAACCTGGAAATACCTACAACGCTATCTGTATAACTACGGAAATATCCTCACCACTATCTCTATAAACATGGAAATACCTACACCGCCATATCTATACACATGGAAATACCTACACCGCCTTCTCTATACACATGGAAATATCTACACCACTATCTCTATAAACATAGAAATATCTACATTGCAATCTCTATAAACATGGAAATATCTACACCGCCATCTCTATAAACATGGAAATATCTACATCGCTATCTGTATAAATATGGAAATATCTCCACCGCTATCAGTATAAACATGGAAATATCTACACCGATATCTGTATAAACATGGAAATATCTACACCGCTATCTGTATAAACATGGAAATATCTACAACGCTATCTGTGTAAACATGGAAGTATCTACACAGATATCTGTGTAAACTTGCAAATATCTACACAGCTATCTGTGTAAAGATCGAAATGTCTACAGCGCAATCTGTGCAAAGATGGAAATATCTACACCGCTATCTCTGTAAACATGGAAATATCTACACCGCTATCTGTATCAACATGGAAATATCTACTTCGCTATCTTTATAAACATGGAAATATCTACACTGTTATCTCTATAAAGATGGAAATATCTACACCACCATCTGTATAAACATGCAAATATCTACAGAGTCATCTGTATAAACATGGAAATATCTACACCACCATATGTATAAACATGGAAATATCAACAGTGCCATCTGTATACCCGTGGAAATACCTACCCAGCCATCTGTGTAACCACGGAAATATCTACTCCGCTATCTCTATAAACATGGAAATACGTACAACGCTATCTCTATAAATATGGAAATATCTACACTGCAATCTCTATAAACATGGAAATATCTACACCGCCATCACTATAAACATGGAAATATCTACATCGCTATCTGTATGAACATGGAAATAGCTCCACCGCTATCAGTATAAACACGGAAATATCTACACCGCTATCTGTATAAACATGGAAATATGTACAACGCTATCTGTATAAACATGGAAATATCTACACCGCAATCTGTATAAACATGGAAATATCTACACAGCTATCTCTATAAACATGGAAATAGCTACCCTGCTATCTGTATAAACATAGAAATAGCGACACCGTTATCTGTATAAACATGGAAATATCTACACCGCCCTCTGTAAAAACATGAAGATATCTACACAGTCATCTGTATAAACTTGGAAATATCTACACCTCCATCTGTATAAACATGGAAATAACTACAATGCCATCTGTATACACATGGAAATATCTACACAGCCATCTGAAGAAACATGGAAATATGTACACCGCTATCTGTATAAACATGGAAATAACTACACCGCTATCTTTATAAACTTGGAAATATCTACACCGCTTTCTGTATAAACATGGAAATATCTACACCGATATCTGTATGAACATGGAAATACAAACACCGTTATCTGTATAAACATTGAAATAACTACACCGCTATCTGTATAAAGATGGAAATATCTACAACGCTATCTGTGTAAACATGGAAATATCTACACACCTATCTGTGTAAACATGGAAATATCTACACCGCTATCTGTATAAACATGGAAATATCTACACCGCTATCTGTATAAACATGGAAATACCAAAACGGCTATCTGTATAAACATGGAAATATCTACAACGCTATCTGTATAAATACGGAAATATCCTCACCACTATCACTATAAACCTGGAAATACCTACAACGCTATCTGTATAACTACGGAAATATCCTCACCACTATCTCTATAAACATGGAAATACCTACACTGCCATATCTATACACATGGAAATAGCTACACCGCCATCTCTATACACATGGAAATATCTACACCACTATCTCTATAAACATAGAAATATCTACATTGCAATCTCTATAAACATGGAAATATCTACACCGCCATCTCTATAAACATGGAAATATTTACATCGCTATCTGTGTAAATATGGAAATATCTACAACGCTATCTGTGTAAACATGGAAATATCTACACACCTATCTGTGTAAACATGGAAATATCTACACCGCTATCAGTATAAACATGGAAATAACTACACCGATATCTGTATAAACATGGAAATATCTACACCGCTATCTGTATAAACATGGAAATATCTACAACGCTATCTGTGTAAACATGGAAGTATCTACACAGATATCTGTGTAAACTTGCAAATATCTACACAGCTATCTGTGTAAAGATTGAAATGTCTACAGCGCAATCTGTGCAAAGATGGAAATATCTACACCGCTATCTCTGTAAACATGGAAATATCTACACCGCTATCTGTATCAACATGGAAATATCTACTTCGCTATCTTTATAAAGATGGAAATATCTACACTGTTATCTCTATAAACATGGAAATATCTACACCACCATCTGTATAAACATGCAAATATCTACAGAGTCATCTGTATAAACATGGAAATATCTACACCACCATATCTATAAACATGGAAATATCTACAGTGCCATCTGTATACCCGTGGAAATACCTACCCAGACATCTGTGTAACCACGGAAATATCTACTCCGCTATCTCTATAAACATGGAAATACGTACAACGCTATCTCTATAAATATGGAAATATCTACACTGCAATCTCTACAAACATGGAAATATCTACACCGCCATCACTATAAACATGGAAATATCTACATCGCTATCTGTATGAACATGGAAATAGCTCCACCGCTATCAGTATAAACACTGAAATATCTACACCGCTATCTGTATAAACATGGAAATATGTACAACGCTATCTGTATAAACATGGAAATATCTACACCGCTATCTGTATAAACATGGAAATATCTACAAAGCTATCTCTATAAACATGGAAATAGCTACACTGCTATCTGTATAAACATAGAAAGAGCGACACCGTTATCTGTATAAACATGGGAATATCTACACCGCCCTCTGTAAAAACATGAAGATATCTACACAGTCATCTGTATAAACTTGGAAATATCTACACCTCCATCTGTATAAACATGGAAATATCTACACTGCCCTCTGTATACACATGGAAATATCTACACAGCCATCTGAAGAAACATGGAAATATGTACACCGCTATCTGTATAAACATGGAAATAACTACACCGCTATCTTTATAAACTTGGTAATATCTACACCGCCTTCTGTATAAACATGGAAATATCTACACCGCTAACTGTATAAACATGGAAATACCAACACCGTTATCTGTATAAACATTGAAATATCTACACCGCTATCTGTATAAAGATGGAAATATCTACAACGCTATCTGTGTAAACATGGAAATATCTACACACCTATCTGTGTAAACATGGAAATATCTACACCGCTATCTGTATAAACATGGAAATATCTACACCGCTATCTGTATAAACATGGAAATACCAAAACGGCTATCTGTATAAACATGGAAATATCTACACCGATATCTGTATAAACATGGAAATATGTACACCGATATCTGTATAAACATGGAAATATCTACACCGCTATCTGTATAAACATGGAAATATCTACAACGCTATCTGTGTAAACATGCAAGTATCTACACAGATATCTGTGTAAACTTGCAAATATCTACACAGCTATCTGCGTAAAGATCGAAATGTCTACAGCGCAATCTGTGCAAAGATGGAAATATCTACACCGCTATCTCTGTCAACATGGAAATATCTACATCGCTATCTGTATAAACATGGAAATATCTACACAGCTATCTCTATAAACATGGAAATAGCTACACTGCTATCTGTATAAACATTGAAATAGCGACACCGTTTTCTGTATAAACATGGAAATATCTACACCGCCCTCTATAAAAACATGAAGATATCTACACAGTCATCTGTATAAACTTGGAAATATCTACACCTCCATCTGTATAAACATGGAAATATCTACACTGCCATCTGTATACACATGGAAATATCTACACAGCCATCTGAAGAAACTTGGAAATATGTACACCGCTATCTGTATAAACATGGAAATAATTACACGGCTATCTTTATAAACTTGGAAATATCTAGACCGCCTTCTGTATAAACATGGAAATATCTACACCGCTATCTGTATAAACATGGGAATACCAACACAGTTATCTGTATAAACATTGAAATATCTACACCGCTATCTGTATAAAGATGGAAATATCTACAACGCTATCTGTGTAAACATGGAAATATCTACACACCTATCTGTGTAAACATGGAAATATCTACACCGCTATCTGTATAAACATGGAAATATCTACACCGCTATCTTTATAAACATGGAAATGCCAAAACGGCTATCTGTATAAACATGGAAATATCTACAACGCTATCTGTATAAATACGGAAATATCCTCACCACTATCACTATAAACCTGGAAATACCTACAACGCTATCTGTATAACTACGGAAATATCCTCACCACTATCTCTATAAACATGGAGATACCTACACCGCCATATCTATACACATGGAAATACCTACACCGCCATCTCTATACACATGGAAATATCTACAGCACTATCTCTATAAACATAGAAATATCTACATTGCAATCTCTATAAACATGGAAATATCTACACCGCCATCTCTATAAACATGGAAATATCTACATCGCTATCTGTATAAATATGGAAATATCTCCACCGCTATCAGTATAAACATGGAAATATCTACACCGATATCTGTATAAACATGGAAATATCTACACCGCTATCTGTATAAACATGGAAATATCTACAACGCTATCTGTGTAAACATGGAAGTATCTACACAGATATCTGTGTAAACTTGCAAATATCTACGCAGCTATCTGTGTAAAGATCGAAATGTCTACAGCGCAATCTGTGCAAAGATGGAAATATCTACACCGCTATCTCTGTAAACATGGAAATATCTACACCGCTATCTGTATCAACATGGAAATATCTACTTCGCTATCTTTATAAACATGGAAATATCTACACTGTTATCTCTATAAACATGGAAATATCTACACCACCATCTGTATAAACATGCAAATATCTACAGAGTCATCTGTATAAACATGGAAATATCTACACCACCATATCTATAAACATGGAAATATCTACAGTGCCATCTGTATACCCGTGGAAATACCTACCCAGCCATCTGTGTAACCACGGAAATATCTACTCCGCTATCTCTATAAACATGGAAATACGTACAACGCTATCTCTATAAATATGGAAATATCTACGCTGCAATCTCTATAAACATGGAAATATCTACACCGCCATCACTATAAACATGGAAATATCTACATCGCTATCTGTATTAACATGGAAATAGCTCCACCGCTATCAGTATAAACACTGAAATATCTACACCGCTATCTGTATAAACATGGAAATATGTACAATGCTATCTGTATAAACATGGAAATATCTACACTTCAATCTGTATAAACATGGAAATATCTACACAGCTATCTCTATAAACATGGAAATAGCTACCCTGCTATCTGTATAAACATAGAAATAGCGACACCGTTATCTGTATAAACATGGAAATATCTACACCGCCCTCTGTAAAAACATCAAGATATCTACACAGTCATCTGTATAAACTTGGAAATATCTACACCTCCATCTGTATAAACATGGAAATATCTACACTGCCATCTGTATACACATGGAAATATCTACACAGCCATCTGAAGAAACATGGAAATTTGTACACCGCTATCTGTATAAACATGGAAATAACTACACCGCTATCTTTATAAACTTGGAAATATCTACACCGCCTTCTGTATAAACATGGAAATATCTACACCGCTATCTGTATAAACATGGAAATACCAACACCGTTATCTGTATAAACATTGAAATATCTACACCGCTATCTGTATAAAGATGGAAACATCTACAATGCTATCTGTATAAACATAGAAATATCTACACACCTATCTGTGTAAACATGGAAATATCTACACCGCTATCTGTATAAACATGGAAATATCTACACCGCTATCTGTATAAACATGGAAATACCAAAACGGCTATCTGTATAAACATGGAAATATCTACAATGCTATCTGTATAAATACGGAAATATCCTCACCACTATCACTATAAACCTGGAAATACCTACAACGCTATCTGTATAACTACGGAAATATCCTCACCACTATCTCTATAAACATGGAAATACCTACACCGCCATATCTATACACATGGAAATACCTACACCGCCATCTCTATACACATGGAAATATCTACACCACTATCTCTATAAACATAGAAATATCTACATTGCAATCTCTATAAACATGGAAATATCTACACCGCCATCTCTATAAACATGGAAATATCTACATCGCTATCTGTATAAATATGGAAATATCTCCACCGCTATCAGTATAAACATGGAAATATCTACACCGATATCTGTATAAACATGGAAATATCTACACCGCTATCTGTATAAACATGGAAATATCTACAACGCTATCTGTGTAAACATGGAAGTATCTACACAGATATCTGTGTAAACTTGCAAATATCTACACAGCTATCTGTGTAAAGATCGAAATGTCTACAGCGCAATCTGTGCAAAGATGGAAATATCTACACCGCTATCTCTGTAGACATGGAAATATCTACACCGCTATCTGTATCAACATCGAAATATCTACTTTGCTATCTTTATAAACATGGAAACATCTACACTGTTATCTCTATAAACATGGAAATATCTACACCACCATCTGTATAAACATGCAAATATCTACAGAGTCATCTGTATAAACATGGAAATATCTACACCACCATATCTATAAACATGGAAATATCTACAGTGCCATCTGTATACCCGTGGAAATACCTACCCAGCCATCTGTGTAACCACGGAAATATCTACTCCGCTATCTCTATAAAAATGGAAATACGTACAACGCTATCTGTATAAATATGGAAATATCTACGCTGCAATCTCTATAAACATGGAAATATCTACACCGCCATCACTATAAACATGGAAATATCTACATCGCTATCTGTATTAACATGGAAATAGCTCCACCGCTATCAGTATAAACATTGAAATATCTACACCGCTATCTGTATAAACATGGAAATATTTACAACGCTATCTGTATAAACATGGAAATATCTACACCGCAATCTGTATAAATATGGAAATATCTCCACAGCTATCTCTATAAACAAGGAAATAGCTACCCTGCTATCTGTATAAACATAAAAATAGCGACACCGTTATCTGTATAAACATGGAAATATCTACACCGCCCTCTGTAAAAACATGAAGATATCTACACAGTCATCTGTGAAAACTTGGAAATATCTACACCTCCATCTGTAAAAACATGGAAATATCTACACTGCCATCTGTATACACATGGAAATATCTACACAGCCATCTGAAGAAACATGGAAGTATGTACACCGCTATCTGTATAAACATGGAAATAACTACACCGCTATCTTTATAAACTTGGAAATATCTACACCGCCTTCTGTATAAACATGGAAATATCTACACCGCTATCTGTATAAACATGGAAATACCAACACCGTTATCTGTATAAACATTGAAATATCTACACCGCTATCTGTATAAAGATGGAAATATCTACTATGCTATCTGTGTAAACATGGAAATATCTACACCGCTATCTTTATAAACATGGAAATACCAAAACGGCTATCTGTATAAACATGGAAATATCTACAACGCTATCTGTATAAATACGGAAATATCCTCACCACTATCACTATAAACCTGGAAATACCTACAACGCTATCTGTATAACTACGGAAATATCCTCACCACTATCTCTATAAACATGGAAATACCTACACCGCCATATCTATACACATGGAAATACCTACAACGCCATCTCTATACACATGGAAATATCTACACCACTATCTCTATAAACATAGAAATATCTACATTGCAATCTCTACAAACATGGAAATATCTAAACCGCCATCTCTATAAACATGGAAATATCTACATCGCTATCTGTATAAATATGGAAATATCTCCACCGCTATCAGTATAAACATGGAAATATCTACACCGATATCTGTATAAACATGGAAATATCTACACCGCTATCTGTATAAACATGGAAATATCTACAACGCTATCTGTGCAAACATGGAAGTATCTACACAGATATCTGTGTAAACTTGCAAATATCTACACAGCTATCTGTGTAAAGATCGAAATGTCTACAGCGCAATCTGTGCAAAGATGGAAATATCTACACCGCTATCTCTGTAAACATGGAAATATCTACACTGCTATCTGTATCAACATGGAAATATCTACTTCGCTATCTTTATAAACATGGAAATATCTACACTGTTATCTCTATAAACATGGAAATATCTACACCACCATCTATATAAACATGCAAATATCTACAGAGTCATCTGTATAAACATGGAAATATCTACACCACCATATCTGTAAACATGGAAATATCTACAGTGCCATCTGTATACCCGTGGAAATACCTACCCAGCCATCTGTGTAACCACGGAAATATCTACTCCGCTATCTCTATAAACATGGAAATACGTACAACGCTATCTCTATAAATATGGAAATATCTACACTGCAATCTCTATAAACATGGAAATATCTACACTGCCATCACTATAAACATGGAAATATCTACATCGCTATCTGTATTAACATGGAAATAGCTCCACCGCTATCAGTATAAACACTGAAATATCTACACCGCTATCTGTATAAACATGGAAATATGTACAACGCTATCTGTATAAACATGGAAATATCTACACCGCTATCTGTATAAACATGGAAATATCTACACAGCTATCTCTATAAACATGGAAATAGCTACACTGCTATCTGTATAAACATAGAAATAGCGACACCGTTATCTGTATAAACATGGAAATATCTACACCACCCTCTGTAAAAACATCAAGATATCTACACAGTCATCTGTATAAACTTGGAAATATCTACACCTCCATCTGTATAAACATGGAAATATCTACACTGCCATCTGTATACACATGGAAATATCTACACAGCCATCTGAACAAACATGGAAATATGTACACCGCTATCTGTATAAACATGGAAATAACTACACCGCTATCTTTATAAACTTGGAAATATCTACACCGCCTTCTGCATAAACATGGAAATATCTACACCGCAATCTGTATAAACATGGAAATATCTACACAGCTATCTCTATAAACATGGAAATAGCTACCCTGCTATCTGTATAAACATAGAAATAGCGACACCGTTTTCTGTATAAACATGGAAATATCTACACCGCCCTCTGTAAAAACATGAAGTTATCTACACAGTCATCTGTATAAACTTGGAAATATCTACACCTCCATCTGTATAAACATGGAAATATCTACACTGCCTTCTGTATACACATGGAAATATCTACACAGCCATCTGAGGAAACATGGAAATATGTACACCGCTATTTGTATAAACATGGAAATAACTACACCGCTATCTTTATAAACTTGGAAATATCTACACCGCCTTCTGTATAAACATGGAAATATCTACACCGCTATCTGTATAAACATGGAAATACCAACACCGTTATCTGTATAAACATTGAAATATCTACACCGCTATCTGTATAAAGATGGAAATATATACAACGCTATCTGTGTAAACATGGAAATATCTACACACCTATCTGTGTAAACATGGAAATATCTACACCGCTATCTGTATAAACATGTAAATATCTACACCGCTATCTTTATAAACATGGAAATACCAAAACGGCTATCTGTATGAACATGGAAATATCTACAATGCTATCTGTATAAATACGGAAATATCCTCACCACTATCACTATAAACCTGGAAATACCTACAACGCTATCTGTATAACTACGGAAATATCCTCACCACTATCTCTATAAACATGGAAATACCTACACCGCCATATCTATACACATGGAATTACCTACACCGCCATCTCTATACACATGGAAATATCTACACCACTATCTCTATAAACATGGAAATATCTACATTGCAATCTCTATAAACATGGAAATATCTACACCGCCATCTCTATAAACATGGAAATATCTACATCGCTATCTGTATAAATATGGAAATATCTCCACCGCTATCAGTATAAACATGGAAATATGTACACCGCTATCTGTATAAACATGGAAATATCTACACCGCTATCTGTATAAACATGGAAATATCTACAACGCTATCTGTGTAAACATGGAAATCTACACAGATATCTTTGTAAACTTGCAAATATCTACACAGCTATCTGTGTAAAGTTCGAAATGTCTACAGCGCAATCTGTGCAAAGATGGAAATATCTACACCGCTATCTCTGTAAACATGGAAATATCTACACCGCTATCTGTATCAACATGGAAATATCTACTTCGCTGTCTTTATAAACATGGAAAAATCTACACTGTTATCTCTATAAACATGGAAATATCTACACCACCATCTGTATAAACATGCAAATATCTACAGAGTCATCTGTATAAACATGGAAATATCTACACCACCATATCTATAAACATGGAAATATCTACAGTGCCATCTGTATACCCGTGGAAATACCTACCCAGCCATCTGTGTAACCACGGAAATATCTACTCCGCTATCTCTATAAACATGGAAATACGTACAACGCTATCTCTATAAATATGGAAATATCTACACTGCAATCTCTATAAACATGGAAATATCTACACCGCCATCACTATAAACATGGAAATATCTACATCGCTATCTGTATGAACATGGAAATAGCTCCACCGCTATCAGTATAAACACTGAAATATCTACACCGCTATCTGTATAAACATGGAAATATGTACAACGCTATCTGTATAAACATGGAAATATCTACACCGCAATCTGTATAAACATGGAAATATCTACACAGCTATCTCTATAAACATGGAAATAGCTACCCTGCTATCTGTATAAACATAGAAATAGCGACACCGTTATCTGTATAAACATGGAAATATCTACACCGCCCTCTGTAAAAACATGAAGATATCTACACAGTCATCTGTATAAACTTGGAAATATCTACACCTCCATCTGTATAAACATGGAAATATCTACACTGCCATCTGTATACACATGGAAATATCTACACAGCCATCTGAAGAAACATGGAATTATGTACACCGCTATCTGTATAAACATGGAAATAACTACACCGCTATCTTTATAAACTTGGAAATATCTACACCGCCTTCTGTATAAACATGGAAATATCTACACCGCTATCTGTATAAACATGGAAATATCTTCACCGCTATCTGTATAAACATGGAAATATCTACACAGCTATCTCTATAAACATGGGAATAGCTACACTGCTATCTGTATAAACATAGAAATAGCGACACCGTTATCTGTATAAACATGGAAATATCTACGCCGCCCTCTGTAAAAACATGAAGATATCTACACAGTCATCTCTATAAACTTGGAAATATCTACACCTCCATCTGTATAAACATGGAAATATCTACACTGCCATCTGTATACACATGGAAATATCTACACAGCCATCTGAAGAAACATGGAAATATGTACATCGCTATCTGTATAAACATGGAAATAACTACACCGCTATCTTTATAAACTTGGAAATATCTACACCGCCTTCTGTATAAACATGGAAATATCTACACCGCTATCTGTATAAACATGGAAATACCAACACCGTTATCTGTATAAACATTGAAATATCTACACCGCTATCTGTATAAAGATGGAAATATCTACAACGCTATCTGTGTAAACATGGAAATATCTACACTCCTATCTGTGTAAACATGGAAATATCTACACCGCTATCTGTATAAACATGGAAATATCTACACCGCTATCTTTATAAACATGGAAATACCAAAACGGCTATCTGTATAAACATGGAAATATCTACAACGCTATCTTTATAAATACGGAAATATCCTCACCACTATCACTATAAACCTGGAAATACCTACAACGCTATCTGTATAACTACTGAAATATCCTCACCACTATCTCTATAAACATGGAATTACCTACACCGCCATATCTATACACATGGAAATACCTACACCGCCATCTCTATACACATGGAAATATCTACACCACTATCTCTATAAACATAGAAATATCTACATTGCAATCTCTATAAACATGGAAATATCTACACCGCCATTTCTATAAACATGGAAATATCTACATCGCTATCTGTATAAATATGGAAATATCTCCACCGCTATCAGTATAAACATGGAAATATCTACACCGATATCTGTATAAACATGGAAATATCTACACCGCTATCTTTATAAGCATGGAAATATCTACAACGCTATCTGTGTAAACATGGAAGTATCTACACAGATATCTGTGTAAACTTGCAAATATCTACACAGCTATCTGTGTAAAGATCGAAATGTCTACAGCGCAATCTGTGCAAAGATGGAAATATCTACACCGCTATCTCTGTAAACATGGAAATATCTACACCGCTATCTGTATCAACATGGAAATATCTACTTCGCTATATCTATAAACATGGAAATATCTACACCGCCATCACTATAAACATGGAAATATCTACATCGCAATCTGTATTAACATGGAAATAGCTCCACCGCTATCAGTATAAACACTGAAATATCTACACCGCTATCTGTATAAACATGGAAATATGTACAACGCTATCTGTATAAACATGGAAATATCTACACCGCTATCTGTATAAACATGGAAATATCTACACAGCTATCTCTATAAACATGGAAATAGCTACACTGCTATCTGTATAAACATAGAAATAGCGACACCGTTATCTGTATAAACATGGAAATATCTACACCGCCCTCTGTAAAAACATGAAGATATCTACACAGTCATCTGTATAAACTTGGAAATATCTACACCTCCATCTGTATAAACATGGAAATATCTACACTGCCATCTGTATACACATGGAAATATCTACACAGCCATCTGAAGAAACATGGAAATATGTACACCGCTATCTGTATAAACATGGAAATAACTACACCGCTATCTTTATAAACTTGGAAATATCTACACCGCCTTCTGTATAAACATGGAAATACCTACACCGCTAACTGTATAAACATGGAAATACCAACACCGTTATCTATATAAACATTGAAATATCTACACCGCTATCTGTATAAAGATGGAAATATCTACAACCCTATCTGTGTAAACATGGAAATATCTACACTCCTATCTGTGTAAACATGGAAATATCTACACCGCTATCTGTATAAACATGGAAATATCTACACCGCTATCTGTATAAACACGGAAATACCAAAACGGCTATCTGTATAAACATGGAAATATCTACAACGCTATCAGTATAAATACGGAAATATCCTCACCACTATCACTATAAACCTGGAAACACCTACAACGCTATCTGTATAACTACGGAAATATCCTCACCACTATCTCTATAAACATGGAAATACCTACACCGCCATATCTATACACATGGAAATACCTACACCGCCATCTCTATACACATGGAAATATCTACACCACTATCTCTATAAACATAGAAATATCCACATTGCAATCTCTATAAACATGGAAATATCTACACCGCCATCTCTATAAACATGGAAATATCTACATCGCTATCTGTATAAATATGGAAATATCTCCACCGCTATCAGTATAAACATGGAAATATCTACACCGATATCTGTATAAACATGGAAATATCTACACCGCTATCTGTATAAACATGGAAATATCTACAACGCTATCTGTGTAAACATGGAAGTATCTACACAGATATCTGTGTAAACTTGCAAATATCTACACAGCTATCTGTGTAAAGATCGAAATGTCTACAGCGCAATCTGTGCAAAGATGGAAATATCTACACCGCTATCTCTGTAAACATGGAAATATCTACACTGCTATCTGTATCAACATGGAAATATCTACTTCGCTATCTTTATAAACATGGAAATATCTACACTGTTATCTCTATAAACATGGAAATATCTACACCACCATCTGTATAAACATGCAAATATCTACAGAGTCATCTGTATAAACATGGAAATATCTACACCACCATATCTATAAACATGGAAATATCTACAGTGCCATCTGTATACCCGTGGAAATACCTACCCAGCCATCTGTGTAACCACGGAAATATCTACTCCGCTATCTCTATAAACACGGAAATACGTACAACGCTATCTCTATAAATATGGAAATATGTACACTGCAATCTCTACAAACATGGAAATATCTACACCGCCATCACTATAAACATGGAAATATCTACATCGCTATCTGTATGAACATGGAAATAGCTCCACCGCTATCAGTATAAACACTGAAATATCTACACCGCTATCTGTATAAACATGGAAATATGTACAACGCTATCTGTATAAACATGGAAATATCTACACCGCTATCTTTATAAACATGGAAATATCTACACAGCTATCTCTATAAACATGGAAATAGCTACACTGCTGTCTGTATAAACATAGAAATAGCGACACCGTTATCTGTATAAACATGGAAATATCTACACCGCCCTCTGTAAAAACATGAAGATATCTACACAGTCATCAGTATAAACTTGGAAATATCTACACCTCCATCTGTATAAACATGGAAATATCTACACTGCCATCTCTATACACATGGAAATATCTACACAGCCATCTGAAGAAACATGGAAATATGTACACCGCTATCTGTATAAACATGGAAATAACTACACCGCTATCTTTATAAACTTGGAAATATCTACACCGCCTTCTGTATAAACATGGAAATATCTACACTGCTAACTGTATAAACATGGAAATACCAACACCGTTATCTGTATAAACATTGAAATATCTACACCGCTATTTGTATAAAGATGGAAATATCTACAACGCTATCTGTGTAAACATGGAAATATCTACACACCTATCTGTGTAAACATGGAAATATCTACACCGCTATCTGTATAAACATGGAAATATCTACACCGCTATCTTTATAAACATGGAAATACCAAAACGGCTATCTGTATAAACATGGAAATATCTACAACGCTATCTGTATAAATACGGAAATATCCTCACCACTATCACTATAAACCTGGAAATACCTACAACGCTATCTGTATAACTACGGAAATATCCTCACCACTATCTCTATAAACATGGAAATACCTACACCGCCATATCTATACACATGGAAATACCTACACCGCCATCTCTATACACATGGAAATATCTACACCACTATCTCTATAAACATAGAAATATCTACATTGCAATCTCTATAAACATGGAAATATCTACACCGCCATCTCTATAAACATGGAAATATCTACATCGCTATCTGTATAAATATGGAAATATCTCCACCGCTATCAGTATAAACATGGAAATATCTACACCGATATCTGTATAAACATGGAAATATCTACACCGCTATCTGTATAAACATGGAAATATCTACAACACTATCTGTGTAAACATGGAAGTATCTACACAGATATCTGTGTAAACTTGCAAATATCTACACAGCTATCTGTGTAAAGATCGAAATGTCTACAGCGCAATCTGTGCAAAGATGGAAATATCTACACCGCTATCTCTGTAAACATGGAAATATCTACACCGCTATCTGTATCAACATGGAAATATCTACTTCGCTATCTTTATAAACATGGAAATATCTACACTGTTATCTCTATAAACATGGAAATATCTACACCACCATCTGTATAAACATGCAAATATCTACAGAGTCATCTGTATAAACATGGAAATATCTACACCACCATATCTATAAACATGGAAATACCTATAGTGCCATCTGTATACCCGTGGAAATACCTACCCAGCCATCTGTGTAACCACGGAAATATCTACTCCGCTATCTCTATAAACATGGAAATACGTACAACGCTATCTCTATAAATATGAAAATATCTACACTGCAATCCCTATAAACATGGAAATATCTACACCGCCATCACTATAAACATGGAAATATCTACATCGCTATCTGTATTAACATGGAAATAGCTCCACCGCTATCAGTATAAACATTGAAATATCTACACCGCTATCTGTATAAACATGGAAATATGTACAACGCTATCTGTATAAACATGGAAATATCTACACCGCAATCTGTATAAACATGGAAATATCTACACAGCTATCTCTATAAACATGGAAATAGCTACCCTGCTATCTGTATAAACATAGAAATAGCGACACCGTTATCTGTATAAACATGGAAATATCTACACCGCCCTCTGTAAAAACATGAATATATCTACACAGTCATCTGTATAAACTTGGAAATATCTACACCTCCATCTGTATAAACATGGAAATATCTACACTGCCATCTGTATACACATGGAAATATCTACACAGCCATCTGAAGAAACATGGAGATATGTACACCGCCATCTGTATAAACATGGAAATAACTACACCGCTATCTTTATAAACTTGGAAATATCTATACCGCCTTCTGTATAAACATGGAAATATCTACACCGCTAACTGTATAAACATGGAAATACCAACACCGTTATCTGTATAAACATTGAAATATCTAAACCGCTATCTGTATAAAGATGGAAATATCTACAACGCTATCTGTGTAAACATGGAAATATCTACACACCTATCTGTGTAAACATGGAAATATCTACACCGCTATCTGTATAAACATGGAAATATCTACACCGCTATCTGTATAAACATGGAAATACCAAAACGGCTATCTGTATAAACATGGAAATATCTACAACGCTATCAGTATAAATACGGAAATATCCTCACCACTATCACTATAAACCTGGAAACACCTACAACGCTATCTGTATAACTACGGAAATATCCTCACCACTATCTCTATAAACATGGAAATACCTACACCGCCATATCTATACACATGGAAATACCTACACCGCCATCTCTATACACATGGAAATATCTACACCACTATCTCTATAAACATAGAAATATCCACATTGCAATCTCTATAAACATGGAAATATCTACACCGCCATCTCTATAAACATGGAAATATCTACATCGCTATCTGTATAAATATGGAAATATCTCCACCGCTATCAGTATAAACATGGAAATATCTACACCGATATCTGTATAAACATGGAAATATCTACACCGCTATCTGTATAAACATGGAAATATCTACAACGCTATCTGTGTAAACATGGAAGTATCTACACAGATATCTGTGTAAACTTGCAAATATCTACACAGCTATCTGTGTAAAGATCGAAATGTCTACAGCGCAATCTGTGCAAAGATGGAAATATCTACACCGCTATCTCTGTAAACATGGAAATATCTACACTGCTATCTGTATCAACATGGAAATATCTACTTCGCTATCTTTATAAACATGGAAATATCTACACTGTTATCTCTATAAACATGGAAATATCTACACCACCATCTGTATAAACATGCAAATATCTACAGAGTCATCTGTATAAACATGGAAATATCTACACCACCATATCTATAAACATGGAAATATCTACAGTGCCATCTGTATACCCGTGGAAATACCTACCCAGCCATCTGTGTAACCACGGAAATATCTACTCCGCTATCTCTATAAACACGGAAATACGTACAACGCTATCTCTATAAATATGGAAATATGTACACTGCAATCTCTACAAACATGGAAATATCTACACCGCCATCACTATAAACATGGAAATATCTACATCGCTATCTGTATGAACATGGAAATAGCTCCACCGCTATCAGTATAAACACTGAAATATCTACACCGCTATCTGTATAAACATGGAAATATGTACAACGCTATCTGTATAAACATGGAAATATCTACACCGCTATCTTTATAAACATGGAAATATCTACACAGCTATCTCTATAAACATGGAAATAGCTACACTGCTGTCTGTATAAACATAGAAATAGCGACACCGTTATCTGTATAAACATGGAAATATCTACACCGCCCTCTGTAAAAACATGAAGATATCTACACAGTCATCAGTATAAACTTGGAAATATCTACACCTCCATCTGTATAAACATGGAAATATCTACACTGCCATCTCTATACACATGGAAATATCTACACAGCCATCTGAAGAAACATGGAAATATGTACACCGCTATCTGTATAAACATGGAAATAACTACACCGCTATCTTTATAAACTTGGAAATATCTACACCGCCTTCTGTATAAACATGGAAATATCTACACTGCTAACTGTATAAACATGGAAATACCAACACCGTTATCTGTATAAACATTGAAATATCTACACCGCTATTTGTATAAAGATGGAAATATCTACAACGCTATCTGTGTAAACATGGAAATATCTACACACCTATCTGTGTAAACATGGAAATATCTACACCGCTATCTGTATAAACATGGAAATATCTACACCGCTATCTTTATAAACATGGAAATACCAAAACGGCTATCTGTATAAACATGGAAATATCTACAACGCTATCTGTATAAATACGGAAATATCCTCACCACTATCACTATAAACCTGGAAATACCTACAACGCTATCTGTATAACTACGGAAATATCCTCACCACTATCTCTATAAACATGGAAATACCTACACCGCCATATCTATACACATGGAAATACCTACACCGCCATCTCTATACACATGGAAATATCTACACCACTATCTCTATAAACATAGAAATATCTACATTGCAATCTCTATAAACATGGAAATATCTACACCGCCATCTCTATAAACATGGAAATATCTACATCGCTATCTGTATAAATATGGAAATATCTCCACCGCTATCAGTATAAGCATGGAAATATCTAGACCGATATCTGTATAAACATGGAAATATCTACACCGCTATCTGTATAAACATGGAAATATCTACAACGCTATCTGTGTAAACATGGAAGTATCTACACAGATATCTGTGTAAACTTGCAAATATCTACACAGCTATCTGTGTAAAGATCGAAATGTCTACAGCGCAATCTGTGCAAAGATGGAAATATCTACACCGCTATCTCTGTAAACATGGAAATATCTACACCGCTATCTGTATAAACATGGAAATATCTACTTCGCTATCTTTATAAACATGGAAATATCTACACTGTTATCTCTATAAACATGGAAATATCTACACCACCATCTGTATAAACATGCAAATATCTACAGAGTCATCTGTATAAACATGGAAATATCTACACCACCATATCTATAAACATGGAAATATCTACAGTGCCATCTGTATACCCGTGGAAATACCTACCCAGACATCTGTGTAACCACGGAAATATCTACTCCGCTATCTCTATAAACATGGAAATACGTACAACGCTATCTCTATAAATATGGAAATATGTACACTGCAATCTCTATAAACATGGAAATATCTACACCGCCATCACTATAAACATGGAAATATCTACATCGCTATCTGTATTAACATGGAAATAGCTCCACCGCTATCAGTATAAACACGGAAATATCTACACCGCTATCTGTATAAACATGGAAATATGTACAACGCTATCTGTATAAACATGGAAATATCTGCACCGCAATCTGCATAAACATGGAAATATCTACACAGCTATCTCTATAAACATGGAAATAGCTACCCTGCTATCTGTATAAACATAGAAATAGCGACACCGTTATCTGTATAAACATGGAAATATCTACACCGCCCTCTGTAAAAACATGAAGATATCTACACAGTCATCTGTATAAACTTGGAAATATCTACACCTCCATCTGTATAAACATGGAAATATCTACACTGCCATCTGTATACACATGGAAATATCTACACAGCCATCTGAAGAAACATGGAAATATGTACACCGCTATCTGTATAAACATGGAAATAACTACACCGCTATCTTTATAAACTTGGAAATATCTACACCGCCTTCTGTATAAACATGGAAATATCTACACTGCTATCTGTATGAACATGGAAATACCAACACCGTTATCTGTATAAACATTGAAATAACTACACCGCTATCTGTATAAAGATGGAAATATCTACAACGCTATCTGTGTAAACATGGAAATATCTACACACCTATCTGTGTAAACATGGAAATATCTACACCGCTATCTGTATAAACATGGAAATATCTACACCGCTATCTGTATAAACATGGAAATACCAAAACGGCTATCTGTATAAACATGGAAATATCTACAACGCTATCTGTATAAATACGGAAGTATCCTCACCACTATCACTATAAACCTGGAAATACCTACAACGCTATCTGTATAACTACGGAAATATCCTCACCACTATCTCTATAAACATGGAAATACCTACACCGCCATATCTATACACATGGAAATAGCTACACCGCCATCTCTATACACATGGAAATATCTACACCACTATCTCTATAAACATAGAAATATCTACATTGCAATCTCTATAAACATGGAAATATCTACACCGCCATCTCTATAAACATGGAAATATTTACATCGCTATCTGTGTAAATATGGAAATATCTCCACCGCTATCAGTATAAACATGGAAATATCTACACCGATATCTGTATAAACATGGAAATATCTACACCGCTATCTGTATAAACATGGAAATATCTACAACGCTATCTGTGTAAACATGGAAGTATCTACACAGATATCTGTGTAAACTTGCAAATATCTACACAGCTATCTGTGTAAAGATCGAAATGTCTACAGCGCAATCTGTGCAAAGATGGAAATATCTACACCGCTATCTCTGTAAACATGGAAATATCTACACCGCTATCTGTATCAACATGGAAATATCTACTTCGCTATCTTTATAAAGATGGAAATATCTACACTGTTATCTCTATAAACATGGAAATATCAACACCACCATCTGTATAAACATGCAAATATCTACAGAGTCATCTGTATAAACATGGAAATATCTACACCACCATATCTATAAACATGGAAATATCTACAGTGCCATCTGTATACCCGTGGAAATACCTACCCAGACATCTGTGTAACCACGGAAATATCTACTCCGCTATCTCTATAAACATGGAAATACGTACAACGCTATCTCTATAAATATGGAAATATCTACACTGCAATCTCTACAAACATGGAAATATCTACACCGCCATCACTATAAACATGGAAATATCTACATCGCTATCTGTATGAACATGGAAATAGCTCCACCGCTATCAGTATAAACACTGAAATATCTACACCGCTATCTGTATAAACATGGAAATATGTACAACGCTATCTGTATAAACATGGAAATATCTACACCGCTATCTGTATAAACATGGAAATATCTACAAAGCTACCTCTAAAACATGGAAATAGCTACACTGCTATCTGTATAAACATAGAAAGAGCGACACCGTTATCTGTATAAACATGGAAATATCTACACCGCCCTCTGTAAAAACATGAAGATATCTACACAGTCATCTGTATAAACTTGGAAATATCTACACCTCCATCTGTATAAACATGGAAATATCTACACTGACCTCTGTATACACATGGAAATATCTACACAGCCATCTGAAGAAACATGGAACTATGTACACCGCTATCTGTATAAACATGGAAATAACTACACCGCTATCTTTATAAACTTGGAAATATCTACACCGCCTTCTGTATAAACATGGAAATATCTACACCGCTAACTGTATAAACATGGAAATACCAACACCGTTATCTGTATAAACATTGAAATATCTACACCGCTATCTGTATAAAGATGGAAATATCTACAACGCTATCTGTGTAAACATGGAAATATCTACACACCTATCTGTGTAAACATGGAAATATCTACACCGCTATCTGTATAAACATGGAAATATCTACACCGCTATCTGTATAAACATGGAAATACCAAAACGGCTATCTGTATAAACATGGAAATATCTACACCGATATCTGTATAAACATGGAAATATCTACACCGATATCTGTATAAACATGGAAATATCTACACCGCTATCTGTATAAACATGGAAATATCTACAACGCTATCTGTGTAAACATGCAAGTATCTACACAGATATCTGTGTAAACTTGCAAATATCTACACAGCTATCTGTGTAAAGATCGAAATGTCTACAGCGCAATCTGTGCAAAGATGGAAATATCTACACCGCTATCTCTGTCAACATGGAAATATCTACATCGCTATCTGTATAAACATGGAAATATCTACACAGCTATCTCTATAAACATGGAAATAGCTACACTGCTATCTGTATAAACATTGAAATAGCGACACCGTTTTCTGTATAAACATGGAAATATCTACACCGCCCTCTATAAAAACATGAAGATATCTACACAGTCATCTGTATAAACTTGGAAATATCTACACCTCCATCTGTATAAACATGGAAATATCTACACTGCCATCTGTGTACACATGGAAATATCTACACAGCCATCTGAAGAAACTTGGAAATATGTACACCGCTATCTGTATAAACATGGAAATAATTACACGGCTATCTTTATAAACTTGGAAATATCTAGACCGCCTTCTGTATAAACATGGAAATATCTACACCGCTATCTGTATAAACATGGGAATACCAACACCGTTATCTGTATAAACATTGAAATATCTACACCGCTATCTGTATAAAGATGGAAATATCTACAACGCTATCTGTGTAAACATGGAAATATCTACACACCTATCTGTGTAAACATGGAAATATCTACACCGCTATCTGTATAAACATGGAAATATTTACAACGCTATCTGTATAAACATGGAAATATCTACACCGCAATCTGTATAAATATGGAAATATCTCCACAGCTATCTCTATAAACAAGGAAATAGCTACCCTGCTATCTGTATAAACATAGAAATAGCGACACCGTTATCTGTATAAACATGGAAATATCTACACCGCCCTCTGTAAAAACATGAAGATATCTACACAGTCATCTGTGAAAACTTGGAAATATCTACACCTCCATCTGTAAAAACATGGAAATATCTACACTGCCATCTGTATACACATGGAAATATCTACACAGCCATCTGAAGAAACATGGAAGTATGTACACCGCTATCTGTATAAACATGGAAATAACTACACCGCTATCTTTATAAACTTGGAAATATCTACACCGCCTTCTGTATAAACATGGAAATATCTACACCGCTATCTGTATAAACATGGAAATACCAACACCGTTATCTGTATAAACATTGAAATATCTACACCGCTATCTGTATAAAGATGGAAATATCTACTATGCTATCTGTGTAAACATGGAAATATCTACACCGCTATCTTTATAAACATGGAAATACCAAAACGGCTATCTGTATAAACATGGAAATATCTACAACGCTATCTGTATAAATACGGAAATATCCTCACCACTATCACTATAAACCTGGAAATACCTACAACGCTATCTGTATAACTACGGAAATATCCTCACCACTATCTCTATAAACATGGAAATACCTACACCGCCATATCTATACACATGGAAATACCTACAACGCCATCTCTATACACATGGAAATATCTACACCACTATCTCTATAAACATAGAAATATCTACATTGCAATCTCTACAAACATGGAAATATCTACACCGCCATCTCTATAAACATGGAAATATCTACATCGCTATCTGTATAAATATGGAAATATCTCCATCGCTATCAGTATAAACATGGAAATATCTACACCGATATCTGTATAAACATGGAAATATCTACACCGCTATCTGTATAAACATGGAAATATCTACAACGCTATCTGTGCAAACATGGAAGTATCTACACAGATATCTGTGTAAACTTGCAAATATCTACACAGCTATCTGTGTAAAGATCGAAATGTCTACAGCGCAATCTGTGCAAAGATGGAAATATCTACACCGCTATCTCTGTAAACATGGAAATATCTACACTGCTATCTGTATCAACATGGAAATATCTACTTCGCTATCTTTATAAACATGGAAATATCTACACTGTTATCTCTATAAACATGGAAATATCTACACCACCATCTATATAAACATGCAAATATCTACAGAGTCATCTGTATAAACATGGAAATATCTACACCACCATATCTGTAAACATGGAAATATCTACAGTGCCATCTGTATACCCGTGGAAATACCTACCCAGCCATCTGTGTAACCACGGAAATATCTACTCCGCTATCTCTATAAACATGGAAATACGTACAACGCTATCTCTATAAATATGGAAATATCTACACTGCAATCTCTATAAACATGGAAATATCTACACCGCCATCACTATAAACATGGAAATATCTACATCGCTATCTGTATTAACATGGAAATAGCTCCACCGCTATCAGTATAAACACTGAAATATCTACACCGCTATCTGTATAAACATGGAAATATGTACAATGCTATCTGTATAAACATGGAAATATCTACACTGCTATCTGTATAAACATGGAAATATCTACACAGCTATCTCTATAAACATGGAAATAGCTACACTGCTATCTGTATAAACATAGAAATAGCGACACCGTTATCTGTATAAACATGGAAATATCTACACCACCCTCTGTAAAAACATCAAGATATCTACACAGTCATCTGTATAAACTTGGAAATATCTACACCTCCATCTGTATAAACATGGAAATATCTACACTGCCATCTGTATACACATGGAAATATCTACACAGCCATCTGAACAAACATGGAAATATGTACACCGCTATCTGTATAAACACGGAAATAACTACACCGCTATCTTTATAAACTTGGAAATATCTACACCGCCTTCTGCATAAACATGGAAATATCTACACCGCTATCTTTATAAACATGGAAATATCTACACAGCTATCTCTATAAACATGGAAATAGCTACCCTGCTATCTGTATAAACATAGAAATAGCGACACCGTTATCTGTATAAACATGGAAATATCTACACCGCCCTCTGTAAAAACATGAAGACATCTACACAGTCATCAGTATAAACTTGGAAATATCTACACCTCCATCTGTATAAACATGGAAATATCTACACTGCCATCTCTATACACATGGAAATATCTACACAGCCATCTGAAGAAACATGGAAATATGTACACCGCTATCTGTATAAAGATGGAAATAACTACACCGTTATCTTTATAAACTTGGAAATATCTACACCGCCTTCTGTATAAACATGGAAATATCTACACCGCTAACTGTATAAACATGGAAATACCAACACCGTTATCTGTATAAACATTGAAATATCTACACCGCTATTTGCATAAAGATGGAAATATCTACAACGCTATCTGTGTAAACATGGAAATATCTACACACCTATCTGTGTAAACATGGAAATATCTACACCGCTATCTGTATAAACATGGAAATATCTACACCGCTATCTTTATAAACATGGAAATACCAAAACGGCTATCTGTATAAACATGGAAATATCTACAACGCTATCTGTATAAATACGGAAATATCCTCACCACTATCACTATAAACCTGGAAATACCTACAACGCTATCTGTATAACTACGGAAATATCCTCACCACTATCTCTATAAACATGGAAATACCTACACCGCCATATCTATACACATGGAATTACCTACACCGCCATCTCTATACACATGGAAATATCTACACCACTATCTCTATAAACATGGAAATATCTACATTGCAATCTCTATAAACATGGAAATATCTACACCGCCATCTCTATAAACATGGAAATATCTACATCGCTATCTGTATAAATATGGAAATATCTCCACCGCCATCAGTATAAACATGGAAATATCTACACCGATATCTGTATAAACATGGAAATATCTACACCGCTATCTGTATAAACATGGAAATATCTACAACGCTATCTGTGTAAACATGGAAGTATCTACACAGATATCTGTGTATACTTGCAAATATCTACACAGCTATCTGTGTAAAGATCGAAATGTCTACAGCGCAATCTGTGCAAAGATGGAAATATCTACACCGCTATCTTTATCAACATGGAAATATCTACTTCGCTATCTTTATAAACATGGAAATATCTACACTGTTATCTCTATAAACATGGAAATATCTACACTACCATCTGTATAAACATGCAAATATCTACAGAGTCATCTGTATAAACATGGAAATATCTACACCACCATATCTATAAACATGGAAATATCTACAGTGCCATCTGTATACCCGTGGAAATACCTACCCAGCCATCTGTGTAACCACGGAAATATCTACTCCGCTATCTCTATAAACATGGAAATACGTACAACGCTATCTCTATAAATATGGAAATATCTACACTGCAATCTCTATAAACATGGAAATATCTACACCACCATCACTATAAACATGGAAATATCTACATCGCTATCTGTATTAACATGGAAATAGCTCCACCGCTATCAGTATAAACACTGAAATATCTACACCGCTATCTGTATAAACATGGAAATATGTACAACGCTATCTGTATAAACATGGAAATATCTACACCGCAATCTGTATAAACATGGAAATATCTACACAGCTATCTCTATAAATATGGAAATAGCTACCCTGCTATCTGTATAAACATAGAAATAGCGACACCGTTATCTGTATAAACATGGAAATATCTACACCGCCCTCTGTAAAAACATGAAGATATCTACACAGTCATCTGTATAAACTTGGAAATATCTACACCTCCATCTGTATAAACATGGAAATATCTACACTGCCATCTGTATACACATGGAAATATGTACACAGCCATCTGAAGAAACATGGAATTATGTACACCGCTATCTGTATAAACATGGAAATAACTACACCGCTATCTTTATAAACTTGGATATATCTACACCGCCCTCTGTATAAACATGGAAATATCTACACCGCTATCTGTATAAACATGGAAATATCTACACCGCTATCTGTATAAACATGGAAATATCTACAACGCTATCTGTGTAAACATGGAAATCTACACAGATATCTTTGTAAACTTGCAAATATCTACACAGCTATCTGTGTAAAGTTCGAAATGTCTACAGCGCAATCTGTGCAAAGATGGAAATATCTACACCGCTATCTCTGTAAACATGGAAATATCTACACCGCTATCTGTATCAACATGGAAATATCTACTTCGCTGTCTTTATAAACATGGAAATATCTACACTGTTATCTCTATAAACATGGAAATATCTACACCACCATCTGTATAAACATGCAAATATCTACAGAGTCATCTGTATAAACATGGAAATATCTACACCACCATATCTATAAACATGGAAATATCTACAGTGCCATCTGTATACCCGTGGAAATACCTACCCAGCCATCTGTGTAACCACGGAAATATCTACTCCGCTATCTCTATAAACATGGAAATACGTACAACGCTATCTCTATAAATATGGAAATATCTACACTGCAATCTCTATAAACATGGAAATATCTACACCGCCATCACTATAAACATGGAAATATCTACATCGCTATCTGTATGAACATGGAAATAGCTCCACCGCTATCAGTATAAACACTGAAATATCTACACCGCTATCTGTATAAACATGGAAATATGTACAATGCTATCTGTATAAACATGGAAATATCTACACCGCAATCTGTATAAACATGGAAATATCTACACAGCTATCTCTATAAACATGGAAATAGCTACCCTGCTATCTGTATAAACATAGAAATAGCGACACCGTTATCTGTATAAACATGGAAATATCTACACCGCCCTCTGTAAAAACATGAAGATATCTACACAGTCATCTGTATAAACTTGGAAATATCTACACCTCCATCTGTATAAACATGGAAATATCTACACTGCCATCTGTATACACATGGAAATATCTACACAGCCATCTGAAGAAACATGGAATTATTTACACCGCTATCTGTATAAACATGGAAATAACTACACCGCTATCTTTATAAACTTGGAAATATCTACACCGCCTTCTGTATAAACATGGAAATATGTACACCGCTAACTGTATAAACATGGAAATACCAACACCGTTATCTGTATAAACATTGAAATATCTACACCGCTATCTGTATAAAGATGGAAATATCTACAACGCTATCTGTGTAAACATGGAAATATCTACACACCTATCTGTGTAAACATGGAAATATCTACACCGCTATCTGTATAAACATGGAAATATCTACACCGCTATCTGTATAAACATGGAAATACCAAAACGGCTATCTGTATAAACATGGAAATATCTACAACGCTATCAGTATAAATACGGAAATATCCTCACCACTATCACTATAAACCTGGAAACACCTACAACGCTACCTGTATAACTACGGAAATATCCTCACCACTATCTCTATAAACATGGAAATACCTACACCGCCATATCTATACACATGGAAATACCTACACCGCCATCTCTATACACATGGAAATATCTACACCACTATCTCTATAAACATAGAAATATCCACATTGCAATCTCTATAAACATGGAAATATCTACACCGCCATCTCTATAAACATGGAAATATCTACATCGCTATCTGTATAAATATGGAAATATCTCCACCGCTATCAGTATAAACATGGAAATATCTACACCGATATCTGTATAAACATGGAAATATCTACACCGCTATCTGTATAAACATGGAAATATCTACAACGCTATCTGTGTAAACATGGAAGTATCTACACAGATATCTGTGTAAACTTGCAAATATTTACACAGCTATCTGTGTAAAGATCGAAATGTCTACAGCGCAATCTGTGCAAAGATGGAAATATCTACACCGCTATCTCTGTAAACATGGAAATATCTACACTGCTATCTGTATCAACATGGAAATATCTACTTCGCTATCTTTATAAACATGGAAATATCTACACTGTTATCTCTATAAACATGGAAATATCTACACCACCATCTGTATAAACATGCAAATATCTACAGAGTCATCTGTATAAACATGGAAATATCTACACCACCATATCTATAAACATGGAAATATCTACAGTGCCATCTGTATACCCGTGGAAATACCTACCCAGCCATCTGTGTAACCACGGAAATATCTACTCCGCTATCTCTATAAACACGGAAATACGTACAACGCTATCTCTATAAATATGGAAATATGTACACTGCAATCTCTACAAACATGGAAATATCTACACCGCCATCACTATAAACATGGAAATATCTACATCGCTATCTGTATGAACATGGAAATAGCTCCACCGCTATCAGTATAAACACTGAAATATCTACACCGCTATCTGTATAAACATGGAAATATGTACAACGCTATCTGTATAAACATGGAAATATCTACACCGCTATCTTTATAAACATGGAAATATCTACACAGCTATCTCTATAAACATGGAAATAGCTACACTGCTATCTGTATAAACATAGAAATAGCGACACCGTTATCTGTATAAACATGGAAATATCTACACCGCCCTCTGTAAAAACATGAAGACATCTACACAGTCATCAGTATAAACTTGGAAATATCTACACCTCCATCTGTATAAACATGGAAATATCTACACTGCCATCTCTATACACATGGAAATATCTACACAGCCATCTGAAGAAACATGGAAATATGTACACCGCTATCTGTATAAAGATGGAAATAACTACACCGTTATCTTTATAAACTTGGAAATATCTACACCGCCTTCTGTATAAACATGGAAATATCTACACTGCTAACTGTATAAACATGGAAATACCAACACCGTTATCTGTATAAACATTGAAATATCTACACCGCTATTTGCATAAAGATGGAAATATCTACAACGCTATCTGTGTAAACATGGAAATATCTACACACCTATCTGTGTAAACATGGAAATATCTACACCGCTATCTGTATAAACATGGAAATATCTACACCGCTATCTTTATAAACATGGAAATACCAAAACGGCTATCTGTATAAACATGGAAATATCTACAACGCTATCTGTATAAATACGGAAATATCCTCACCACTATCACTATAAACCTGGAAATACCTACAACGCTATCTGTATAACTACGGAAATATCCTCACCACTATCTCTATAAACATGGAAATACCTACACCGCCATATCTATACACATGGAAATACCTACACCGCCATCTCTATACACATGGAAATATCTACACCACTATCTCTATAAACATAGAAATATCTACATTGCAATCTCTATAAACATGGAAATATCTACACCGCCATTTCTATAAACATGGAAATATCTACATCGCTATCTGTATAAATATGGAAATATCTCCACCGCTATCAGTATAAACATGGAAATATCTACACCGATATCTGTATAAACATGGAAATATCTACACCGCTATCTTTATAAACATGGAAATATCTACAACGCTATCTATGTAAACATGGAAGTATCTACACAGATATCTGTGTAAACTTGCAAATATCTACACAGCTATCTGTGTAAAGATCGAAATGTCTACAGCGCAATCTGTGCAAAGATGGAAATATCTACACCACTATCAGTATAAACATGGAAATATCTACACCGCTATCTCTGTAAACATGGAAATATCTACACCGCTATCTGTATCAACATGGAAATATCTACTTCGCTATATCTATAAACATGGAAATATCTACACCGCCATCACTATAAACATGGAAATATCTACATCGCTATCTGTATTAACATGGAAATAGCTCCACCGCTATCAGTATAAACACTGAAATATCTACACCGCTATCTGTATAAACATGGAAATATGTACAACGCTATCTGTATAAACATGGAAATATCTACACCGCTATCTTTATAAACATGGAAATATCTACACAGCTATCTCTATAAACATGGAAATAGCTACACTGCTATCTGTATAAACATAGAAATAGCGACACCGTTATCTGTATAAACATGGAAATATCTACACCGCCCTCTGTAAAAACATGAAGACATCTACACAGTCATCAGTATAAACTTGGAAATATCTACACCTCCATCTGTATAAACATGGAAATATCTACACTGCCATCTCTATACACATGGAAATATCTACACAGCCATCTGAAGAAACATGGAAATATGTACACCGCTATCTGTATAAACATGGAAATAACTACACCGCTATCTTTATAAACTTGGAAATATCTACACCGCCTTCTGTATAAACATGGAAATATCTACACCGCTATCTGTATAAACATGGAAATACCAACACCGTTATCTGTATAAACATTGAAATATCTACACCGCTATCTGTATAAAGATGGAAATATCTACAACGCTATCTGTGTAAACATGGAAATATCTACACACCTATCTGTGTAAACATGGAAATATCTACACCGCTATCTGTATAAACATGGAAATATCTACACCGCTATCTGTATAAACATGGAAATACCAAAACGGCTATCTGTATAAACATGGAAATATCTACAACGCTATCTGTATAAATACGGAAATATCCTCACCACTATCACTATAAACCTGGAAATACCTACAACGCTATCTGTATAACTACGGAAATATCCTCACCACTATCTCTATAAACATGGAAATACCTACACCGCCATATCTATACACATGGAAATACCTACACCGCCATCTCTTTACACATGGAAATATCTACACCACTATCTCTATAAACATAGAAATATCTACATTGCAATCTCTATAAACATGGAAATATCTACACCGCCATCTCTATAAACATGGAAATATCTACATCGCTATCTGTATAAATATGGAAATATCTCCACCGCTATCAGTATAAACATGGAAATATCTACACCGATATCTGTATAAACATGGAAATATCTACACCGCTATCTGTATAAACATGGAAATATCTACAACGCTATCTGTGTAAACATGGAAGTATCTACACAGATATCTGTGTAAACTTGCAAATATCTACACAGCTATCTGTGTAAAGATCGAAATGTCTACAGCGCAATCTGTGCAAAGATGGAAATATCTACACCGCTATCTCTGTAAACATGGAAATATCTACACCGCTATCTGTATCAACATGGAAATATCTACTTCGCTATCTTTATAAACATGGAAATATCTACACTGTTATCTCTATAAACATGGAAATATCTACACCACCATCTGTATAAACATGCAAATATCTACAGAGTCATCTGTATAAACATGGAAATATCTACACCACCATATCTATAAACATGGAAATATCTACAGTGCCATCTGTATACCCGTGGAAATACCTACCCAGACATCTGTGTAACCACGGAAATATCTACTCCGCTATCTCTATAAACATGGAAATACGTACAACGCTATCTCTATAAATATGGAAATATCTACGCTGCAATCTCTATAAACATGGAAATCTCTACACGGCCATCACTATAAACATGGAAATATCTACATCGCTATCTGTATTAACATGGAAATAGCTCCACCGCTATCAGTATAAACACTGAAATATCTACACCGCTATCTGTATAAACATGGAAATATGTACAACGCTATCTGTATAAACATGGAAATATCTACACCGCTATCTGTATAAACATGGAAATATCTACACAGCTATCTCTATAAACATGGAAATAGCTACACTGCTATCTGTATAAACATAGAAATAGCGACACCGTTATCTGTATAAACATGGAAATATCTACACCGCCCTCTGTAAAAACATGAAGATATCTACACAGTCATCTGTATAAACTTGGAAATATCTACACCTCCATCTGTATAAACATGGAAATATCTACACTGCCATCTGTATACACATGGAAATATCTACACAGCCATCTGAAGAAACATGGAAATATATACACCGCTATCTGTATAAACATGGAAATAACTACACCGCTATCTTTATAAACTTGGAAATATCTACACCGCCTTCTGTATAAACATGGAAATATCTACACCGCTATCTGTATAAACATGGAAATACCAACACCGTTATCTGTATAAACATTGAAATATCTACACCGCTATCTGTATAAAGATGGAAATATCTACAACGCTATCTGTGTAAACATGGAAATATCTACACGCCTATCTGTGTAAACATGGAAATATCTACACCGCTATCTGTATAAACATGGAAATATCTACACCGCTATCTGTATAAACATGGAAATACCAAAACGGCTATCTGTATAAACATGGAAATATCTACAACGCTATCTGTGTAAATACGGAAATATCCTCACCACTATCACTATAAACCTGGAAATACCTACAACGCTATCTGTATAAATACGGAAATATCCTCACCACTATCTCTATAAACATGGAAATACCTACACCGCCATATCTATACACATGGAAACACCTACACCGCCATCTCTGTACACATGGAAATATCTACACCACTATCTCTATAAACATAGAAATATCTACATTGCAATCTCTATAAACATGGAAATATCTACACCGCCATCTCTATAAACATGGAAATATCTACATCGCTATCTGTATAAATATGGAAATATCTCCACCGCTATCAGTATAAACATGGAAATATCTACACCGATATCTGTATAAACATGGAAATATCTACACCGCTATCTGTATAAACATGGAAATATCTACAACGCTATCTGTGTAAACATGGAAGTATCTACACAGATATCTGTGTAAACTTGCAAATATCTACACAGCTATCTGTGTAAAGATCGAAATGTCTACAGCGCAATCTGTGCAAAGATGGAAATATCTACACCGCTATCTCTGTAAACATGGAAATATCTACACCGCTATCTGTATCAACATGGAAATATCTACTTCGCTATCTTTATAAACATGGAAATATCTACACTGTCATCTCTATAAACATGGAAATATCTACACCACCATCTGTATAAACATGCAAATATCTACAGAGTCATCTGTATAAACATGGAAATATCTACACCACCATATCTATAAACATGGAAATATCTACAGTTCCATCTGTATACCCGTGGAAATACCTACCCAGCCATCTGTGTAACCACGGAAATATCTACTCCGCTATCTCTATAAACATGGAAATACGTACAACGCTATCTCTATAAATATGGAAATATCTACACTGCAATCTCTATAAACATGGAAATATCTACACCGCCATCACTATAAACATGGAAATATCTACATCGCTATCTGTATTAACATGGAAATAGCTCCACCGCTATCAGTATAAACACTGAAATATCTACACCGCTATCTGTATAAACATGGAAATATGTACAATGCTATCTGTATAAACATGGAAATATCTACACCGCTATCTGTATAAACATGGAAATATCTACACAGCTATCTCTATAAACATGGAAATAGCTACACTGCTATCTGTATAAACAGAAATAGCGACACCGTTATCTGTATAAACATGGAAATATCTACACCGCCCTCTGTAAAAACATGAAGATATCTACACAGTCATCTGTATAAACTTGGAAATATCTACACCTCCATCTGTATAAACATGGAAATATCTACACTGCCATCTGTATACACATGGAAATATCTACACAGCCATCTGAAGAAACATGGAAATATGTACACCGCTATCTGTATAAACATGGAAATAACTACACCGCTATCTTTATAAACTTGGAAATATCTACACCGCCTTCTGTATAAACATGGAAATATCTACACCGCTATCTGTATAAACATGGAAATACCAACACCGTTATCTGTATAAACATTGAAATATCTACACCGCTATCTGTATAAAGATGGAAATAGCTACAACGCTATCTGTGTAAACATGGAAATATCTACAGAGTCATCTGTATAAACATGGAAATATCTACACCACCATATCTATAAACATGGAAATATCTACAGTTCCATCTGTATACCCGTGGAAATACCTACCCAGCCATCTGTGTAACCACGGAAATATCTACTCCGCTATCTCTATAAACATGGAAATACGTACAACGCTATCTCTATAAATATGGAAATATCTACACTGCAATCTCTATAAACATGGAAATATCTACACCGCCATCACTATAAACATGGAAATATCTACATCGCTATCTGTATTAACATGGAAATAGCTCCACCGCTATCAGTATAAACACTGAAATATCTACACCGCTATCTGTATAAACATGGAAATATGTACAATGCTATCTGTATAAACATGGAAATATCTACACCGCTATCTGTATAAACATGGAAATATCTACACAGCTATATCTATAAACATGGAAATAGCTACACTGCTATCTGTATAAACAGAAATAGCGACACCGTTATCTGTATAAACATGGAAATATCTACACCGCCCTCTGTAAAAACATGAAGATATCTACACAGTCATCTGTATAAACTTGGAAATATCTACACCTCCATCTGTATAAACATGGAAATATCTACACTGCCATCTGTATACACATGGAAATATCTACACAGCCATCTGAAGAAACATGGAAATATGTACACCGCTATCTGTATAAACATGGAAATAACTACACCGCTATCTTTATAAACTTGGAAATATCTACACCGCCTTCTGTATAAACATGGAAATATCTACACCGCTATCTGTATAAACATGGAAATACCAACACCGTTATCTGTATAAACATTGAAATATCTACACCGCTATCTGTATAAAGATGGAAATAGCTACAACGCTATCTGTGTAAACATGGAAATATCTACACACCTATCTGTGTAAACATGGAAATATCTACACCGCTATCTGTATAAACATGGAAATATCTACACCGCTATCTTTATAAACATGGAAATACCAAAACGGCTATCTGTATAAACATGGAAATATCTACAACGCTATCTGAATAAATACGGAAATATCCTCACCACTATCACTATAAACCTGGAAATACCTACAACGCTATCTGTATAAATACGGAAATATCCTCACCACTATCTCTATAAACATGGAAATACCTACACCGCCATATCTATACACATGGAAACACCTACACCGCCATCTCTGTACACATGGAAATATCTACACCACTATCTCTATAAACATAGAAATATCTACATTGCAATCTCTATAAACATGGAAATATCTACACCGCCATCTCTATAAACATGGAAATATCTACATCGCTATCTGTATAAATATGGAAATATCTCCACCGCTATCAGTATAAACATGGAAATATCTACACCGATATCTGTATAAACATGGAAATATCTACACCGCTATCTGTATAAACATGGAAATATCTACAACGCTATCTGTGTAAACATGGAAGTATCTACACAGATATCTGTGTAAACTTGCAAATATCTACACAGCTATCTGTGTAAAGATCGAAATGTCTACAGCGCAATCTGTGCAAAGATGGAAATATCTACACCGCTATCTCTGTAAACATGGAAATATCTACACCGCTATCTGTATCAACATGGAAATATCTACTTCGCTATCTTTATAAACATGGAAATATCTACACTGTTATCTCTATAAACATGGAAATATCTACACCACCATCTGTATAAACATGCAAATATCTACAGAGTCATCTGTATAAACATGGAAATATCTACACCACCATATCTATAAACATGGAAATATCTACAGTTCCATCTGTATACCCGTGGAAATACCTACCCAGCCATCTGTGTAACCACGGAAATATCTACTCCGCTATCTCTATAAACATGGAAATACGTACAACGCTATCTCTATAAATATGGAAATATCTACACTGCAATCCCTATAAACATGGAAATATCTACACCGCCATCACTATAAACATGGAAATATCTACATCGCTATCTGTATTAACATGGAAATAGCTCCACCGCTATCAGTATAAACACTGAAATATCTACACCGCTATCTGTATAAACATGGAAATATGTACAATGCCATCTGTATAAACATGGAAATATCTACACCGCTATCTGTATAAACATGGAAATATCTACACAGCTATCTCTATAAACATGGAAATAGCTACACTGCTATCTGTATAAACAGAAATAGCGACACCGTTATCTGTATAAACATGGAAATATCTACACCGCCCTCTGTAAAAACATGAAGATATCTACACAGTCATCTGTATAAACTTGGAAATATCTACACCTCCATCTGTATACACATGGAAATATCTACACAGCCATCTGAAGAAACATGGAAATATGTACACCGCTATCTGTATAAACATGGAAATAACTGCACCGCTATCTTTATAAACTTGGAAATATCTACACCTCCTTCTGTATAAACATGGAAATATCTACACCGCTATCTGTATAAACATGGAAATACCAACACCGTTATCTGTATAAACATTGAAATATCTACACCGCTATCTGTATAAAGATGGAAATATCTACAACGCTATCTGTGTAAACATGGAAATATCTACACACCTATCTGTGTAAACATGGAAATATCTACACCACTATCTGTATAAACATGGAAATATCTACACCGCTATCTTTATAAACATGGAAATACCAAAACGGCTATCTGTATAAACATGGAAATATCTACAACGCTATCTGTATAAATACGGAAATATCCTCACCACTATCACTATAAACCTGGAAATGCCTACAACGCTATCTGTATAAATACGGAAATATCCTCACCACTATCTCTATAAACATGGAAATACCTACACCGCCATATCTATACACATGGAAATACCTACACCGCCATCTCTGTACACATGGAAATATCTACACCACTATCTCTATAAACATAGAAATATCTACATTGCAATCTCTATAAACATGGAAATATCTACACCGCCATCTCTATAAACATGGAAATATCTACATCGCTATCTGTATAAATATGGAAATATCTCCACCGCTATCAGTATAAACATGGAAATATCTACACCGATATCTGTATAAACATGGAAATATCTACACCGCTATCTGTATAAACATGGAAATATCTACAACGCTATCTGTGTAAACATGGAAGTATCTACACAGATATCTGTGTAAACTTGCAAATATCTACACAGCTATCTGTGTAAAGATCGAAATGTCTACAGCGCAATCTGTGCAAAGATGGAAATATCTACACCGCTATCTCTGTAATCATGGAAATATCTACACCGCTATCTGTATCAACATGGAAATATCTACTTCGCTATCTTTATAAACATGGAAATATCTACACTGTTATCTCTATAAACATGGAAATATCTACACCACCATCTGTATAAACATGCAAATATCTACAGAGTCATCTGTATAAACATGGAAACATCTACAGCACCATATCTATAAACATGGAAATATCTACAGTGCCATCTGTATACCCGTGGAAATACCTACCCAGCCATCTGTGTAACCACGGAAATATCTACTCCGCTATCTCTATAAACATGGAAATACGTACAACGCTATCTCTATAAATATGGAAATACCTACGCTGCAATCTCTATAAACATGGAAATATCTACACCGCCATCACTATAAACATGGAAATATCTACATCGCTATCTGTATTAACATGGAAATAGCTCCACCGCTATCAGTAAAAACACTGAAATATCTACACCGCTATCTGTATAAACATGGAAATATGTACAACGCTATCTGTATAAACATGGAACTATCTACACCGCTATCGGTATAAACATGGAAATATCTACACAGCTATCTCTATAAACATGGAAATAGCTACACTGCTATCTGTATAAACATAGAAATATCGACACCGTTATCTGTATAAACATGGAAATATCTACACCGCCCTCTGTAAAAACATGAAGATATCTACACAGTCATCTGTATAAACTTGGAAATATCTACACCTCCATCTGTATACACATGGAAATATCTACACAGCCATCTGAAGAAACATGGAAATATGTACACCGCTATCTGTATAAACATGGAAATAACTGCACCGCTATCTTTATAAACTTGCAAATATCTACACCGCCTTCTGTATAAACATGGAAATATCTACACCGCTATCTGTATAAACATGGAAATACCAACACCGTTATCTGTATAAACATTGAAATATCTACACCGCTACCTGTATAAAGATGGAAATATCTACAACGCTATCTGTGTAAACATGGAAATATCTACACACCTACCTGTGTAAACATGGAAATATCTACACCGCTATCTGTATAAACATGGAAATATCTACACCGCTATCTGTATAAACATGGAAATACCAAAACGGCTATCTGTATAAACATGGAAATATCTACAACGCTATCTGTATAAATACGGAAATATCCTCACCACTATCACTATAAACCTGGAAATACCTACAACGCTATCTGTATAACTACGGAAATATCCTCACCACTATCTCTATAAACATGGAAATACCTACACCGCCATCTCTATACACATGGAAATATCTACACCACTATCTCTATAAACATAGAAATATCTACATTGCAATCTCTATAAACATGGAAATATCTACACCGCCATCTCTATTAACATGGAAATATCTACATCGCTATCTGTATAAATATTGAAATATCTCCACCGCTATCAGTATAAACATGGCAATATCTACACCGATATCTGTATAAACATGGAAATATCTACACCGCTATCTGTATAAACATGGAAATATCTACAACGCTATCTGTGTAAACATGGAAGTATCTACACAGATATCTGTGTAAACTTGCAAATATCTACACAGCTATCTGTGTAAAGATCGAAATGTGTACAGCGCAATCTGTGCAAAGATGGAAATATCTACACCGCTATCTCTGTAAACATGGAAATATCTACACCGCTATCTGTATCAACATCGAAATATCTTCTTCGCTATCTTTATAAACATGGAAACATCTACACTGTTATCTCTATAAACATGGAAATATCTACACCACCATCTGACTAAACATGCAAATATCTACAGAGTCATCTGTATAAACATGGAAATATCTACACCACCATATCTATAAACATGGAAATATCTACAGTGCCATCTGTATACCCGTGGAAATACCTACCCAGCCATCTGTGTAACCACGGAAATATCTACTCCGCTATCTCTATAAACATGGAAATACGTACAACGCTATCTGTATAAATATGGAAATATCTACGCTGCAATCTCTATAAACATGGAAATATCTACACCGCCATCACTATAAACATGGAAATATCTACATCGCTATCTGTATTAACATGGAAATAGCTCCACCGCTATCAGTATAAACACTGAAATATCTACACCGCTATCTGTATAAACATGGAAATATGTACAACGCTATCTGTATAAACATGGAAATATCTACACCGCTATCTGTATAAACATGGAAATATCTACACAGCTATCTCTTTAAACATGGAAATAGCTACACTGCTATCTGTATAAACATAGAAATAGCGACACCGTTATCTGTATAAACATGGAAATATCTACACCGCCCTCCGTAAAAACATGAAGATATCTTCACAGTCATCTGTATAAACTTGGAAATATCTACACCTCCATCTGTATAAACATGGAAATATCTACACTGCCATCTGTATACACATGGAAATATCTACACAGCCATCTGAAGAAACATGGAAGTATGTACACCGCTATCTGTATAAACATGGAAATAACTACACCGCTATCTTTATAAACTTGGAAATATCTACACCGCCTTCTGAATAAACATGGAAATATCTACACCGCTATCTGTATAAACATGGAAATACCAACACCGTTATCTGTATAAACATCGAAATATCTACACCGCTATCTGTATAAAGATGGAAATATCTACAACGCTATCTGTGTAAACATGGAAATATCTACACTCCTATCTGTGTAAACATGGAAATATCTACACCGCTATCTGTATAAACATGGAAATATCTACACCGCTATCTTTATAAACATGGAAATACCAAAACGGATATCTGTATAAACATGGAAATATCTACAACGCTATCTGTATAAATACGGAAATATCCTCACCACTATCACTATAAACCTGGAAATACCTACAACGCTATCTGTATAAATACGGAAATATCCTCACCACTATCTCTATAAACATGGAAATACCTACACCGCCATATCTATACACATGGAAATACCTACACCGCCAACTCTTTACACATGGAAATATCTACACCACTATCTCTATAAACATAGAAATATCTACATTGCAATCTCTATAAACATGGAAATATCTACACCGCCATCTCTATAAACATGGAAATATCTACATCGCTATCTGTATAAATATGGAAATATCTCCACCGCTATCAGTATAAACATGGAAATATCTACACCGATATCTGTATAAACATGGAAATATCTACACCGCTATCTGTATAAACATGGAAATATCTACAACGCTATCTGTGTAAACATGGAAGTATCTACACAGATATCTGTGTAAACTTGCAAATATCTACACAGCTATCTGTGTAAAGATCGAAGTGTCTACAGCGCAATCTGTGCAAAGATGGAAATATCTACACCGCTATCTCTGTAAACATGGAAATATCTACACCGCTATCTGTATCAACATGGAAATATCTACTTCGCTATCTTTATAAACATGGAAATATCTACACTGTTATCTCTATAAACATGGAAATATCTACACCACCATCTGTATAAACATGCAAATATCTACAGAGTCATCTGTATAAACATGGAAATATCTACACCACCATATCTATAAACATGGAAATATCTACAGTGCCATCTGTATACCCGTGGAAATAGCTACCCAGCCATCTGTGTAACCACGGAAATATCTACTCCGCTATCTCTATAAACATGGAAATACGTACAACGCTATCTCTATAAATATGGAAATATCTACACTGCAATCTCTATAAACATGGAAATATCTACACCGCCATCACCATAAACATGGAAATATCTACATCGCTATCTGTATTAACATGGAAATGGCTCCACCGCTATCAGTATAAACACTGAAATATCTACACCGCTATCTGTATAAACATGGAAATATGTACAACGCTATCTGTATAAACATGGAAATATCTACACCGCTATCTGTATAAACATGGAAATATCTACACAGCTATCTCTATAAACATGGAAATAGCTACACTGCTATCTGTATAAACATAGAAATAGCGACACCGTTATCTGTATAAACATGGAAATATCTACACCGCCCTCTGTAAAAACATGAAGATATCTACACAGTCATCTGTATAAACTTGGAAATATCTACACCTCCATCTGTATAAACATGGAAATATCTACACTGCCATCTGTATACACATGGAAATATCTACACAGCCATCTGAAGAAACATGGAAGTATATACACCGCTATCTGTATAAACATGGAAATAACTACACCGCTATCTTTATAAACTTGGAAATATCTACACCGCCTTCTGTATAAACATGGAAATATCTACACCGCTATCTGTATAAACATGGAAATACCAACACCGTTATCTGTATAAACATTGAAATATCTACACCGCTATCTGTATAAAGATGGAAATATCTACAACGCTATCTGTGTAACCATGGAAATATCTGCACACCTATCTGTGTAAACATGGAAATATCTACACTGCTATCTGTATAAACATGGAAATATCTACACCGCTATCTGTATAAACAAGGAAATACCAAAACGGCTATCTGTATAAACATGGAAATATCTACAACGCTATCTGTATAAATACGGAAATATCCTCACCACTATCACTATATACCTGGAAATACCTACAACGCTATCTGTATAAATACGGAAATATCCTCACCACTATCTCTATAAACATGGAAATACCTACACCGCCATATCTATACACATGGAATTACCTACAACGCCATCTCTATACACATGGAAATATCTACACCACTATCTCTATAAACATAGAAATATCTACATTGCAATCTCTATAAACATGGAAATATCTACACCGCCATCTCTATAAACATGGAAATATCTACATCGCTATCTGTATAAATATGGAAATATCTCCACCGCTATCAGTATAAACATGGAAATATCTACACCGATATCTGTATAAACATGGAAATATCTACACCGCTATCTGTATAAACATGGAAATATCTACAATGCTATCTGTGTAAACATGGAAGTATCTACACAGATATCTGTGTAAACTTGCAAATATCTACACAGCTATCTGTGTAAAGATCGAAATGTCTACAGCACAATCTGTGCAAAGATGGAAATATCTACACCGCTATCTCTGTAAACATGGAAATATCTACACCGCTATCTGTATCAACATGGAAATATCTACTTCGCTATCTGTATAAACATGGAAATATCTACACTGTTATCTCTATAAACATGGAAATATCTACACCACCATCTGTATAAACATGCAAATATCTAGAGTCATCTGCATAAACATGGAAATATCTACACCACCATATCTATAAACATGGAAATATCTACAGTGCCATCTGTATACCCGTGGAAATACCTACCCAGCCATCTGTGTAACCACGGAAATATCTACTCCGCTATCTGTATAAACATGGAAATACGTACAACGCTATCTCTATAAATATGGAAATATCTACACTGCAATCTCTATAAACATGGAAATATCTACACCGCAATCACTACAAACATGGAAATATCTACATCGCTATCTGTATTAACATGGAAATAGCTCCACTGCTATCAGTATAAACACTGAAATATCTACACCGCTATCTGTATAAACATGGAAATATGTACAACGCTATCTGTATAAACATGGAAATATCTACACCGCTATCTGTATAAACATGGAAATATCTACACAGCTATCTCTATAAACATGGAAATAGCTACACTGCTATCTGTATAAACATAGAAATAGCGACACCGTTATCTGTATAAACATGGAAATATCTACACCGCCCTCTGTAAAAACATGAAGATATCTACACAGTCATCTGTATAAACTTGGAAATATCTACACCTCCATCTGTATAAACATGGAAATATCTACACTGCCATCTGTATACACATGGAAATATCTACACAGCCTTCTGAAGAAACATGGAAGTATGTACACCGCTATCTGTATAAACATGGAAATAACTACACCGCTATCTTTATAAACTTGGAAATATCTACACCGCCTTCTGTATAAACATGGAAATATCTATACCGCTATCTGTATAAACATGGAAATACCAACACCGTTATCTGTATAAACATCGAAATATCTACACCGCTATCTGTATAAAGATGGAAATATCTACAACGCTATCTGTGTAAACATGGAAATATCTACACACCTATCTGTGTAAACATGGAAATATCTACACCGCTATCTGTATAAACATGGAAATATCTACACCGCTATCTTTATAAACATGGAAATACCAAAACGGGTATCTGTATAAACATGGAAATATCTACAACGCTATCTGAATAAATACGGAAATATCCTCACCACTATCACTATAAACCTGGAAATGCCTACAACGCTATCTGTATAAATACGGAAATATCCTCACCACTATCTCTATAAACATGGAAATACCTACACCGCCATATCTATACACATGGAAATACCTACACCACCATCTCTATACACATGGAAATATCTACACCACTATCTCTATAAACATAGACATATCTACATTGCAATCTCTATAAACATGGAAATATCTACACCGCCATCTCTATAAACATGGAAATATCTACATCGCTATCTGTATAAATATGGAAATATCTCCACCGCTATCAGTATAAACATGGAAATATCTACACTGATATCTGTATAAACATGGAAATATCAACACCGCTATCTGTATAAACATGGAAATATCTACAACGCTATCTGTGTAAACATGGAAGTATCTACACAGATATCTGTGTAAACTTGCAAACATCTACACAGCTATCTGTGTAAAGATCGAAATGTCTACAGCGCAATCTGTGCAAAGATGGAAATATCTACACCGCTATCTCTGTAAACATGGAAATATCTACACCGCTATCAGTATCAACATGGAAATATCTACTTCGCTATCTTTATAAACATGGAAATATCTACACTGTTATCTCTATAAACATGGAAATATCTACACCACCATCTGTATAAACATGCAAATATCTACAGAGTCATCTGTATAAACATGGAAATATCTACACCACCATATCTATAAACATGGAAATATCTACAGTGCCATCTGTATAACCGTGGAAATACCTACCCAGCCATCTGTGTAACCACGGAAATATCTACTCCGCTATCTCTATAAACATGGAAATACGTACAACGCTATCTCTATATATATGGAAATATCTACACTGCAATCTCTATAAACATGGAAATATCTACACCGCCATCACTATAAACATGGAAATATCTACCTCGCTATCTGTATTAACATGGAAATAGCTCCACCGCTATCAGTATAAACACTGAAATATCTACACCGCTATCTGTATAAACATGGAAATATGTACAACGCTATCTGTATAAACATGGAAATATCTACACCGCTATCTGTATAAACATGGAAATATCTACACAGCTATCTCTATAAACATGGAAATAGCTACACTGCTATCTGTATAAACATATAAATAGCGACACCGTTATCTGTATAAACATGGAAATATCTACACCGCCCTCTGTAAAAACATGAAGATATCTACACAGTCATCTGTATAAACTTGGAAATATCTACACCTCCATCTGTATAAACATGGAAATATCTACACTGCCATCTGTATACACATGGAAATATCTACCCAGCCATCTGAAGAAACATGGAAATATGTACACCGCTATCTGTATAAACATGGAAATAACTACACCGCTATCTTTATAAACTTGGAAATATCTACACCGCCTTCTGTATAAACATGGAAATATCTACACCGCTATCTGTATAAACATGGAAATACCAACACCCTTATCTGTATAAACATGGAAATATCTACACCGCTATCTGTATAAAGATGGAAATATCTACAACGCTATCTGTGTAAACATGGAAATATCTACACACCTATCTGTGTAAACATGGAAATATCTACACCGCTATCTGTATAAACATGGAAATATCTACACCGCTATCTGTATAAACATGGAAATACCAAAACGGCTATCTGTATAAACATGGAAATATCTACAACGCTATCTGTATAAATACGGAAATATCCTCACCACTATCACTATAAACCTGGAAATACCTACAACGCTATCTGTATAAATACGGAAATATCCTCACCACTATCTCTATAAACATGGAAATACCTACACCGCCATATCTATACACATGGAAATAACTACACCGCCATATCTATACACATGGAAATATCTACACAACTATCTCTATAAACATAGACATATCTACATTGCAATCTCTATAAACATGGAAATATCTACACCGCCATCTCTATAAACATGGAAATATCTACATCGCTATCTGTATAAATATGGAAATATCTCCACCGCTATCAGTATAAACATGGAAATATCTACACCGAAATCTGTATAAACATGGAAATACCTACACCGCTATCTGTATAAACATGGAAATATCTACAACGCTATCTGTGTAAACATGGAAGTATCTACACAGATATCTGTGTAAACTTGCAAATATCTACACAGCTATCTGTGTAAAGATCGAAATGTCTACAGTGCAATCTGTGCAAAGATGGAAATATCTACACCGCTATCTCTGTAAACATGGAAATATCTACACCGCTATCTGTATCAACATGGAAATACCTACTTCGCTATCTTTATAAACATGGAAATATCTACACTGTTATCTCTATAAACATGGAAATATCTACACCACCATCTGTATAAACATGCAAATATCTACAGAGTCATCTGTATAAACATGGAAACATCTACACCACCATATCTATAAACATGGAAATATCTACAGTGCCATCTGTATACCCGTGGAAATACCTACCCAGCCATCTGTGTAACCACGGAAATATCTACTCCGCTATCTCTATAAACATGGAAATACGTACAACGTTATCTCTATAAATATGGAAATACCTACGCTGCAATCTCTATAAACATGGAAATATCTACACCGCCATCACTATAAACATGGAAATATCTACATCGCTATCTGCATTAACATGGAAATAGCTCCACCGCTATCAGTAAAAACACTGAAATATCTACACCGCTATCTGTATAAACATGGAAATATGTACAACGCTATCTGTATAAACATGGAACTATCTACACCGCTATCTGTATAAACTTGGAAATATCTACACAGCTATCTCTATAAACATGGAAATAGCTACACTGCTATCTGTATAAACATAGAAATATCGACACCGTTATCTGTATAAGCATGGAAATATCTACACCGCCCTCTGTAAAAACATGAAGATATCTACACAGTCATCTGTATAAACTTGGAAATATCTACACCTCCATCTGTATACACATGGAAATATCTACACAGCCATCTGAAGAAACATGGAAATATGTACACCGCTATCGGTATAAACATGGAAATAACTACACCGCTATCTTTATAAACTTGGAAATATCTACACCGCCTTCTGTATAAACATGGAAATATCTACACCGCTATCTGTATAAACATGGAAATACCAACACCGTTATCTGTATAAACATTGAAATATCTACACCGCTATCTGTATAAAGATGGAAATATCTACAACGCTATCTGTGTAAACATGGAAATATCTACACACCTATCTGTGTAAACATGGAAATATCTACACCGCTATCTGTATAAACATGGAAATATCTACACCGCTATCTTTATAAACATGGAAATACCAAAACGGCTATCTGTATAAACATGGAAATATCTACAACACTATCTGTATAAATACGGAAATATCCTCACCACTATCACTATAAACCTGGAAATGCCTACAACGCTATCTGTATAAATACGGAAATATCCTCACCACTATCTCTATAAACATGGAAATACCTACACCGCCATATCTATACACATGGAAATACCTACACCGCCATCTCTGTACACATGGAAATATCTACACCACTATCTCTATAAACATAGAAATATCTACATTGCAATCTCTATAAACATGGAAATATCTACACCGCCATCTCTATAAACATGGAAATATCTACATCGCTATCTGTATAAATATGGAAATATCTCCACCGCTATCAGTATAAACATGGAAATATCTACACCGATATCTGTATAAACATGGAAATATCTACACCGCTATCTGTATAAACATGGAAATATCTACAACGCTATCTGTGTAAACATGGAAGTATCTACACAGATATCTGTGTAAACTTGCAAATATCTACACAGCTATCTGTGTAAAGATCGAAATGTCTACAGCGCAATCTGTGCAAAGATGGAAATATCTACACCGCTATCTCTGTAAACATGGAAATATCTACACCGCTATCTGTATCAACATGGAAATATCTACTTCGCTATCTTTATAAACATGGAAATATCTACACTGTTATCTCTATAAACATGGAAATATCTACACCACCATCTGTATAAACATGCAAATATCTACAGAGTCATCTGTATAAACATGGAAACATCTACACCACCATATCTATAAACATGGAAATATCTACAGTGCCATCTGTATACCCGTGGAAATACCTACCCAGGCATCTGTGTAACCACGGAAATATCTACTCCGCTATCTCTATAAACATGGAAATACGTACAACGCTATCTCTATAAATATGGAAATACCTACGCTGCAATCTCTATAAACATGGAAATATCTACACCGCCATCACTATAAACATGGAAATATCTACATCGCTATCTGTATTAACATGGAAATAGCTCCACCGCTATCAGTAAAAACACTGAAATATCTACACCGCTATCTGTATAAATATGGAAATATGTACAACGCTATCTGTATAAACATGGAAATATCTACACCGCTATCTGTATAAACATGGAAATATCTACACAGCTATCTCTATAAACATGGAAATAGCTACACTGCTATCTGTATAAACATAGAAAGAGCGACACCGTTATCTGTATAAACATGGAAATATCTACACCGCCCTCTGTAAAAACATGAAGATATCTACACAGTCATCTGTATAAACTTGGAAATATCTACACCTCCATCTGTATAAACATGGAAATATCTACACTGCCATCTGTATACACATGGAAATATCTACACAGCCATCTGAAGAAACATGGAAATATGTACACCGCTATCTGTATAAACATGGAAATAACTACACCGCTATCTTTATAAACTTGGAAATATCTACACCGCCTTCTGTATAAACATGGAAATATCTACACGGCTATCTGTATAAACATGGAAATACCAACACCGTTATCTGTATAAACATTGAAATATCTACACCGCTATCTGTATAAAGATGGAAATATCTACAACGCTATCTGTGTAAACATGGAAATATCTACACACCTATCTGTGTAAACATGGAAATATCTACACCGCTATCTGTATAAACATGGAAATATCTACACCGCTATCTGTATAAACATGGAAATACCAAAACGGCTATCTGTATAAACATGGAAATATCTACAACGCTATCTGTATAAATACGGAAATATCCTCACCACTATCACTATAAACCTGGAAATGCCTACAACGCTATCTGTATAAATACGGAAATATCCTCACCACTATCTCTATAAACATGGAAATACCTACACCGCCATATCTATACACATGGAAATACCTACACCGCCATCTCTATACACATGGAAATATCTACACCACTATCTCTATAAACATAGACATATCTACATTGCAATCTCTATAAACATGGAAATATCTACACCGCCATCTCTATAAACATGGAAATATCTACATCGCTATCTGTATAAATATGGAAATATCTCCACTGCTATCAGTATAAACATGGAAATATCTACACTGATATCTGAATAAACATGGAAATATCTACACCGCTATCTGTATAAACATGGAAATATCTACAACGCTATCTGTGTAAACATGGAAGTATCTACACAGATATCTGTGTAAACTTGCAAATATCTACACAGCTATCTGTGTAAAGATCGAAATGTCTACAGCGCAATCTGTGCAAAGATGGAAATATCTACACCGCTATCTCTGTAAACATGGAAATATCTACACCGCTATCTGTATCAACATGGAAATATCTACTTCGCTATCTTTATAAACATGGAAATATCTACACTGTTATCTCTATAAACATGGAAATATCTACACCACCATCTGTATAAACATGCAAATATCTACAGAGTCATCTGTATAAACATGGAAATATCTACACCACCATATCTATAAACATGGAAATATCTACAGTGCCATCTGTATAACCGTGGAAATACCTACCCAGCCATCTGTGTAACCACGGAAATATCTACTCCGCTATCTCTATAAACATGGAAATACGTACAACGCTATCTCTATAAATATGGAAATATCTACACTGCAATCTCTATAAACATGGAAATATCTACACCGCCATCACTATAAACATTGAAATATCTACATGGCTATCTGTATTAACATGGAAATAGCTCCACCGCTATCAGTATAAACACTGAAATATCTACACCGCTATCTGTATAAACATGGAAATATGTACAACGCTATCTGCATAAACATGGAAATATCTACACCGCTATCTGTATAAACATGGAAATATCTACACAGCTATCTCTATAAACATGGAAATAGCTACACTGCTATCTGTATAAACATAGAAATAGCGACACCGTTATCTGTATAAACATGGAAATATCTACACCGCCCTCTGTAAAAACATGAAGATATCTACACAGTCATCTGTATAAACTTGGAAATATCTACACCTCCATCTGTATAAACATGGAAATATCTACACTGCCATCTGTATACACATGGAAATATCTACACAGCCATCTGAAGAAACATGGAAATATGTACACCGCTATCTGTATAAACATTGAAATAACTACACCGCTATCTTTATAAACTTGGAAATATCTACACCGCCTTCTGTATAAACATGGAAATATCTACACTGCTATCTGTATAAACATGGAAATACCAACACCCTTATCTGTATAAACATTGAAATATCTACACCGCTATCTGTATAAAGATGGAAATATCTACAACGCTATCTGTGTAAACATGGAAATATCTACACACCTATCTGTGTAAACATGGAAATATCTACACCGCTATCTGTATAAACATGGAAATATCTACACCGCTATCTGTATAAACATGGAAATACCAAAACGGCTATCTGTATAAACATGGAAATATCTACAACGCTATCTGTATAAATACGGAAATATCCTCACCACTATCACTATAAACCTGGAAATACCTACAACGCTATCTGTATAAATACGGAAATATCCTCACCACTATCTCTATAAACATGGAAATACCTACACGGCCATATCTATACACATGGAAATAACTACACCGCCATCTCTATACACATGGAAATATCTACACAACTATCTCTATAAACATAGACATATCTACATTGCAATCTCTATAAACATGGAAATATCTACACCGCCATCTCTATAAACATGGAAATATCTACATCGCTATCTGTATAAATATGGAAATATCTCCACCGCTATCAGTATAAACATGGAAATATCTACACCGAAATCTGTATAAACATGGAAATATCTACACCGCTATCTGTATAAACATGGAAATATCTACAACGCTATCTGTGTAAACATGGAAGTATCTACACAGATATCTGTGTAAACTTGCAAATATCTACACAGCTATCTGTGTAAAGATCGAAATGTCTACAGCGCAATCTGTGCAAAGATGGAAATATCTACACCGCTATCTCTGTAAACATGGAAATATCTACACCGCTATCTGTATCAACATGGAAATATCTACTTCGCTATCTTTATAAACATGGAAATATCTACACTGTTATCTCTATAAACATGGAAATATCTACACCACCATCTGTATAAACATGCAAATATCTACAGAGTCATCTGTATAAACATGGAAACATCTACACCACCATATCTATAAACATGGAAATATCTACAGTGCCATCTGTATACCCGTGGAAATACCTACCCAGCCATCTGTGTAACCACGGAAATATCTACTCCGCTATCTCTATAAACATGGAAATACGTACAACGCTATCTCTATAAATATGGAAATACCTACGCTGCAATCTCTATAAACATGGAAATATCTACACCGCCATCACTATAAACATGGAAATATCTACATCGCTATCTGTATTAACATGGAAATAGCTCCACCGCTATCAGTAAAAACACTGAAATATCTACACCGCTATCTGTATAAACATGGAAATATGTACAACGCTATCTGTATAAACATGGAACTATCTACACCGCTATCTGTATAAACATGGAAATATCTACACAGCTATCTCTATAAACATGGAAATAGCTACACTGCTATCTGTATAAACATAGAAATATCGACACCGTTATCTGTATAAACATGGAAATATCTACACCGCCCTCTGTAAAAACATGAAGATATCTACACAGTCATCTGTATAAACTTGGAAATATCTACACCTCCATCTGTATACACATGGAAATATCTACACAGCCATCTGAAGAAACATGGAAATATGGACACCGCTATCTGTATAAACATGGAAATAACTACACCGCTATCTTTATAAACTTGGAAATATCTACACCGCCTTCTGTATAAACATGGAAATATCTACACCGCTATCTGTATAAACATGTAAATACCAACACCGCTATCTGTATAAACATGGAAATATCTACACCGCTATCTTTATAAACATGGAAATACCAAAACGGCTATCTGTATAAACATGGAAATATCTACAACGCTATCTGTATAAATACGGAAATATCCTCACCACTATCACTATAAACCTGGAAATGCCTACAACGCTATCTGTATAAATACGGAAATATCCTCACCACTATCTCTATAAACATGGAAATACCTACACCGCCATATCTATACACATGGAAATACCTACACCGCCATCTCTGTACACATGGAAATATCTACACCACTATCTCTATAAACATAGAAATATCTACATTGCAATCTCTATAAACATGGAAATATCTACACCGCCATCTCTATAAACATGGAAATATCTACATCGCTATCTGTATAAATATGGAAATATCTCCACCGCTATCAGTATAAACATGGAAATATCTACACCGATATCTGTATAAACATGGAAATATCTACACCGCTATCTGTATAAACATGGAAATATCTACAATGCTATCTGTGTAAACATGGAAGTATCTACACAGATATCTGTGTAAACTTGCAAATATCTACACAGCTATCTGTGTAAAGATCGAAATGTCTACAGCGCAATCTGTGCAAAGATGGAAATATCTACACCGCTATCTCTGTAAACATGGAAATATCTACACCGCTATCTGTATCAACATGGAAATATCTACTTCGCTATCTTTATAAACATGGAAATATCTACACTGTTATCTCTATAAACATGGAAATATCTACACCACCATCTGTATAAACATGCAAATATCTACAGAGTCATCTGTATAAACATTGAAACATCTACACCACCATATCTATAAACATGGAAATATCTACAGTGCCATCTGTATACCCGTGGAAATACCTACTCAGCCATCTGTGTAACCACGGAAATATCTACTCCGCTATCTCTATAAACATGGAAATACGTACAACGCTATCTCTATAAATATGGAAATACCTACGCTGCAATCTCTATAAACATGGAAATATCTACACCGCCATCACTATAAACATGGAAATATCTACATCGCTATCTGTATTAACATGGAAATAGCTCCACCGCTATCAGTAAAAACACTGAAATATCTACACCGCTATCTGTATAAACATGGAAATATGTACAACGCTATCTGTATAAACATGGAAATATCTACACCGCTATCTGTATAAACATGGAAATATCTACACAGCTATCTCTATAAACATGGAAATAGCTACACTGCTATCTGTATAAACATAGAAATAGCGACACCGTTATCTGTATAAACATGGAAATATCTACACCGCCCTCTGTAAAAACATGAAGATATCTACACAGTCATCTGTATAAACTTGGAAATATCTACACCTCCATCTGTATAAACATGGAAATATCTACACTGCCATCTGTATACACATGGAAATATCTACACAGCCATCTGAAGAAACATGGAAATATGTACACCGCTATCTGTATAAACATGGAAATAACTACACCGCTATCTTTATAAACTTGGAAATATCTACATCGCCTTCTGTATAAACATGGAAATATCTACACCGCTATCTGTATAAACATGGAAATACTAACACCGTTATCTGTATAAACATTGAAATATCTACACCGCTATCTGTATAAAGATGGAAATATCTACAACGCTATCTGTGTAAACATGGAAATATCTACACACCTATCTGTGTAAACATGGAAATATCTACACCGCTATCTGTATAAACATGGAAATATCTACACCGCTATCTGTATAAACATGGAAATACCAAAACGGCTATCTGTATAAACATGGAAATATCTACAACGCTATCTGTATAAATACGGAAATATCCTCACCACTATCACTATAAACCTGGAAATACCTACAACGCTATCTGCATAAATACGGAAATATCCTCACCACTATCTCTATAAACATGGAAATACCTACACCGCCATATCTATACACATGGAAATACCTACACCGCCATCTCTGTACACATGGAAATATCTACACCACTATCTCTATAAACATAGAAATATCTACATTGCAATCTCTATAAACATGGAAATATCTACACCGCCATCTCTATAAACATGGAAATATCTACATCGCTATCTGTATAAATATGGAAATATCTCCACCGCTATCAGTATAAACATGGAAATATCTACACCGATATCTATATAAACATGGAAATATCTACACCGCTATCTGTATAAACATGGAAATATCTACAACGCTATCTGTGTAAACATGGAAGTATCTACACAGATATCTGTGTAAACTTGCAAATATCTACACAGCTATCTGTGCAAAGATCGAAATGTCTACAGCGCAATCTGTGCAAAGATGGAAATATCTACACCGCTATCTCTGTAAACATGGAAATATCTACACCGCTATCTGTATCAACATGGAAATATCTACTTCGCTATCTTTATAAACATGGAAATATCTACACTGTTATGTCTATAAACATGGAAATATCTACACCACCATCTGTATAAACATGCAAATATCTACAGAGTCATCTGTATAAACATGGAAATATCTACACCACCATATCTATAAACATGGAAATATCTACAGTGCCATCTGTATACCCGTGGAAATACCTACCCAGCCATCTGTGTAACCACGGAAATATCTACTCCGCTATCTCTATAAACATGGAAATACGTACAACGCTATCTCTATAAATATGGAAATATCTACACTGCAATCTCTATAAACATGGAAATATCTACACCGCCATCACTATAAACATGGAAATATCTACATCGCTATCTGTATTAACATGGAAATGGATCCACCGCTATCAGTATAAACACTGAAATATCTACACCGCTATCTGTATAAACATGGAAATATGTACAACGCTATCTGTATAAACATGGAAATATCTACACCGCTATCTGTATAAACATGGAAATATCTACACAGCTATCTCTATAAACATGGAAATAGCTACACTGCTATCTGTATAAACATAGAAATAGCGACACCGTTATCTGTATAAACATGGAAATATCTACACCGCCCTCTGTAAAAACATGAAGATATCTACACAGTCATCTGTATAAACTTGGAAATATCTACACCTCCATCTGTATAAACATGGAAATATCTACACTGCCATCTGTATACACATGGAAATATCTACACAGCCATCTGAAGAAACATGGAAATATGTACACCGCTATCTGTAAAAACATGGAAATAACTACACCGCTATCTTTATAAACTTGGAAATATCTACACCGCCTTCTGTATAAACATGGAAATATCTACACCGCTATCTGTATAAACATGGAAATACTAACACCGTTATCTGTATAAACATTGAAATATCTACACCGCTATCTGCATAAAGATGGAAATATCTACAACGCTATCTGTGTAAACATGGAAATATCTACACACCTATCTGTGTAAACATGGAAATATCTACACCGCTATCTGTATAAACATGGAAATATCTACACCGCTATCTGTATAAACATGGAAATACCAAAACGGCTATCTGTATAAACATGGAAATATCTACAACGCTATCTGTATAAATACGGAAATATCCTCACCACTATCACTATAAACCTGGAAATACCTGCAACACTGTCTGTATAAATACGGAAATAACCTCACCACTATCTCTATAAACATGGAAATACCTACACCGCCATATCTATACACATGGAAATACCTACAACGCCATCTCTATACACATGGAAATATCTACACCACTATCTCTATAAACATAGAAATATCTACATTGCAATCTCTATAAACATGGAAATATCTACACCGCCATCTCTATAAACATGGAAATATCTACATCGCTATCTGTATAAATATGGAAATATCTCCACCGCTATCAGTATAAACATGGAAATATCTACACTGATATCTGTATAAACATGGAAATATCTACACCGCTATCTGTATAAACATGGAAATATCTACAATGCTATCTGTGTAAACATGGAAGTATCTACACAGATATCTGTGTAAACTTGCAAACATCTACGCAGCTATCTGTGTAAAGATCGAAATGTCTACAGCGCAATCTGTGCAAAGATGGAAATATCTACACCGCTATCTCTGTAAACATGGAAATATCTACACCGCTATCTGTATCAACATGGAAATATCTACTTCGCTATCTGTATAAACATGGAAATATCTACACTGTTATCTCTATAAACATGGAAATATCTACACCACCATCTGTATAAACATGCAAATATCTACAGAGTCATCTGTATAAACATGGAAATATCTACACCACCATATCTATAAACATGGAAATATCTACAGTGCCATCTGTATACCCGTGGAAATACCTACCCAGCCATCTGTGTAACCACGGAAATATCTACTCCGCTATCTCTATAAACATGGAAATACGTACAACGCTATCTCTATAAATATGGAAATATCTACACTGCAATCTCTATAAACATGGAAATATCTACACCGCAATCACTACAAACATGGAAATATCTACATCGCTATCTGTATTAACATGGAAATAGCTCCACCGCTATCAGTATAAACACTGAAATATCTACACCGCTATCTGTATAAACATGGAAATATGTACAACGCTATCTGTATAAACATGGAAATATCTACACCGCTATCTGTATAAACATGGAAATATCTACACAGCTATCTCTATAAACATGGAAATAGCTACACTGCTATCTGTATAAACATAGAAATAGCGACACCGTTATCTGTATAAACATGGAAATATCTACACCGCCCTCTGTAAAAACATGAAGATATCTACACAGTCATCTGTATAAACTTGGAAATATCTACACCTCCATCTGTATAAACATGGAAATATCTACACTGCCATCTGTATACACATGGAAATATCTACACAGCCATCTGAAGAAACATGGAAGTATGTACACCGCTATCTGTATAAACATGGAAATAACTACACCGGTATCTTTATAAACTTGGAAATATCTACACCGCCTTCTGTATAAACACGGAAATATCTACACCGCTATCTGTATAAACATGGAAATACCAACACCGTTATCTGTATAAACATTGAAATATCTACACCGCTATCTGTATAAAGATGGAAATATCTACAACGCTATCTGTGTAAACATGGAAATATCTACACAGCTATCTGTGTAAACATGGAAATATCTACACCGCTATCTGTATAAACATGGAAATATCTACACCGCTATCTGTATAAACATGGAAATACCAAAACGGCTATCTGTATAAACATGGAAATATCTACAACGCTATCTGTATAAATACGGAAATATCCTCACCACTATCTCTATAAACATGGAAATACCTACACCACCATATCTATACACATGGAAATACCTACAACGCCATCTCTGTACACATGGAAATATCTACACCACTATCTCTATAAACATAGAAATATCTACATTGCAATCTCTATAAACATGGAAATATCTACACCGCCATCTCTATAAACATGGAAATATCTACATCGCTATCTGTATAAATATGGAAATATCTCCACCGCTATCAGTATAAACATGGAGATATCTACACCGATATCTGTATAAACATGGAAATATCTACACCGCTATCTGTATAAACATGGAAATATCTACAACGCTATCTGTGTAAACATGGAAGTATCTACACAGATATCTGTGTAAACTTGCAAATATCTACACAGCTATCTGTGTAAAGATCGAAATGTCTACAGCGCAATCTGTGCAAAGATGGAAATATCTACACCGCTATCTCTGTAAACATGGAAATATCTACACCGCTATCTGTATCAACATGGAAATATCTACTTCGCTATCTGTATAAACATGGAAATATCTACACTGTTATCTCTATAAACATGGAAATATCTACACCACCATCTGTATAAACATGCAAATATCTACAGAGTCATCTGTATAAACATGGAAATATCTACACCACCATATCTATAAACATGGAAATATCTACAGTGCCATCTGTATACCCGTGGAAATACCTACCCAGCCATCTGTGTAACCACGGAAATATCTACTCCGCTATCTCTATAAACATGGAAATACGTACAACGCTATCTCTATAAATATGGAAATATCTACACTGCAATCTCTATAAACATGGAAATATCTACACCGCCATCACTATAAACATGGAAATATCTACATCGCTATCTGTATTAACATGGAAATGGATCCACCGCTATCAGTATAAACACTGAAATATCTACACCGCTATCTGTATAAACATGGAAATATGTACAACGCTATCTGTATAAACATGGAAATATCTACACCGCTATCTGTATAAACATGGAAATATCTACACAGCTATCTCTATAAACATGGAAATAGCTACACTGCTATCTGTATAAACATAGAAATAGCGACACCGTTATCTGTATAAACATGGAAATATCTACACCGCCCTCTGTAAAAACATGAAGATATCTACACAGTCATCTGTATAAACTTGGAAATATCTACACCTCCATCTGTATAAACATGGAAATATCTACACTGCCATCTGTATACACATGGAAATATCTACACAGCCATCTGAAGAAACATGGAAGTATGTACACCGCTATCTGTATAAACATGGAAATAACTACACCGGTATCTTTATAAACTTGGAAATATCTACACCGCCTTCTGTATAAACACGGAAATATCTACACCGCTATCTGTATAAACATGGAAATACCAACACCGTTATCTGTATAAACATTGAAATATCTACACCGCTATCTGTATAAAGATGGAAATATCTACAACGCTATCTGTGTAAACATGGAAATATCTACACAGCTATCTGTGTAAACATGGAAATATCTACACCGCTATCTGTATAAACATGGAAATATCTACACCGCTATCTGTATAAACATGGAAATACCAAAACGGCTATCTGTATAAACATGGAAATATCTACAACGCTATCTGTATAAATACGGAAATATCCTCACCACTATCTCTATAAACATGGAAATACCTACACCACCATATCTATACACATGGAAATACCTACAACGCCATCTCTGTACACATGGAAATATCTACACCACTATCTCTATAAACATAGAAATATCTACATTGCAATCTCTATAAACATGGAAATATCTACACCGCCATCTCTATAAACATGGAAATATCTACATCGCTATCTGTATAAATATGGAAATATCTCCACCGCTATCAGTATAAACATGGAGATATCTACACCGATATCTGTATAAACATGGAAATATCTACACCGCTATCTGTATAAACATGGAAATATCTACAACGCTATCTGTGTAAACATGGAAGTATCTACACAGATATCTGTGTAAACTTGCAAATATCTACACAGCTATCTGTGTAAAGATCGAAATGTCTACAGCGCAATCTGTGCAAAGATGGAAATATCTACACCGCTATCTCTGTAAACATGGAAATATCTACACCGCTATCTGTATCAACATGGAAATATCTACTTCGCTATCTGTATAAACATGGAAATATCTACACTGTTATCTCTATAAACATGGAAATATCTACACCACCATCTGTATAAACATGCAAATATCTACAGAGTCATCTGTATAAACATGGAAATATCTACACCACCATATCTATAAACATGGAAATATCTACAGTGCCATCTGTATACCCGTGGAAATACCTACCCAGCCATCTGTGTAACCACGGAAATATCTACTCCGCTATCTCTATAAACATGGAAATACGTACAACGCTATCTCTATAAATATGGAAATATCTACACTGCAATCTCTATAAACATGGAAATATCTACACCGCCATCACTATAAACATGGAAATATCTACATCGCTATCTGTATTAACATGGAAATGGATCCACCGCTATCAGTATAAACACTGAAATATCTACACCGCTATCTGTATAAACATGGAAATATGTACAACGCTATCTGTATAAACATGGAAATATCTACACCGCTATCTGTATAAACATGGAAATATCTACACAGCTATCTCTATAAACATGGAAATAGCTACACTGCTATCTGTATAAACATAGAAATAGCGACACCGTTATCTGTATAAACATGGAAATATCTACACCGCCCTCTGTAAAAACATGAAGATATCTACACAGTCATCTGTATAAACTTGGAAATATCTACACCTCCATCTGTATAAACATGGAAATATCTACACTGCCATCTGTATACACATGGAAATATCTACACAGCCATCTGAAGAAACATGGAAATATGTACACCGCTATCTGTAAAAACATGGAAATAACTACACCGCTATCTTTATAAACTTGGAAATATCTACACCGCCTTCTGTATAAACATGGAAATATCTACACCGCTATCTGTATAAACATGGAAATACTAACACCGTTATCTGTATAAACATTGAAATATCTACACCGCTATCTGTATAAAGATGGAAATATCTACAACGCTATCTGTGTAAACATGGAAATATCTACACACCTATCTGTGTAAACATGGAAATATCTACACCGCTATCTGTATAAACATGGAAATATCTACACCGCTATCTGTATAAACATGGAAATACCAAAACGGCTATCTGTATAAACATGGAAATATCTACAACGCTATCTGTATAAATACGGAAATATCCTCACCACTATCACTATAAACCTGGAAATACCTGCAACACTGTCTGTATAAATACGGAAATAACCTCACCACTATCTCTATAAACATGGAAATACCTACACCGCCATATCTATACACATGGAAATACCTACAACGCCATCTCTATACACATGGAAATATCTACACCACTATCTCTATAAACATAGAAATATCTACATTGCAATCTCTATAAACATGGAAATATCTACACCGCCATCTCTATAAACATGGAAATATCTACATCGCTATCTGTATAAATATGGAAATATCTCCACCGCTATCAGTATAAACATGGAAATATCTACACCGATATCTGTATAAACATGGAAATATCTACACCGCTATCTGTATAAACATGGAAATATCTACAATGCTATCTGTGTAAACATGTAAGTATCTACACAGATATCTGTGTAAACTTGCAAACATCTACACAGCTATCTGTGTAAAGATCGAAATGTCTACAGCGCAATCTGTGCAAAGATGGAAATATCTACACCGCTATCTCTGTAAACATGGAAATATCTACACCGCTATCTGTATCAACATGGAAATATCTACTTCGCTATCTGTATAAACATGGAAATATCTACACTGTTATCTCTATAAACATGGAAATATCTACACCACCATCTGTATAAACATGCAAATATCTACAGAGTCATCTGTATAAACATGGAAATATCTACACCACCATATCTATAAACATGGAAATATCTACAGTGCCATCTGTATACCCGTGGAAATACCTACCCAGCCATCTGTGTAACCACGGAAATATCTACTCCGCTATCTCTATAAACATGGAAATACGTACAACGCTATCTCTATAAATATGGAAATATCTACACTGCAATCTCTATAAACATGGAAATATCTACACCGCAATCACTACAAACATGGAAATATCTACATCGCTATCTGTATTAACATGGAAATAGCTCCACCGCTATCAGTATAAACACTGAAATATCTACACCGCTATCTGTATAAACATGGAAATATGTACAACGCTATCTGTATAAACATGGAAATATCTACACCGCTATCTGTATAAACATGGAAATATCTACACAGCTATCTCTATAAACATGGAAATAGCTACACTGCTATCTGTATAAACATAGAAATAGCGACACCGTTATCTGTATAAACATGGAAATATCTACACCGCCCTCTGTAAAAACATGAAGATATCTACACAGTCATCTGTATAAACTTGGAAATATCTACACCTCCATCTGTATAAACATGGAAATATCTACACTGCCATCTGTATACACATGGAAATATCTACACAGCCATCTGAAGAAACATGGAAGTATGTACACCGCTATCTGTATAAACATGGAAATAACTACACCGGTATCTTTATAAACTTGGAAATATCTACACCGCCTTCTGTATAAACACGGAAATATCTACACCGCTATCTGTATAAACATGGAAATACCAACACCGTTATCTGTATAAACATTGAAATATCTACACCGCTATCTGTATAAAGATGGAAATATCTACAACGCTATCTGTGTAAACATGGAAATATCTACACAGCTATCTGTGTAAACATGGAAATATCTACACCGCTATCTGTATAAACATGGAAATATCTACACCGCTATCTGTATAAACATGGAAATACCAAAACGGCTATCTGTATAAACATGGAAATATCTACAACGCTATCTGTATAAATACGGAAATATCCTCACCACTATCTCTATAAACATGGAAATACCTACACCGCCATATCTATACACATGGAAATACCTACAACGCCATCTCTATACACATGGAAATATCTACACCACTATCTCTATAAACATAGAAATATCTACATTGCAATCTCTATAAACATGGAAATATCTACACCGCCATCTCTATAAACATGGAAATATCTACATCGCTATCTGTATAAATATGGAAATATCTCCACCGCTATCAGTATAAACATGGAAATATCTACACCGATATCTGTATAAACATGGAAATATCTACACCGCTATCTGTATAAACATGGAAATATCTACAATGCTATCTGTGTAAACATGGAAGTATCTACACAGATATCTGTGTAAACTTGCAAATATCTACACAGCTATCTGTGTAAAGATCGAAATGTCTACAGCGCAATCTGTGCAAAGATGGAAATATCTACACCGCTATCTCTGTAAACATGGAAATATCTACACCGCTATCTGTATCAACATGGAAATATCTACTTCGCTATCTGTATAAACATGGAAATATCTACACTGTTATCTCTATAAACATGGAAATATCTACACCACCATCTGTATAAACATGCAAATATCTAGAGTCATCTGTATAAACATGGAAATATCTACACCACCATATCTATAAACATGGAAATATCTACAGTGCCATCTGTATACCCGTAGAAATACCTACCCAGCCATCTGTGTAACCACGGAAATATCTACTCCGCTATCTCTATAAACATGGAAATACGTACAACGCTATCTCTATAAATATGGAAATAGCTACACTGCAATCTCTATAAACATGGAAATATCTACACCGCAATCACTACAAACATGGAAATATCTACATCGCTATCTGTATTAACATGGAAATAGCTCCACCGCTATCAGTATAAACACTGAAATATCTACACCGCTATCTGTATAAACATGGAAATATGTACAACGCTATCTGTATAAACATGGAAATATCTACACCGCTATCTGTATAAACATGGAAATATCTACACAGCTATCTCTATAAACATGGAAATAGCTACACTGCTATCTGTATAAACATAGAAATAGCGACACCGTTATCTGTATAAACATGGAAATATCTACACCGCCCTCTGTAAAAACATGAAGATATCTACACAGTCATCTGTATAAACTTGGAAATATCTACACCTCCATCTGTATAAACATGGAAATATCTACACTGCCATCTGTATACACATGGAAATATCTACACAGCCATCTGAAGAAACATGGAAGTATGTACACCGCTATCTGTATAAACATGGAAATAACTACACCGGTATCTTTATAAACTTGGAAATATCTACACCGCCTTCTGTATAAACACGGAAATATCTACACCGCTATCTGTATAAACATGGAAATACCAACACCGTTATCTGTATAAACATTGAAATATCTACACCGCTATCTGTATAAAGATGGAAATATCTACAACGCTATCTGTGTAAACATGGAAATATCTACACAGCTATCTGTGTAAACATGGAAATATCTACACCGCTATCTGTATAAACATGGAAATATCTACACCGCTATCTGTATAAACATGGAAATACCAAAACGGCTATCTGTATAAACATGGAAATATCTACAACGCTATCTGTATAAATACGGAAATATCCTCACCACTATCTCTATAAACATGGAAATACCTACACCACCATATCTATACACATGGAAATACCTACAACGCCATCTCTGTACACATGGAAATATCTACACCACTATCTCTATAAACATAGAAATATCTACATTGCAATCTCTATAAACATGGAAATATCTACACCGCCATCTCTATAAACATGGAAATATCTACATCGCTATCTGTATAAATATGGAAATATCTCCACCGCTATCAGTATAAACATGGAGATATCTACACCGATATCTGTATAAACATGGAAATATCTACACCGCTATCTGTATAAACATGGAAATATCTACAACGCTATCTGTGTAAACATGGAAGTATCTACACAGATATCTGTGTAAACTTGCAAATATCTACACAGCTATCTGTGTAAAGATCGAAATGTCTACAGCGCAATCTGTGCAAAGATGGAAATATCTACACCGCTATCTCTGTAAACATGGAAATATCTACACCGCTATCTGTATCAACATGGAAATATCTACTTCGCTATCTGTATAAACATGGAAATATCTACACTGTTATCTCTATAAACATGGAAATATCTACACCACCATCTGTATAAACATGCAAATATCTACAGAGTCATCTGTATAAACATGGAAATATCTACACCACCATATCTATAAACATGGAAATATCTACAGTGCCATCTGTATACCCGTGGAAATACCTACCCAGCCATCTGTGTAACCACGGAAATATCTACTCCGCTATCTCTATAAACATGGAAATACGTACAACGCTATCTCTATAAATATGGAAATATCTACACTGCAATCTCTATAAACATGGAAATATCTACACCGCCATCACTATAAACATGGAAATATCTACATCGCTATCTGTATTAACATGGAAATGGATCCACCGCTATCAGTATAAACACTGAAATATCTACACCGCTATCTGTATAAACATGGAAATATGTACAACGCTATCTGTATAAACATGGAAATATCTACACCGCTATCTGTATAAACATGGAAATATCTACACAGCTATCTCTATAAACATGGAAATAGCTACACTGCTATCTGTATAAACATAGAAATAGCGACACCGTTATCTGTATAAACATGGAAATATCTACACCGCCCTCTGTAAAAACATGAAGATATCTACACAGTCATCTGTATAAACTTGGAAATATCTACACCTCCATCTGTATAAACATGGAAATATCTACACTGCCATCTGTATACACATGGAAATATCTACACAGCCATCTGAAGAAACATGGAAATATGTACACCGCTATCTGTAAAAACATGGAAATAACTACACCGCTATCTTTATAAACTTGGAAATATCTACACCGCCTTCTGTATAAACATGGAAATATCTACACCGCTATCTGTATAAACATGGAAATACTAACACCGTTATCTGTATAAACATTGAAATATCTACACCGCTATCTGTATAAAGATGGAAATATCTACAACGCTATCTGTGTAAACATGGAAATATCTACACACCTATCTGTGTAAACATGGAAATATCTACACCGCTATCTGTATAAACATGGAAATATCTACACCGCTATCTGTATAAACATGGAAATACCAAAACGGCTATCTGTATAAACATGGAAATATCTACAACGCTATCTGTATAAATACGGAAATATCCTCACCACTATCACTATAAACCTGGAAATACCTGCAACACTGTCTGTATAAATACGGAAATAACCTCACCACTATCTCTATAAACATGGAAATACCTACACCGCCATATCTATACACATGGAAATACCTACAACGCCATCTCTATACACATGGAAATATCTACACCACTATCTCTATAAACATAGAAATATCTACATTGCAATCTCTATAAACATGGAAATATCTACACCGCCATCTCTATAAACATGGAAATATCTACATCGCTATCTGTATAAATATGGAAATATCTCCACCGCTATCAGTATAAACATGGAAATATCTACACCGATATCTGTATAAACATGGAAATATCTACACCGCTATCTGTATAAACATGGAAATATCTACAATGCTATCTGTGTAAACATGTAAGTATCTACACAGATATCTGTGTAAACTTGCAAACATCTACACAGCTATCTGTGTAAAGATCGAAATGTCTACAGCGCAATCTGTGCAAAGATGGAAATATCTACACCGCTATCTCTGTAAACATGGAAATATCTACACCGCTATCTGTATCAACATGGAAATATCTACTTCGCTATCTGTATAAACATGGAAATATCTACACTGTTATCTCTATAAACATGGAAATATCTACACCACCATCTGTATAAACATGCAAATATCTACAGAGTCATCTGTATAAACATGGAAATATCTACACCACCATATCTATAAACATGGAAATATCTACAGTGCCATCTGTATACCCGTGGAAATACCTACCCAGCCATCTGTGTAACCACGGAAATATCTACTCCGCTATCTCTATAAACATGGAAATACGTACAACGCTATCTCTATAAATATGGAAATATCTACACTGCAATCTCTATAAACATGGAAATATCTACACCGCAATCACTACAAACATGGAAATATCTACATCGCTATCTGTATTAACATGGAAATAGCTCCACCGCTATCAGTATAAACACTGAAATATCTACACCGCTATCTGTATAAACATGGAAATATGTACAACGCTATCTGTATAAACATGGAAATATCTACACCGCTATCTGTATAAACATGGAAATATCTACACAGCTATCTCTATAAACATGGAAATAGCTACACTGCTATCTGTATAAACATAGAAATAGCGACACCGTTATCTGTATAAACATGGAAATATCTACACCGCCCTCTGTAAAAACATGAAGATATCTACACAGTCATCTGTATAAACTTGGAAATATCTACACCTCCATCTGTATAAACATGGAAATATCTACACTGCCATCTGTATACACATGGAAATATCTACACAGCCATCTGAAGAAACATGGAAGTATGTACACCGCTATCTGTATAAACATGGAAATAACTACACCGCTATCTTTATAAACTTGGAAATATCTACACCGCCTTCTGTATAAACATGGAAATATCTACACCGCTATCTGTATAAACATGGAAATACCAACACCGTTATCTGTATAAACATTGAAATATCTACACCGCTATCTGTATAAAGATGGAAATATCTACAACGCTATCTGTGTAAACATGGAAATATCTACACAGCTATCTGTGTAAACATGGAAATATCTACACTGCTATCTGTATAAACATGGAAATATCTACACCGCTATCTGTATAAACATGGAAATACCAAAACGGCTATCTGTATAAACATGGAAATATCTACAACGCTATCTGTATAAATACGGAAATATCCTCACCACTATCTCTATAAACATGGAAATACCTACACCGCCATATCTATACACATGGAAATACCTACAACGCCATCTCTATACACATGGAAATATCTACACCACTATCTCTATAAACATAGAAATATCTACATTGCAATCTCTATAAACATGGAAATATCTACACCGCCATCTCTATAAACATGGAAATATCTACATCGCTATCTGTATAAATATGGAAATATCTCCACCGCTATCAGTATAAACATGGAAATATCTACACCGATATCTGTATAAACATGGAAATATCTACACCGCTATCTGTATAAACATGGAAATATCTACAATGCTATCTGTGTAAACATGGAAGTATCTACACAGATATCTGTGTAAACTTGCAAATATCTACACAGCTATCTGTGTAAAGATCGAAATGTCTACAGCGCAATCTGTGCAAAGATGGAAATATCTACACCGCTATCTCTGTAAACATGGAAATATCTACACCGCTATCTGTATCAACATGGAAATATCTACTTCGCTATCTGTATAAACATGGAAATATCTACACTGTTATCTCTATAAACATGGAAATATCTACACCACCATCTGTATAAACATGCAAATATCTAGAGTCATCTGTATAAACATGGAAATATCTACACCACCATATCTATAAACATGGAAATATCTACAGTGCCATCTGTATACCCGTAGAAATACCTACCCAGCCATCTGTGTAACCACGGAAATATCTACTCCGCTATCTCTATAAACATGGAAATACGTACAACGCTATCTCTATAAATATGGAAATAGCTACACTGCAATCTCTATAAACATGGAAATATCTACACCGCAATCACTACAAACATGGAAATATCTACATCGCTATCTGTATTAACATGGAAATAGCTCCACCGCTATCAGTATAAACACTGAAATATCTACACCGCTATCTGTATAAACATGGAAATATGTACAACGCTATCTGTATAAACATGGAAATATCTACACCGCTATCTGTATAAACATGGAAATATCTACACAGCTATCTCTATAAACATGGAAATAGCTACACTGCTATCTGTATAAACATAGAAATAGCGACACCGTTATCTGTATAACCATGGAAATATCTACACCGCCCTCTGTAAAAACATGAAGATATCTACACAGTCATCTGTATAAACTTGGAAATATCTACACCTCCATCTGTATAAACATGGAAATATCTACACTGCCATCTGTATACACATGGATATATCTACACAGCCATCTAAAGAAACATGGAAGTATGTACACCGCTATCTGTATAAACATGGAAATAACTACACCGCTAGATTTATAAACTTGGAAATATCTACACCGCCTTCTGTATAAACATGGAAATATCTACACCACCATATCTATAAACATGGAAATATCTACAGTGCCATCTGTATACCCGTGGAAATACCTACCCAGCCATCTGTGTAACCACGGAAATATCTACTCCGCTATCTCTATAAACATGGAAATACGTACAACGCTATCTCTATAAATATGGAAATATCTACACTGCAATCTCTATAAACATGGAAATATCTACACCGCAATCACTACAAACATGGAAATATCTACATCGCTATCTGTATTAACATGGAAATAGCTCCACCACTATCAGTATAAACACTGAAATATCTACACCGCTATCTGTATAAACATGGAAATATGTACAACGCTATCTGTATAAACATGGAAATATCTACACCGCTATCTGTATAAACATGGAAATATCTACACAGCTATCTCTATAAACATGGAAATAGCTACACTGCTATCTGTATAAACATAGAAATAGCGACACCGTTATCTGTATAAACATGGAAATATCTACACCGCCCTCTGTAAAAACATGAAGATATCTACACAGTCATCTGTATAAACTTGGAAATATCTACACCTCCATCTGTATAAACATGGAAATATCTACACTGCCATCTGTATACACATGGAAATATCTACACAGCCATCTGAAGAAACATGGAAGTATGTACACCGCTATCTGTATAAACATGGAAATAACTACACCGCTATCTTTATAAACTTGGAAATATCTACACCGCCTTCTGTATAAACATGGAAATATCTACACCGCTATCTGTATAAACATGGAATTACCAACACCGTTATCTGTATAAACATTGAAATATCTACACCGCTATCTGTATAAAGATGGAAATATCTACAACGCTATCTGTGTAAACATGGAAATATCTACACAGCTATCTGTGTAAACATGGAAATATCTACACTGCTATCTGTATAAACATGGAAATATCTACACCGCTATCTGTATAAACATGGAAATACCAAAACGGCTATCTGTATAAACATGGAAATATCTACAACGCTATCTGTATAAATACGGAAATATCCTCACCACTATCTCTATAAACATGGAAATACCTACACCGCCATATCTATACACATGGAAATACCTACAACGCCATCTCTGTACACATGGAAATATCTACACCACTATCTCTATAAACATAGAAATATCTACATTGCAATCTCTATAAACATGGAAATATCTACACCGCCATCTCTATAAACATGGAAATATCTACATCGCTATCTGTATAAATATGGAAATATCTCCACCGCTATCAGTATAAACATGGAAATATCTACACCGATATCTGTATAAACATGGAAATATCTACACCGCTATCTGTATAAACATGGAAATATCTACAACGCTATCTGTGTAAACATGGAAGTATCTACACAGATATCTGTGTAAACTTGCAAATATCTACACCGCTATCTGTGTAAAGATCGAAATGTCTACAGCGCAATCTGTGCAAAGATGGAAATATCTACACCGCTATCTCTGTAAACATGGAAATATCTACACCGCTATCTGTATCAACATGGAAATATCTACTTCGCTATCTGTATAAACATGGAAATATCTACACTGTTATCTCTATAAACATGGAAATATCTACACCACCATCTGTATAAACATGCAAATATCTACAGAGTCATCTGTATAAACATGGAAATATCTACACCACCATATCTATAAACATGGAAATATCTACAGTGCCATCTGTATACCCGTGGAAATACCTACCCAGCCATCTGTGTAACCACGGAAATATCTACTCCGCTATCTCTATAAACATGGAAATACGTACAACGCTATCTCTATAAATATGGAAATATCTACACTGCAATCTCTATAAACATGGAAATATCTACACCGCCATCACTATAAACATGGAAATATCTACATCGCTATCTGTATTAACATGGAAATGGATCCACCGCTATCAGTATAAACACTGAAATATCTACACCGCTATCTGTATAAACATGGAAATATGTACAACGCTATCTGTATAAACATGGAAATATCTACACCGCTATCTGTATAAACATGGAAATATCTACACAGCTATCTCTATAAACATGGAAATAGCTACACTGCTATCTGTATAAACATAGAAATAGCGACACCGTTATCTGTATAAACATGGAAATATCTACACCGCCCTCTGTAAAAACATGAAGATATCTACACAGTCATCTGTATAAACTTGGAAATATCTACACCTCCATCTGTATAAACATGGAAATATCTACACTGCCATCTGTATACACATGGAAATATCTACACAGCCATCTGAAGAAACATGGAAATATGTACACCGCTATCTGTAAAAACATGGAAATAACTACACCGCTATCTTTATAAACTTGGAAATATCTACACCGCCTTCTGTATAAACATGGAAATATCTACACCGCTATCTGTATAAACATGGAAATACTAACACCGTTATCTGTATAAACATTGAAATATCTACACCGCTATCTGTATAAAGATGGAAATATCTACAACGCTATCTGTGTAAACATGGAAATATCTACACACCTATCTGTGTAAACATGGAAATATCTACACCGCTATCTGTATAAACATGGAAATATCTACACCGCTATCTTTATAAACATGGAAATACCAAAACGGGTATCTGTATAAACATGGAAATATCTACAACGCTATCTGAATAAATACGGAAATATCCTCACCACTATCACTATAAACCTGGAAATGCCTACAACGCTATCTGTATAAATACGGAAATATCCTCACCACTATCTCTATAAACATGGAAATACCTACACCGCCATATCTATACACATGGAAATACCTACACCGCCATCTCTATACACATGGAAATATCTACACCACTATCTCTATAAACATAGACATATCTACATTGCAATCTCTATAAACATGGAAATATCTACACCGCCATCTCTATAAACATGGAAATATCTACATCGCTATCTGTATAAATATGGAAATATCTCCACCGCTATCAGTATAAACATGGAAATATCTACACTGATATCTGTATAAACATGGAAATATCTACACCGCTATCTGTATAAACATGGAAATATCTACAACGCTATCTGTGTAAACATGGAAGTATCTACACAGATATCTGTGTAAACTTGCAAACATCTACACAGCTATCTGTGTAAAGATCGAAATGTCTACAGCGCAATCTGTGCAAAGATGGAAATATCTACACCGCTATCTCTGTAAACATGGAAATATCTACACCGCTATCAGTATCAACATGGAAATATCTACTTCGCTATCTTTATAAACATGGAAATATCTACACTGTTATCTCTATAAACATGGAAATATCTACACCACCATCTGTATAAACATGCAAATATCTACAGAGTCATCTGTATAAACATGGAAATATCTACACCACCATATCTATAAACATGGAAATATCTACAGTGCCATCTGTATAACCGTGGAAATACCTACCCAGCCATCTGTGTAACCACGGAAATATCTACTCCGCTATCTCTATAAACATGGAAATACGTACAACGCTATCTCTATATATATGGAAATATCTACACTGCAATCTCTATAAACATGGAAATATCTACACCGCCATCACTATAAACATGGAAATATCTACCTCGCTATCTGTATTAACATGGAAATAGCTCCACCGCTATCAGTATAAACACTGAAATATCTACACCGCTATCTGTATAAACATGGAAATATGTACAACGCTATCTGTATAAACATGGAAATATCTACACCGCTATCTGTATAAACATGGAAATATCTACACAGCTATCTCTATAAACATGGAAATAGCTACACTGCTATCTGTATAAACATAGAAATAGCGACACCGTTATCTGTATAAACATGGAAATATCTACACCGCCCTCTGTAAAAACATGAAGATATCTACACAGTCATCTGTATAAACTTGGAAATATCTACACCTCCATCTGTATAAAGATGGAAATATCTACACTGCCATCTGTATACACATGGAAATATCTACCCAGCCATCTGAAGAAACATGGAAATATGTACACCGCTATCTGTATAAACATGGAAATAACTACACCGCTATCTTTATAAACTTGGAAATATCTACACCGCCTTCTGTATAAACATGGAAATATCTACACCGCTATCTGTATAAACATGGAAATACCAACACCCTTATCTGTATAAACATGGAAATATCTACACCGCTATCTGTATAAAGATGGAAATATCTACAACGCTATCTGTGTAAACATGGAATTATCTACACACCTATCTGTGTAAACATGGAAATATCTACACCGCTATCTGTATAAACATGGAAATATCTACACCGCTATCTGTATAAACATGGAAATACCAAAACGGCTATCTGTATAAACATGGAAATATCTACAATGCTATCTGTATAAATACGGAAATATCCTCACCACTATCACTATAAACCTGGAAATACCTACAACGCTATCTGTATAAATACGGAAATATCCTCACCACTATCTCTATAAACATGGAAATACCTACACCGCCATATCTATACACATGGAAATAACTACACCGCCATATCTATACACATGGAAATATCTACACAACTATCTCTATAAACATAGACATATCTACATTGCAATCTCTATAAACATGGAAATATCTACACCGCCATCTCTATAAACATGGAAATATCTACATCGCTATCTGTATAAATATGGAAATATCTCCACCGCTATCAGTATAAACATGGAAATATCTACACCGAAATCTGTATAAACATGGAAATACCTACACCGCTATCTGTATAAACATGGAAATATCTACAACGCTATCTGTGTAAACATGGAAGTATCTACACAGATATCTGTGTAAACTTGCAAATATCTACACAGCTATCTGTGTAAAGATCGAAATGTCTACAGTGCAATCTGTGCAAAGATGGAAATATCTACACCGCTATCTCTGTAAACATGGAAATATCTACACCGCTATCTGTATCAACATGGAAATACCTACTTCGCTATCTTTATAAACATGGAAATATCTACACTGTTATCTCTATAAACATGGAAATATCTACACCACCATCTGTATAAACATGCAAATATCTACAGAGTCATCTGTATAAACATGGAAACATCTACACCACCATATCTATAAACATGGAAATATCTACAGTGCCATCTGTATACCCGTGGAAATACCTACCCAGCCATCTGTGTAACCACGGAAATATCTACTCCGCTATCTCTATAAACATGGAAATACGTACAACGTTATCTCTATAAATATGGAAATACCTACGCTGCAATCTCTATAAACATGGAAATATCTACACCGCCATCACTATAAACATGGAAATATCTACATCGCTATCTGCATTAACATGGAAATAGCTCCACCGCTATCAGTAAAAACACTGAAATATCTACACCGCTATCTGTATAAACATGGAAATATGTACAACGCTATCTGTATAAACATGGAACTATCTACACCGCTATCTGTATAAACTTGGAAATATCTACACAGCTATCTCTATAAACATGGAAATAGCTACACTGCTATCTGTATAAACATAGAAATATCGACACCGTTATCTGTATAAGCATGGAAATATCTACACCGCCCTCTGTAAAAACATGAAGATATCTACACAGTCATCTGTATAAACTTGGAAATATCTACACCTCCATCTGTATACACATGGAAATATCTACACAGCCATCTGAAGAAACATGGAAATATGTACACCGCTATCGGTATAAACATGGAAATAACTACACCGCTATCTTTATAAACTTGGAAATATCTACACCGCCTTCTGTATAAACATGGAAATATCTACACCGCTATCTGTATAAACATGGAAATACCAACACCGTTATCTGTATAAACATTGAAATATCTACACCGCTATCTGTATAAAGATGGAAATATCTACAACGCTATCTGTGTAAACATGGAAATATCTACACACCTATCTGTGTAAACATGGAAATATCTACACCGCTATCTGTATAAACATGGAAATATCTACACCGCTATCTTTATAAACATGGATATACCAAAACGGCTATCTGTATAAACATGGAAATATCTACAACACTATCTGTATAAATACGGAAATATCCTCACCACTATCACTATAAACCTGGAAATGCCTACAACGCTATCTGTATAAATACGGAAATATCCTCACCACTATCTCTATAAACATGGAAATACCTACACCGCCATATCTATACACATGGAAATACCTACACCGCCATCTCTGTACACATGGAAATATCTACACCACTATCTCTATAAACATAGAAATATCTACATTGCAATCTCTATAAACATGGAAATATCTACACCGCCATCTCTATAAACATGGAAATATCTACATCGCTATCTGTATAAATATGGAAATATCTCCACCGCTATCAGTATAAACATGGAAATATCTACACCGATATCTGTATAAACATGGAAATATCTACACCGCTATCTGTATAAACATGGAAATATCTACAACGCTATCTGTGTAAACATGGAAGTATCTACACAGATATCTGTGTAAACTTGCAAATATCTACACAGCTATCTGTGTAAAGATCGAAATGTCTACAGCGCAATCTGTGCAAAGATGGAAATATCTACACCGCTATCTCTGTAAACATGGAAATATCTACACCGCTATCTGTATCAACATGGAAATATCTACTTCGCTATCTTTATAAACATGGAAATATCTACACTGTTATCTCTATAAACATGGAAATATCTACACCACCATCTGTATAAACATGCAAATATCTACAGAGTCATCTGTATAAACATGGAAACATCTACACCACCATATCTATAAACATGGAAATATCTACAGTGCCATCTGTATACCCGTGGAAATACCTACCCAGGCATCTGTGTAACCACGGAAATATCTACTCCGCTATCTCTATAAACATGGAAATACGTACAACGCTATCTCTATAAATATGGAAATACCTACGCTGCAATCTCTATAAACATGGAAATATCTACACCGCCATCACTATAAACATGGAAATATCTACATCGCTATCTGTATTAACATGGAAATAGCTCCACCGCTATCAGTAAAAACACTGAAATATCTACACCGCTATCTGTATAAATATGGAAATATGTACAACGCTATCTGTATAAACATGGAAATATCTACACCGCTATCTGTATAAACATGGAAATATCTACACAGCTATCTCTATAAACATGGAAATAGCTACACTGCTATCTGTATAAACATAGAAAGAGCGACACCGTTATCTGTATAAACATGGAAATATCTACACCGCCCTCTGTAAAAACATGAAGATATCTACACAGTCATCTGTATAAACTTGGAAATATCTACACCTCCATCTGTATAAACATGGAAATATCTACACTGCCATCTGTATACACATGGAAATATCTACACAGCCATCTGAAGAAACATGGAAATATGTACACCGCTATCTGTATAAACATGGAAATAACTACACCGCTATCTTTATAAACTTGGAAATATCTACACCGCCTTCTGTATAAACATGGAAATATCTACACGGCTATCTGTATAAACATGGAAATACCAACACCGTTATCTGTATAAACATTGAAATATCTACACCGCTATCTGTATAAAGATGGAAATATCTACAACGCTATCTGTGTAAACATGGAAATATCTACACACCTATCTGTGTAAACATGGAAATATCTACACCGCTATCTGTATAAACATGGAAATATCTACACCGCTATCTGTATAAACATGGAAATACCAAAACGGCTATCTGTATAAACATGGAAATATCTACAACGCTATCTGTATAAATACGGAAATATCCTCACCACTATCACTATAAACCTGGAAATGCCTACAACGCTATCTGTATAAATACGGAAATATCCTCACCACTATCTCTATAAACATGGAAATACCTACACCGCCATATCTATACACATGGAAATACCTACACCGCCATCTCTATACACATGGAAATATCTACACCACTATCTCTATAAACATAGACATATCTACATTGCAATCTCTATAAACATGGAAATATCTACACCGCCATCTCTATAAACATGGAAATATCTACATCGCTATCTGTATAAATATGGAAATATCTCCACTGCTATCAGTATAAACATGGAAATATCTACACTGATATCTGAATAAACATGGAAATATCTACACCGCTATCTGTATAAACATGGAAATATCTACAACGCTATCTGTGTAAACATGGAAGTATCTACACAGATATCTGTGTAAACTTGCAAATATCTACACAGCTATCTGTGTAAAGATCGAAATGTCTACAGCGCAATCTGTGCAAAGATGGAAATATCTACACCGCTATCTCTGTAAACATGGAAATATCTACACCGCTATCTGTATCAACATGGAAATATCTACTTCGCTATCTTTATAAACATGGAAATATCTACACTGTTATCTCTATAAACATGGAAATATCTACACCACCATCTGTATAAACATGCAAATATCTACAGAGTCATCTGTATAAACATGGAAATATCTACACCACCATATCTATAAACATGGAAATATCTACAGTGCCATCTGTATAACCGTGGAAATACCTACCCAGCCATCTGTGTAACCACGGAAATATCTACTCCGCTATCTCTATAAACATGGAAATACGTACAACGCTATCTCTATAAATATGGAAATATCTACACTGCAATCTCTATAAACATGGAAATATCTACACCGCCATCACTATAAACATTGAAATATCTACATGGCTATCTGTATTAACATGGAAATAGCTCCACCGCTATCAGTATAAACACTGAAATATCTACACCGCTATCTGTATAAACATGGAAATATGTACAACGCTATCTGCATAAACATGGAAATATCTACACCGCTATCTGTATAAACATGGAAATATCTACACAGCTATCTCTATAAACATGGAAATAGCTACACTGCTATCTGTATAAACATAGAAATATCGACACCGTTATCTGTATAAGCATGGAAATATCTACACCGCCCTCTGTAAAAACATGAAGATATCTACACAGTCATCTGTATAAACTTGGAAATATCTACACCTCCATCTGTATACACATGGAAATATCTACACAGCCATCTGAAGAAACATGGAAATATGTACACCGCTATCGGTATAAACATGGAAATAACTACACCGCTATCTTTATAAACTTGGAAATATCTACACCGCCTTCTGTATAAACATGGAAATATCTACACCGCTATCTGTATAAACATGGAAATACCAACACCGTTATCTGTATAAACATTGAAATATCTACACCGCTATCTGTATAAAGATGGAAATATCTACAACGCTATCTGTGTAAACATGGAAATATCTACACACCTATCTGTGTAAACATGGAAATATCTACACCGCTATCTGTATAAACATGGAAATATCTACACCGCTATCTTTATAAACATGGATATACCAAAACGGCTATCTGTATAAACATGGAAATATCTACAACACTATCTGTATAAATACGGAAATATCCTCACCACTATCACTATAAACCTGGAAATGCCTACAACGCTATCTGTATAAATACGGAAATATCCTCACCACTATCTCTATAAACATGGAAATACCTACACCGCCATATCTATACACATGGAAATACCTACACCGCCATCTCTGTACACATGGAAATATCTACACCACTATCTCTATAAACATAGAAATATCTACATTGCAATCTCTATAAACATGGAAATATCTACACCGCCATCTCTATAAACATGGAAATATCTACATCGCTATCTGTATAAATATGGAAATATCTCCACCGCTATCAGTATAAACATGGAAATATCTACACCGATATCTGTATAAACATGGAAATATCTACACCGCTATCTGTATAAACATGGAAATATCTACAACGCTATCTGTGTAAACATGGAAGTATCTACACAGATATCTGTGTAAACTTGCAAATATCTACACAGCTATCTGTGTAAAGATCGAAATGTCTACAGCGCAATCTGTGCAAAGATGGAAATATCTACACCGCTATCTCTGTAAACATGGAAATATCTACACCGCTATCTGTATCAACATGGAAATATCTACTTCGCTATCTTTATAAACATGGAAATATCTACACTGTTATCTCTATAAACATGGAAATATCTACACCACCATCTGTATAAACATGCAAATATCTACAGAGTCATCTGTATAAACATGGAAACATCTACACCACCATATCTATAAACATGGAAATATCTACAGTGCCATCTGTATACCCGTGGAAATACCTACCCAGGCATCTGTGTAACCACGGAAATATCTACTCCGCTATCTCTATAAACATGGAAATACGTACAACGCTATCTCTATAAATATGGAAATACCTACGCTGCAATCTCTATAAACATGGAAATATCTACACCGCCATCACTATAAACATGGAAATATCTACATCGCTATCTGTATTAACATGGAAATAGCTCCACCGCTATCAGTAAAAACACTGAAATATCTACACCGCTATCTGTATAAATATGGAAATATGTACAACGCTATCTGTATAAACATGGAAATATCTACACCGCTATCTGTATAAACATGGAAATATCTACACAGCTATCTCTATAAACATGGAAATAGCTACACTGCTATCTGTATAAACATAGAAAGAGCGACACCGTTATCTGTATAAACATGGAAATATCTACACCGCCCTCTGTAAAAACATGAAGATATCTACACAGTCATCTGTATAAACTTGGAAATATCTACACCTCCATCTGTATAAACATGGAAATATCTACACTGCCATCTGTATACACATGGAAATATCTACACAGCCATCTGAAGAAACATGGAAATATGTACACCGCTATCTGTATAAACATGGAAATAACTACACCGCTATCTTTATAAACTTGGAAATATCTACACCGCCTTCTGTATAAACATGGAAATATCTACACGGCTATCTGTATAAACATGGAAATACCAACACCGTTATCTGTATAAACATTGAAATATCTACACCGCTATCTGTATAAAGATGGAAATATCTACAACGCTATCTGTGTAAACATGGAAATATCTACACACCTATCTGTGTAAACATGGAAATATCTACACCGCTATCTGTATAAACATGGAAATATCTACACCGCTATCTGTATAAACATGGAAATACCAAAACGGCTATCTGTATAAACATGGAAATATCTACAACGCTATCTGTATAAATACGGAAATATCCTCACCACTATCACTATAAACCTGGAAATGCCTACAACGCTATCTGTATAAATACGGAAATATCCTCACCACTATCTCTATAAACATGGAAATACCTACACCGCCATATCTATACACATGGAAATACCTACACCGCCATCTCTATACACATGGAAATATCTACACCACTATCTCTATAAACATAGACATATCTACATTGCAATCTCTATAAACATGGAAATATCTACACCGCCATCTCTATAAACATGGAAATATCTACATCGCTATCTGTATAAATATGGAAATATCTCCACTGCTATCAGTATAAACATGGAAATATCTACACTGATATCTGAATAAACATGGAAATATCTACACCGCTATCTGTATAAACATGGAAATATCTACAACGCTATCTGTGTAAACATGGAAGTATCTACACAGATATCTGTGTAAACTTGCAAATATCTACACAGCTATCTGTGTAAAGATCGAAATGTCTACAGCGCAATCTGTGCAAAGATGGAAATATCTACACCGCTATCTCTGTAAACATGGAAATATCTACACCGCTATCTGTATCAACATGGAAATATCTACTTCGCTATCTTTATAAACATGGAAATATCTACACTGTTATCTCTATAAACATGGAAATATCTACACCACTATCTGTATAAACATGCAAATATCTACAGAGTCATCTGTATAAACATGGAAATATCTACACCACCATATCTATAAACATGGAAATATCTACAGTGCCATCTGTATAACCGTGGAAATACCTACCCAGCCATCTGTGTAACCACGGAAATATCTACTCCGCTATCTCTATAAACATGGAAATACGTACAACGCTATCTCTATATATATGGAAATATCTACACTGCAATCTCTATAAACATGGAAATATCTACACCGCCATCACTATAAACATTGAAATATCTACATGGCTATCTGTATTAACATGGAAATAGCTCCACCGCTATCAGTATAAACACTGAAATATCTACACCGCTATCTGTATAAACATGGAAATATGTACAACGCTATCTGCATAAACATGGAAATATCTACACCGCTATCTGTATAAACATGGAAATATCTACACAGCTATCTCTATAAACATGGAAATAGCTACACTGCTATCTGTATAAACATAGAAATAGCGACACCGTTATCTGTATAAACATGGAAATATCTACACCGCCCTCTGTAAAAACATGAAGATATCTACACAGTCATCTGTATAAACTTGGAAATATCTACACCTCCATCTGTATAAACATGGAAATATCTACACTGCCATCTGTATACACATGGAAATATCTACACAGCCATCTGAAGAAACATGGAAATATGTACACCGCTATCTGTATAAACATTGAAATAACTACACCGCTATCTTTATAAACTTGGAAATATCTACACCGCCTTCTGTATAAACATGGAAATATCTACACCGCTATCTGTATAAACATGGAAATACCAACACCCTTATCTGTATAAACATTGAAATATCTACACCGCTATCTGTATAAAGATGGAAATATCTACAACGCTATCTGTGTAAACATGGAAATATCTACACACCTATCTGTGTAAACATGGAAATATCTACACCGCTATCTGTATAAACATGGAAATATCTACACCGCTATCTGTATAAACATGGAAATACCAAAACGGCTATCTGTATAAACATGGAAATATCTACAACGCTATCTGTATAAATACGGAAATATCCTCACCACTATCACTATAAACCTGGAAATACCTACAACGCTATCTGTATAAATACGGAAATATCCTCACCACTATCTCTATAAACATGGAAATACCTACACGGCCATATCTATACACATGGAAATAACTACACTGCCATCTCTATACACATGGAAATATCTACACAAATATCTCTATAAACACAGACATATCTACATTGCAATCTCTATAAACATGGAAATATCTACACCGCCATCTCTATAAACATGGAAATATCTACATCGCTATCTGTATAAATATGGAAATATCTCCACCGCTATCAGTATAAACATGGAAATATCTACACCGAAATCTGTATAAACATGGAAATATCTACACCGCTATCTGTATAAACATGGAAATATCTACAACGCTATCTGTGTAAACATGGAAGTATCTACACAGATATCTGTGTAAACTTGCAAATATCTACACAGCTATCTATGTAAAGATCGAAATGTCTACAGCGCAATCTGTGCAAAGATGGAAATATCTACACCGCTATCTCTGTAAACATGGAAATATCTACACCGCTATCTGTATCAACATGGAAATATCTACTTCGCTATCTTTATAAACATGGAAATATCTACACTGTTATCTCTATAAACATGGAAATATCTACACCACCATCTGTATAAACATGCAAATATCTACAGAGTCATCTGTATAAACATGGAAACATCTACACCACCATATCTATAAACATGGAAATATCTACAGTGCCATCTGTATACCCGTGGAAATACCTACCCAGCCATCTGTGTAACCACGGAAATATCTACTCCGCTATCTCTATAAACATGGAAATACGTACAACGCTATCTCTATAAATATGGAAATACCTACGCTGCAATCTCTATAAACATGGAAATATCTACACCGCCATCACTATAAACATGGAAATATCTACATCGCTATCTGTATTAACATGGAAATAGCTCCACCGCTATCAGTAAAAACACTGAAATATCTACACCGCTATCTGTATAAACATGGAAATATGTACAACGCTATCTGTATAAACATGGAACTATCTACACCGCTATCTGTATAAACATGGAAATATCTACACAGCTATCTCTATAAACATGGAAATAGCTACACTGCTATCTGTATAAACATAGAAATATCGACACCGTTATCTGTATAAACATGGAAATATCTACACCGCCCTCTGTAAAAACATGAAGATATCTACACAGTCATCTGTATAAACTTGGAAATATCTACACCTCCATCTGTATACACATGGAAATATCTACACAGCCATCTGAAGAAACATGGAAATATGGACACCGCTATCTGTACAAACATGGAAATAACTACACCGCTATCTTTATAAACTTGGAAATATCTACACCGCCTTCTGTATAAACATGGAAATATCTACACCGCTATCTGTATAAACATGTAAATACCAACACCGCTATCTGTATAAACATGGAAATATCTACACCGCTATCTTTATAAACATGGAAATACCAAAACGGCTATCTGTATAAACATGGAAATATCTACAACGCTATCTGTATAAATACGGAAATATCCTCACCACTATCACTATAAACCTGGAAATGCCTACAACGCTATCTGTATAAATACGGAAATATCCTCACCACTATCTCTATAAACATGGAAATACCTACACCGCCATATCTATACACATGGAAATACCTACACCGCCATCTCTGTACACATGGAAATATCTACACCACTATCTCTATAAACATAGAAATATCTACATTGCAATCTCTATAAACATGGAAATATCTACACCGCCATCTCTATAAACATGGAAATATCTACATCGCTATCTGTATAAATATGGAAATATCTCCACCGCTATCAGTATAAACATGGAAATATCTACACCGATATCTGTATAAACATGGAAATATCTACACCGCTATCTGTATAAACATGGAAATATCTACAATGCTATCTGTGTAAACATGGAAGTATCTACACAGATATCTGTGTAAACTTGCAAATATCTACACAGCTATCTGTGTAAAGATCGAAATGTCTACAGCGCAATCTGTGCAAAGATGGAAATATCTACACCGCTATCTCTGTAAACATGGAAATATCTACACCGCTATCTGTATCAACATGGAAATATCTACTTCGCTATCTTTATAAACATGGAAATATCTACACTGTTATCTCTATAAACATGGAAATATCTACACCACCATCTGTATAAACATGCAAATATCTACAGAGTCATCTGTATAAACATGGAAACATCTACACCACCATATCTATAAACATGGAAATATCTACAGTGCCATCTGTATACCCGTGGAAATACCTACTCAGCCATCTGTGTAACCACGGAAATATCTACTCCGCTATCTCTATAAACATGGAAATACGTACAACGCTATCTCTATAAATATGGAAATACCTACGCTGCAATCTCTATAAACATGGAAATATCTACACCGCCATCACTATAAACATGGAAATATCTACATCGCTATCTGTATTAACATGGAAATAGCTCCACCGCTATCAGTAAAAACACTGAAATATCTACACCGCTATCTGTATAAACATGGAAATATGTACAACGCTATCTGTATAAACATGGAAATATCTACACCGCTATCTGTATAAACATGGAAATATCTACACAGCTATCTCTATAAACATGGAAATAGCTACACTGCTATCTGTATAAACATAGAAATAGCGACACCGTTATCTGTATAAACATGGAAATATCTACACCGCCCTCTGTAAAAACATGAAGATATCTACACAGTCATCTGTATAAACTTGGAAATATCTACACCTCCATCTGTATAAACATGGAAATATCTACACTGCCATCTGTATACACATGGAAATATCTACACAGCCATCTGAAGAAACATGGAAATATGTACACCGCTATCTGTATAAACATGGAAATAACTACACCGCTATCTTTATAAACTTGGAAATATCTACATCGCCTTCTGTATAAACATGGAAATATCTACACCGCTATCTGTATAAACATGGAAATACTAACACCGTTATCTGTATAAACATTGAAATATCTACACCGCTATCTGTATAAAGATGGAAATATCTACAACGCTATCTGTGTAAACATGGAAATATCTACACACCTATCTGTGTAAACATGGAAATATCTACACCGCTATCTGTATAAACATGGAAATATCTACACCGCTATCTGTATAAACATGGAAATACCAAAACGGCTATCTGTATAAACATGGAAATATCTACAACGCTATCTGTATAAATACGGAAATATCCTCACCACTATCACTATAAACCTGGAAATACCTACAACGCTATCTGCATAAATACGGAAATATCCTCACCACTATCTCTATAAACATGGAAATACCTACACCGCCATATCTATACACATGGAAATACCTACACCGCCATCTCTGTACACATGGAAATATCTACACCACTATCTCTATAAACATAGAAATATCTACATTGCAATCTCTATAAACATGGAAATATCTACACCGCCATCTCTATAAACATGGAAATATCTACATCGCTATCTGTATAAATATGGAAATATCTCCACCGCTATCAGTATAAACATGGAGATATCTACACCAATATCTGTATAAACATGGAAATATCTACACCGCTATCTGTATAAACATGGAAATATCTACAACGCTATCTGTGTAAACATGGAAGTATCTACACAGATATCTGTGTAAACTTGCAAATATCTACACAGCTATCTGTGTAAAGATCGAAATGTCTACAGCGCAATCTGTGCAAAGATGGAAATATCTACACCGCTATCTCTGTAAACATGGAAATATCTACACCGCTATCTGTATCAACATGGAAATATCTACTTCGCTATCTTTATAAACATGGAAATATCTACACTGTTATCTCTATAAACATGGAAATATCTACACCACCATCTGTATAAACATGCAAATATCTACAGAGTCATCTGTATAAACATGGAAATATCTACACCACCATATCTATAAACATGGAAATATCTACAGTGCCATCTGTATACCCGTGGAAATACCTACCCAGCCATCTGTGTAACCACGGAAATATCTACTCCGCTATCTCTATAAACATGGAAATACGTACAACGCTATCTCTATAAATATGGAAATATCTACACTGCAATCTCTATAAACATGGAAATATCTACACCGCCATCACTATAAACATGGAAATATCTACATCGCTATCTGTATTAACATGGAAATGGATCCACCGCTATCAGTATAAACACTGAAATATCTACACCGCTATCTGTATAAACATGGAAATATGTACAACGCTATCTGTATAAACATGGAAATATCTACACCGCTATCTGTATAAACATGGAAATATCTACACAGCTATCTCTATAAACATGGAAATAGCTACACTGCTATCTGTATAAACATAGAAATAGCGACACCGTTATCTGTATAAACATGGAAATATCTACACCGCCCTCTGTAAAAACATGAAGATATCTACACAGTCATCTGTATAAACTTGGAAATATCTACACCTCCATCTGTATAAACATGGAAATATCTACACTGCCATCTGTATACACATGGAAATATCTACACAGCCATCTGAAGAAACATGGAAATATGTACACCGCTATCTGTAAAAACATGGAAATAACTACACCGCTATCTTTATAAACTTGGAAATATCTACACCGCCTTCTGTATAAACATGGAAATATCTACACCGCTATCTGTATAAACATGGAAATACTAACACCGTTATCTGTATAAACATTGAAATATCTACACCGCTATCTGTATAAAGATGGAAATATCTACAACGCTATCTGTGTAAACATGGAAATATCTACACACCTATCTGTGTAAACATGGAAATATCTACACCGCTATCTGTATAAACATGGAAATATCTACACCGCTATCTGTATAAACATGGAAATACCAAAACGGCTATCTGTATAAACATGGAAATATCTACAACGCTATCTGTATAAATACGGAAATATTCTCACCACTATCACTATAAACCTGGAAATACCTGCAACACTGTCTGTATAAATACGGAAATAACCTCACCACTATCTCTATAAACATGGAAATACCTACACCGCCATATCTATACACATGGAAATACCTACAACGCCATCTCTATACACATGGAAATATCTACACCACTATCTCTATAAACATAGAAATATCTACATTGCAATCTCTATAAACATGGAAATATCTACACCGCCATCTCTATAAACATGGAAATATCTACATCGCTATCTGTATAAATATGGAAATATCTCCACCGCTATCAGTATAAACATGGAAATATCTACACCGATATCTGTATAAACATGGAAATATCTACACCGCTATCTGTATAAACATGGAAATATCTACAATGCTATCTGTGTAAACATGTAAGTATCTACACAGATATCTGTGTAAACTTGCAAACATCTACACAGCTATCTGTGTAAAGATCGAAATGTCTACAGCGCAATCTGTGCAAAGATGGAAATATCTACACCGCTATCTCTGTAAACATGGAAATATCTACACCGCTATCTGTATCAACATGGAAATATCTACTTCGCTATCTGTATAAACATGGAAATATCTACACTGTTATCTCTATAAACATGGAAATATCTACACCACCATCTGTATAAACATGCAAATATCTACAGAGTCATCTGTATAAACATGGAAATATCTACACCACCATATCTATAAACATGGAAATATCTACAGTGCCATCTGTATACCCGTGGAAATACCTACCCAGCCATCTGTGTAACCACGGAAATATCTACTCCGCTATCTCTATAAACATGGAAATACGTACAACGCTATCTCTATAAATATGGAAATATCTACACTGCAATCTCTATAAACATGGAAATATCTACACCGCAATCACTACAAACATGGAAATATCTACATCGCTATCTGTATTAACATGGAAATAGCTCCACCGCTATCAGTATAAACACTGAAATATCTACACCGCTATCTGTATAAACATGGAAATATGTACAACGCTATCTGTATAAACATGGAAATATCTACACCGCTATCTGTATAAACATGGAAATATCTACACAGCTATCTCTATAAACATGGAAATAGCTACACTGCTATCTGTATAAACATAGAAATAGCGACACCGTTATCTGTATAAACATGGAAATATCTACACCGCCCTCTGTAAAAACATGAAGATATCTACACAGTCATCTGTATAAACTTGGAAATATCTACACCTCCATCTGTATAAACATGGAAATATCTACACTGCCATCTGTATACACATGGAAATATCTACACAGCCATCTGAAGAAACATGGAAGTATGTACACCGCTATCTGTATAAACATGGAAATAACTACACCGCTATCTTTATAAACTTGGAAATATCTACACCGCCTTCTGTATAAACATGGAAATATCTACACCGCTATCTGTATAAACATGGAATTACCAACACCGTTATCTGTATAAACATTGAAATATCTACACCGCTATCTGTATAAAGATGGAAATATCTACAACGCTATCTGTGTAAACATGGAAATATCTACACAGCTATCTGTGTAAACATGGAAATATCTACACTGCTATCTGTATAAACATGGAAATATCTACACCGCTATCTGTATAAACATGGAAATACCAAAACGGCTATCTGTATAAACATGGAAATATCTACAACGCTATCTGTATAAATACGGAAATATCCTCACCACTATCTCTATAAACATGGAAATACCTACACCGCCATATCTATACACATGGAAATACCTACAACGCCATCTCTATACACATGGAAATATCTACACCACTATCTCTATAAACATAGAAATATCTACATTGCAATCTCTATAAACATGGAAATATCTACACCGCCGTCTCTATAAACATGGAAATATCTACATCGCTATCTGTATAAATATGGAAATATCTCCACCGCTATCAGTATAAACATGGAAATATCTACACCGATATCTGTATAAACATGGAAATATCTACACCGCTATCTGTATAAACATGGAAATATCTACAATGCTATCTGTGTAAACATGGAAGTATCTACACAGATATCTGTGTAAACTTGCAAATATCTACACAGCTATCTGTGTAAAGATCGAAATGTCTACAGCGCAATCTGTGCAAAGATGGAAATATCTACACCGCTATCTCTGTAAACATGGAAATATCTACACCGCTATCTGTATCAACATGGAAATATCTACTTCGCTATCTGTATAAACATGGAAATATCTACACTGTTATCTCTATAAACATGGAAATATCTACACCACCATCTGTATAAACATGCAAATATCTAGAGTCATCTGTATAAACATGGAAATATCTACACCACCATATCTATAAACATGGAAATATCTACAGTGCCATCTGTATACCCGTAGAAATACCTACCCAGCCATCTGTGTAACCACGGAAATATCTACTCCGCTATCTCTATAAACATGGAAATACGTACAACGCTATCTCTATAAATATGGAAATAGCTACACTGCAATCTCTATAAACATGGAAATATCTACACCGCAATCACTACAAACATGGAAATATCTACATCGCTATCTGTATTAACATGGAAATAGCTCCACCGCTATCAGTATAAACACTGAAATATCTACACCGCTATCTGTATAAACATGGAAATATGTACAACGCTATCTGTATAAACATGGAAATATCTACACCGCTATCTGTATAAACATGGAAATATCTACACAGCTATCTCTATAAACATGGAAATAGCTACACTGCTATCTGTATAAACATAGAAATAGCGACACCGTTATCTGTATAACCATGGAAATATCTACACCGCCCTCTGTAAAAACATGAAGATATCTACACAGTCATCTGTATAAACTTGGAAATATCTACACCTCCATCTGTATAAACATGGAAATATCTACACTGCCATCTGTATACACATGGATATATCTACACAGCCATCTAAAGAAACATGGAAGTATGTACACCGCTATCTGTATAAACATGGAAATAACTACACCGCTAGATTTATAAACTTGGAAATATCTACACCGCCTTCTGTATAAACATGGAAATATCTACACCACCATATCTATAAACATGGAAATATCTACAGTGCCATCTGTATACCCGTGGAAATACCTACCCAGCCATCTGTGTAACCACGGAAATATCTACTCCGCTATCTCTATAAACATGGAAATACGTACAACGCTATCTCTATAAATATGGAAATATCTACACTGCAATCTCTATAAACATGGAAATATCTACACCGCAATCACTACAAACATGGAAATATCTACATCGCTATCTGTATTAACATGGAAATAGCTCCACCACTATCAGTATAAACACTGAAATATCTACACCGCTATCTGTATAAACATGGAAATATGTACAACGCTATCTGTATAAACATGGAAATATCTACACCGCTATCTGTATAAACATGGAAATATCTACACAGCTATCTCTATAAACATGGAAATAGCTACACTGCTATCTGTATAAACATAGAAATAGCGACACCGTTATCTGTATAAACATGGAAATATCTACACCGCCCTCTGTAAAAACATGAAGATATCTACACAGTCATCTGTATAAACTTGGAAATATCTACACCTCCATCTGTATAAACATGGAAATATCTACACTGCCATCTGTATACACATGGAAATATCTACACAGCCATCTGAAGAAACATGGAAGTATGTACACCGCTATCTGTATAAACATGGAAATAACTACACCGCTATCTTTATAAACTTGGAAATATCTACACCGCCTTCTGTATAAACATGGAAATATCTACACCGCTATCTGTATAAACATGGAATTACCAACACCGTTATCTGTATAAACATTGAAATATCTACACCGCTATCTGTATAAAGATGGAAATATCTACAACGCTATCTGTGTAAACATGGAAATATCTACACAGCTATCTGTGTAAACATGGAAATATCTACACTGCTATCTGTATAAACATGGAAATATCTACACCGCTATCTGTATAAACATGGAAATACCAAAACGGCTATCTGTATAAACATGGAAATATCTACAACGCTATCTGTATAAATACGGAAATATCCTCACCACTATCTCTATAAACATGGAAATACCTACACCGCCATATCTATACACATGGAAATACCTACAACGCCATCTCTATACACATGGAAATATCTACACCACTATCTCTATAAACATAGAAATATCTACATTGCAATCTCTATAAACATGGAAATATCTACACCGCCGTCTCTATAAACATGGAAATATCTACATCGCTATCTGTATAAATATGGAAATATCTCCACCGCTATCAGTATAAACATGGAAATATCTACACCGATATCTGTATAAACATGGAAATATCTACACCGCTATCTGTATAAACATGGAAATATCTACAATGCTATCTGTGTAAACATGGAAGTATCTACACAGATATCTGTGTAAACTTGCAAATATCTACACAGCTATCTGTGTAAAGATCGAAATGTCTACAGCGCAATCTGTGCAAAGATGGAAATATCTACACCGCTATCTCTGTAAACATGGAAATATCTACACCGCTATCTGTATCAACATGGAAATATCTACTTCGCTATCTGTATAAACATGGAAATATCTACACTGTTATCTCTATAAACATGGAAATATCTACACCACCATCTGTATAAACATGCAAATATCTAGAGTCATCTGTATAAACATGGAAATATCTACACCACCATATCTATAAACATGGAAATATCTACAGTGCCATCTGTATACCCGTAGAAATACCTACCCAGCCATCTGTGTAACCACGGAAATATCTACTCCGCTATCTCTATAAACATGGAAATACGTACAACGCTATCTCTATAAATATGGAAATAGCTACACTGCAATCTCTATAAACATGGAAATATCTACACCGCAATCACTACAAACATGGAAATATCTACATCGCTATCTGTATTAACATGGAAATAGCTCCACCGCTATCAGTATAAACACTGAAATATCTACACCGCTATCTGTATAAACATGGAAATATGTACAACGCTATCTGTATAAACATGGAAATATCTACACCGCTATCTGTATAAACATGGAAATATCTACACAGCTATCTCTATAAACATGGAAATAGCTACACTGCTATCTGTATAAACATAGAAATAGCGACACCGTTATCTGTATAACCATGGAAATATCTACACCGCCCTCTGTAAAAACATGAAGATATCTACACAGTCATCTGTATAAACTTGGAAATATCTACACCTCCATCTGTATAAACATGGAAATATCTACACTGCCATCTGTATACACATGGATATATCTACACAGCCATCTAAAGAAACATGGAAGTATGTACACCGCTATCTGTATAAACATGGAAATAACTACACCGCTAGATTTATAAACTTGGAAATATCTACACCGCCTTCTGTATAAACATGGAAATATCTACACCACCATATCTATAAACATGGAAATATCTACAGTGCCATCTGTATACCCGTGGAAATACCTACCCAGCCATCTGTGTAACCACGGAAATATCTACTCCGCTATCTCTATAAACATGGAAATACGTACAACGCTATCTCTATAAATATGGAAATATCTACACTGCAATCTCTATAAACATGGAAATATCTACACCGCAATCACTACAAACATGGAAATATCTACATCGCTATCTGTATTAACATGGAAATAGCTCCACCACTATCAGTATAAACACTGAAATATCTACACCGCTATCTGTATAAACATGGAAATATGTACAACGCTATCTGTATAAACATGGAAATATCTACACCGCTATCTGTATAAACATGGAAATATCTACACAGCTATCTCTATAAACATGGAAATAGCTACACTGCTATCTGTATAAACATAGAAATAGCGACACCGTTATCTGTATAAACATGGAAATATCTACACCGCCCTCTGTAAAAACATGAAGATATCTACACAGTCATCTGTATAAACTTGGAAATATCTACACCTCCATCTGTATAAACATGGAAATATCTACACTGCCATCTGTATACACATGGAAATATCTACACAGCCATCTGAAGAAACATGGAAGTATGTACACCGCTATCTGTATAAACATGGAAATAACTACACCGCTATCTTTATAAACTTGGAAATATCTACACCGCCTTCTGTATAAACATGGAAATATCTACACCGCTATCTGTATAAACATGGAATTACCAACACCGTTATCTGTATAAACATTGAAATATCTACACCGCTATCTGTATAAAGATGGAAATATCTACAACGCTATCTGTGTAAACATGGAAATATCTACACAGCTATCTGTGTAAACATGGAAATATCTACACTGCTATCTGTATAAACATGGAAATATCTACACCGCTATCTGTATAAACATGGAAATACCAAAACGGCTATCTGTATAAACATGGAAATATCTACAACGCTATCTGTATAAATACGGAAATATCCTCACCACTATCTCTATAAACATGGAAATACCTACACCGCCATATCTATACACATGGAAATACCTACAACGCCATCTCTGTACACATGGAAATATCTACACCACTATCTCTATAAACATAGAAATATCTACATTGCAATCTCTATAAACATGGAAATATCTACACCGCCATCTCTATAAACATGGAAATATCTACATCGCTATCTGTATAAATATGGAAATATCTCCACCGCTATCAGTATAAACATGGAAATATCTACACCGATATCTGTATAAACATGGAAATATCTACACCGCTATCTGTATAAACATGGAAATATCTACAACGCTATCTGTGTAAACATGGAAGTATCTACACAGATATCTGTGTAAACTTGCAAATATCTACACAGCTATCTGTGTAAAGATCGAAATGTCTACAGCGCAATCTGTGCAAAGATGGAAATATCTACACCGCTATCTCTGTAAACATGGAAATATCTACACCGCTATCTGTATCAACATGGAAATATCTACTTCGCTATCTGTATAAACATGGAAATATCTACACTGTTATCTCTATAAACATGGAAATATCTACACCACCATCTGTATAAACATGCAAATATCTACAGAGTCATCTGTATAAACATGGAAATATCTACACCACCATATCTATAAACATGGAAATATCTACAGTGCCATCTGTATACCCGTGGAAATACCTACCCAGCCATCTGTGTAACCACGGAAATATCTACTCCGCTATCTCTATAAACATGGAAATACGTACAAGGCTATCTCTATAAATATGGAAATATCTACACTGCAATCTCTATAAACATGGAAATATCTACACCGCCATCACTATAAACATGGAAATATCTACATCGCTATCTGTATTAACATGGAAATGGATCCACCGCTATCAGTATAAACACTGAAATATCTACACCGCTATCTGTATAAACATGGAAATATGTACAACGCTATCTGTATAAACATGGAAATATCTACACCGCTATCTGTATAAACATGGAAATATCTACACAGCTATCTCTATAAACATGGAAATAGCTACACTGCTATCTGTATAAACATAGAAATAGCGACACCGTTATCTGTATAAACATGGAAATATCTACACCGCCCTCTGTAAAAACATGAAGATATCTACACAGTCATCTGTATAAACTTGGAAATATCTACACCTCCATCTGTATAAACATGGAAATATCTACACTGCCATCTGTATACACATGGAAATATCTACACAGCCATCTGAAGAAACATGGAAATATGTACACCGCTATCTGTAAAAACATGGAAATAACTACACCGCTATCTTTATAAACTTGGAAATATCTACACCGCCTTCTGTATAAACATGGAAATATCTACACCGCTATCTGTATAAACATGGAAATACTAACACCGTTATCTGTATAAACATTGAAATATCTACACCGCTATCTGTATAAAGATGGAAATATCTACAACGCTATCTGTGTAAACATGGAAATATCTACACACCTATCTGTGTAAACATGGAAATATCTACACCGCTATCTGTATAAACATGGAAATATCTACACCGCTATCTGTATAAACATGGAAATACCAAAACGGCTATCTGTATAAACATGGAAATATCTACAACGCTATCTGTATAAATACGGAAATATTCTCACCACTATCACTATAAACCTGGAAATACCTGCAACACTGTCTGTATAAATACGGAAATAACCTCACCACTATCTCTATAAACATGGAAATACCTACACCGCCATATCTATACACATGGAAATACCTACAGCGCCATCTCTATACACATGGAAATATCTACACCACTATCTCTATAAACATAGAAATATCTACATTGCAATCTCTATAAACATGGAAATATCTACACCGCCATCTCTATAAACATGGAAATATCTACATCGCTATCTGTATAAATATGGAAATATCTCCACCGCTATCAGTATAAACATGGAAATATCTACACCGATATCTGTATAAACATGGAAATATCTACACCGCTATCTGTATAAACATGGAAATATCTACAATGCTATCTGTGTAAACATGTAAGTATCTACACAGATATCTGTGTAAACTTGCAAACATCTACACAGCTATCTGTGTAAAGATCGAAATGTCTACAGCGCAATCTGTGCAAAGATGGAAATATCTACACCGCTATCTCTGTAAACATGGAAATATCTACACCGCTATCTGTATCAACATGGAAATATCTACTTCGCTATCTGTATAAACATGGAAATATCTACACTGTTATCTCTATAAACATGGAAATATCTACACCACCATCTGTATAAACATGCAAATATCTACAGAGTCATCTGTATAAACATGGAAATATCTACACCACCATATCTATAAACATGGAAATATCTACAGTGCCATCTGTATACCCGTGGAAATACCTACCCAGCCATCTGTGTAACCACGGAAATATCTACTCCGCTATCTCTATAAACATGGAAATACGTACAACGCTATCTCTATAAATATGGAAATATCTACACTGCAATCTCTATAAACATGGAAATATCTACACCGCAATCACTACAAACATGGAAATATCTACATCGCTATCTGTATTAACATGGAAATAGCTCCACCGCTATCAGTATAAACACTGAAATATCTACACCGCTATCTGTATAAACATGGAAATATGTACAACGCTATCTGTATAAACATGGAAATATCTACACCGCTATCTGTATAAACATGGAAATATCTACACAGCTATCTCTATAAACATGGAAATAGCTACACTGCTATCTGTATAAACATAGAAATAGCGACACCGTTATCTGTATAAACATGGAAATATCTACACCGCCCTCTGTAAAAACATGAAGATATCTACACAGTCATCTGTATAAAATTGGAAATATCTACACCTCCATCTGTATAAACATGGAAATATCTACACTGCCATCTGTATACACATGGAAATATCTACACAGCCATCTGAAGAAACATGGAAGTATGTACACCGCTATCTGTATAAACATGGAAATAACTACACCGCTATCTTTATAAACTTGGAAATATCTACACCGCCTTCTGTATAAACATGGAAATATCTACACCGCTATCTGTATAAACATGGAATTACCAACACCGTTATCTGTATAAACATTGAAATATCTACACCGCTATCTGTATAAAGATGGAAATATCTACAACGCTATCTGTGTAAACATGGAAATATCTACACAGCTATCTGTGTAAACATGGAAATATCTACACTGCTATCTGTATAAACATGGAAATATCTACACCGCTATCTGTATAAACATGGAAATACCAAAACGGCTATCTGTATAAACATGGAAATATCTACAACGCTATCTGTATAAATACGGAAATATCCTCACCACTATCTCTATAAACATGGAAATACCTACACCGCCATATCTATACACATGGAAATACCTACAACGCCATCTCTATACACATGGAAATATCTACACCACTATCTCTATAAACATAGAAATATCTACATTGCAATCTCTATAAACATGGAAATATCTACAATGCTATCTGTGTAAACATGGAAGTATCTACACAGATATCTGTGTAAACTTGCAAATATCTACACAGCTATCTGTGTAAAGATCGAAATGTCTACAGCGCAATCTGTGCAAAGATGGAAATATCTACACCGCTATCTCTGTAAACATGGAAATATCTACACCGCTATCTGTATCAACATGGAAATATCTACTTCGCTATCTGTATAAACATGGAAATATCTACACTGTTATCTCTATAAACATGGAAATATCTACACCACCATCTGTATAAACATGCAAATATCTAGAGTCATCTGTATAAACATGGAAATATCTACACCACCATATCTATAAACATGGAAATATCTACAGTGCCATCTGTATACCCGTAGAAATACCTACCCAGCCATCTGTGTAACCACGGAAATATCTACTCCGCTATCTCTATAAACATGGAAATACGTACAACGCTATCTCTATAAATATGGAAATAGCTACACTGCAATCTCTATAAACATGGAAATATCTACACCGCAATCACTACAAACATGGAAATATCTACATCGCTATCTGTATTAACATGGAAATAGCTCCACCGCTATCAGTATAAACACTGAAATATCTACACCGCTATCTGTATAAACATGGAAATATGTACAACGCTATCTGTATAAACATGGAAATATCTACACCGCTATCTGTATAAACATGGAAATATCTACACAGCTATCTCTATAAACATGGAAATAGCTACACTGCTATCTGTATAAACATAGAAATAGCGACACCGTTATCTGTATAACCATGGAAATATCTACACCGCCCTCTGTAAAAACATGAAGATATCTACACAGTCATCTGTATAAACTTGGAAATATCTACACCTCCATCTGTATAAACATGGAAATATCTACACTGCCATCTGTATACACATGGATATATCTACACAGCCATCTAAAGAAACATGGAAGTACGTACACCGCTATCTGTATAAACATGGAAATAACTACACCGCTAGATTTATAAACTTGGAAATATCTACACCGCCTTCTGTATAAACATGGAAATATCTACACCGCTATCTGTATAAACATGGAAATACCAACACCGTTATCTGTATAAACATTGAAATATCTACACCGCTATCTGTATAAAGATGGAAATATCTACAACGCTATCTGTGTAAACATGGAAATATCTACACAGCTATCTGTGTAAACATGGAAATATCTACACCGCTATCTGTATAAACATGGAAATATCTACACCGCTATCTGTATAAACATGGAAATACCAAAACGGCTATCTGTATAAACATGGAAATATCTACAACGCTATCTGTATAAATACGGAAATATCCTCACCACTATCTCTATAAACATGGAAATACCTACACCGCCATATCTATACACATGGAAATACCTACAACGCCATCTCTATACACATGGAAATATCTACACCACTATCTCTATAAACATAGAAATATCTACATTGCAATCTCTATAAACATGGAAATATCTACATCGCTATCTGTATAAATATGGAAATATCTCCACCGCTATCAGTATAAACATGGAAATATCTACACCGATATCTGTATAAACATGGAAATATCTACACCGCTATCTGTATAAACATGGAAATATCTACAATGCTATCTGTGTAAACATGGAAGTATCTACACAGATATCTGTGTAAACTTGCAAATATCTACACAGCTATCTGTGTAAAGATCGAAATGTCTACAGCGCAATCTGTGCAAAGATGGAAATATCTACACCGCTATCTCTGTAAACATGGAAATATCTACACCGCTATCTGTATCAACATGGAAATATCTACTTCGCTATCTGTATAAACATGGAAATATCTACACTGTTATCTCTATAAACATGGAAATATCTACACCACCATCTGTATAAACATGCAAATATCTAGAGTCATCTGTATAAACATGGAAATATCTACACCACCATATCTATAAACATGGAAATATCTACAGTGCCATCTGTATACCCGTGGAAATAGCTACCCAGCCATCTGTGTAACCATGGAAATATCTACTCCGCTATCTCTATAAACATGGAAATACGTACAACGCTATCTCTATAAATATGGAAATATCTACACTGCAATCTCTATAAACATGGAAATATCTACACCGCCATCACCATAAACATGGAAATATCTACATCGCTATCTGTATTAACATGGAAATGGCTCCACCGCTATCAGTATAAACACTGAAATATCTACACCGCTATCTGTATAAACATGGAAATATGTACAACGCTATCTGTATAAACATGGAAATATCTACACGGCTATCTGTATAAACATGGAAATATCTACACAGCTATCTCTATAAACATGGAAATAGCTACACTGCTATCTGTATAAACATAGAAATAGCGACACCGTTATCTGTATAAACATGGAAATATCTACACCGCCCTCTGTAAAAACATGAAGATATCTACACAGTCATCTGTATAAACTTGGAAATATCTACACCTCCATCTGTATAAACATGGAAATATCTACACTGCCATCTGTATACACATGGAAATATCTACACAGCCATCTGAAGAAACATGGAAATATGTACACCGCTATCTGTATAAACATGGAAATAACTACACCGCTATCTTTATAAACTTGGAAATATCTACATCGCCTTCTGTATAAACATGGAAATATCTACACCGCTATCTGTATAAACATGGAAATACTAACACCGTTATCTGTATAAACATTGAAATATCTACACCGCTATCTGTATAAAGATGGAAATATCTACAACGCTATCTGTGTAAACATGGAAATATCTACACACCTATCTGTGTAAACATGGAAATATCTACACCGCTATCTGTATAAACATGGAAATATCTACACCGCTATCTGTATAAACATGGAAATACCAAAACGGCTATCTGTATAAACATGGAAATATCTACAACGCTATCTGTATAAATACGGAAATATCCTCACCACTATCACTATAAACCTGGAAATACCTACAACGCTATCTGCATAAATACGGAAATATCCTCACCACTATCTCTATAAACATGGAAATACCTACACCGCCATATCTATACACATGGAAATACCTACACCGCCATCTCTGTACACATGGAAATATCTACACCACTATCTCTATAAACATAGAAATATCTACATTGCAATCTCTATAAACATGGAAATATCTACACCGCCATCTCTATAAACATGGAAATATCTACATCGCTATCTGTATAAATATGGAAATATCTCCACCGCTATCAGTATAAACATGGAGATATCTACACCGATATCTGTATAAACATGGAAATATCTACACCGCTATCTGTATAAACATGGAAATATCTACAACGCTATCTGTGTAAACATGGAAGTATCTACACAGATATCTGTGTAAACTTGCAAATATCTACACAGCTATCTGTGTAAAGATCGAAATGTCTACAGCGCAATCTGTGCAAAGATGGAAATATCTACACCGCTATCTCTGTAAACATGGAAATATCTACACCGCTATCTGTATCAACATGGAAATATCTACTTCGCTATCTTTATAAACATGGAAATATCTACACTGTTATCTCTATAAACATGGAAATATCTACACCACCATCTGTATAAACATGCAAATATCTACAGAGTCATCTGTATAAACATGGAAATATCTACACCACCATATCTATAAACATGGAAATATCTACAGTGCCATCTGTATACCCGTGGAAATACCTACCCAGCCATCTGTGTAACCACGGAAATATCTACTCCGCTATCTCTATAAACATGGAAATACGTACAACGCTATCTCTATAAATATGGAAATATCTACACTGCAATCTCTATAAACATGGAAATATCTACACCGCCATCACTATAAACATGGAAATATCTACATCGCTATCTGTATTAACATGGAAATGGATCCACCGCTATCAGTATAAACACTGAAATATCTACACCGCTATCTGTATAAACATGGAAATATGTACAACGCTATCTGTATAAACATGGAAATATCTACACCGCTATCTGTATAAACATGGAAATATCTACACAGCTATCTCTATAAACATGGAAATAGCTACACTGCTATCTGTATAAACATAGAAATAGCGACACCGTTATCTGTATAAACATGGAAATATCTACACCGCCCTCTGTAAAAACATGAAGATATCTACACAGTCATCTGTATAAACTTGGAAATATCTACACCTCCATCTGTATAAACATGGAAATATCTACACTGCCATCTGTATACACATGGAAATATCTACACAGCCATCTGAAGAAACATGGAAATATGTACACCGCTATCTGTAAAAACATGGAAATAACTACACCGCTATCTTTATAAACTTGGAAATATCTACACCGCCTTCTGTATAAACATGGAAATATCTACACCGCTATCTGTATAAACATGGAAATACTAACACCGTTATCTGTATAAACATTGAAATATCTACACCGCTATCTGTATAAAGATGGAAATATCTACAACGCTATCGGTGTAAACATGGAAATATCTACACACCTATCTGTGTAAACATGGAAATATCTACACCGCTATCTGTATAAACATGGAAATATCTACACCGCTATCTGTATAAACATGGAAATACCAAAACGGCTATCTGTATAAACATGGAAATATCTACAACGCTATCTGTATAAATACGGAAATATTCTCACCACTATCACTATAAACCTGGAAATACCTGCAACACTGTCTGTATAAATACGGAAATAACCTCACCACTATCTCTATAAACATGGAAATACCTACACCGCCATATCTATACACATGGAAATACCTACAACGCCATCTCTATACACATGGAAATATCTACACCACTATCTCTATAAACATAGAAATATCTACATTGCAATCTCTATAAACATGGAAATATCTACACCGCCATCTCTATAAACATGGAAATATCTACATCGCTATCTGTATAAATATGGAAATATCTCCACCGCTATCAGTATAAACATGGAAATATCTACACCGATATCTGTATAAACATGGAAATATCTACACCGCTATCTGTATAAACATGGAAATATCTACAATGCTATCTGTGTAAACATGTAAGTATCTACACAGATATCTGTGTAAACTTGCAAACATCTACACAGCTATCTGTGTAAAGATCGAAATGTCTACAGCGCAATCTGTGCAAAGATGGAAATATCTACACCGCTATCTCTGTAAACATGGAAATATCTACACCGCTATCTGTATCAACATGGAAATATCTACTTCGCTATCTGTATAAACATGGAAATATCTACACTGTTATCTCTATAAACATGGAAATATCTACACCACCATCTGTATAAACATGCAAATATCTACAGAGTCATCTGTATAAACATGGAAATATCTACACCACCATATCTATAAACATGGAAATATCTACAGTGCCATCTGTATACCCGTGGAAATACCTACCCAGCCATCTGTGTAACCACGGAAATATCTACTCCGCTATCTCTATAAACATGGAAATACGTACAACGCTATCTCTATAAATATGGAAATATCTACACTGCAATCTCTATAAACATGGAAATATCTACACCGCAATCACTACAAACATGGAAATATCTACATCGCTATCTGTATTAACATGGAAATAGCTCCACCGCTATCAGTATAAACACTGAAATATCTACACCGCTATCTGTATAAACATGGAAATATGTACAACGCTATCTGTATAAACATGGAAATATCTACACCGCTATCTGTATAAACATGGAAATATCTACACAGCTATCTCTATAAACATGGAAATAGCTACACTGCTATCTGTATAAACATAGAAATAGCGACACCGTTATCTGTATAAACATGGAAATATCTACACCGCCCTCTGTAAAAACATGAAGATATCTACACAGTCATCTGTATAAACTTGGAAATATCTACACCTCCATCTGTATAAACATGGAAATATCTACACTGCCATCTGTATACACATGGAAATATCTACACAGCCATCTGAAGAAACATGGAAGTATGTACACCGCTATCTGTATAAACATGGAAATAACTACACCGCTATCTTTATAAACTTGGAAATATCTACACCGCCTTCTGTATAAACATGGAAATATCTACACCGCTATCTGTATAAACATGGAATTACCAACACCGTTATCTGTATAAACATTGAAATATCTACACCGCTATCTGTATAAAGATGGAAATATCTACAACGCTATCTGTGTAAACATGGAAATATCTACACAGCTATCTGTGTAAACATGGAAATATCTACACTGCTATCTGTATAAACATGGAAATATCTACACCGCTATCTGTATAAACATGGAAATACCAAAACGGCTATCTGTATAAACATGGAAATATCTACAACGCTATCTGTATAAATACGGAAATATCCTCACCACTATCTCTATAAACATGGAAATACCTACACCGCCATATCTATACACATGGAAATACCTACAACGCCATCTCTATACACATGGAAATATCTACACCACTATCTCTATAAACATAGAAATATCTACATTGCAATCTCTATAAACATGGAAATATCTACACCGCCGTCTCTATAAACATGGAAATATCTACATCGCTATCTGTATAAATATGGAAATATCTCCACCGCTATCAGTATAAACATGGAAATATCTACACCGATATCTGTATAAACATGGAAATATCTACACCGCTATCTGTATAAACATGGAAATATCTACAATGCTATCTGTGTAAACATGGAAGTATCTACACAGATATCTGTGTAAACTTGCAAATATCTACACAGCTATCTGTGTAAAGATCGAAATGTCTACAGCGCAATCTGTGCAAAGATGGAAATATCTACACCGCTATCTCTGTAAACATGGAAATATCTACACCGCTATCTGTATCAACATGGAAATATCTACTTCGCTATCTGTATAAACATGGAAATATCTACACTGTTATCTCTATAAACATGGAAATATCTACACCACCATCTGTATAAACATGCAAATATCTAGAGTCATCTGTATAAACATGGAAATATCTACACCACCATATCTATAAACATGGAAATATCTACAGTGCCATCTGTATACCCGTAGAAATACCTACCCAGCCATCTGTGTAACCACGGAAATATCTACTCCGCTATCTCTATAAACATGGAAATACGTACAACGCTATCTCTATAAATATGGAAATAGCTACACTGCAATCTCTATAAACATGGAAATATCTACACCGCAATCACTACAAACATGGAAATATCTACATCGCTATCTGTATTAACATGGAAATAGCTCCACCGCTATCAGTATAAACACTGAAATATCTACACCGCTATCTGTATAAACATGGAAATATGTACAACGCTATCTGTATAAACATGGAAATATCTACACCGCTATCTGTATAAACATGGAAATATCTACACAGCTATCTCTATAAACATGGAAATAGCTACACTGCTATCTGTATAAACATAGAAATAGCGACACCGTTATCTGTATAACCATGGAAATATCTACACCGCCCTCTGTAAAAACATGAAGATATCTACACAGTCATCTGTATAAACTTGGAAATATCTACACCTCCATCTGTATAAACATGGAAATATCTACACTGCCATCTGTATACACATGGATATATCTACACAGCCATCTAAAGAAACATGGAAGTATGTACACCGCTATCTGTATAAACATGGAAATAACTACACCGCTAGATTTATAAACTTGGAAATATCTACACCGCCTTCTGTATAAACATGGAAATATCTACACCACCATATCTATAAACATGGAAATATCTACAGTGCCATCTGTATACCCGTGGAAATACCTACCCAGCCATCTGTGTAACCACGGAAATATCTACTCCGCTATCTCTATAAACATGGAAATACGTACAACGCTATCTCTATAAATATGGAAATATCTACACTGCAATCTCTATAAACATGGAAATATCTACACCGCAATCACTACAAACATGGAAATATCTACATCGCTATCTGTATTAACATGGAAATAGCTCCACCACTATCAGTATAAACACTGAAATATCTACACCGCTATCTGTATAAACATGGAAATATGTACAACGCTATCTGTATAAACATGGAAATATCTACACCGCTATCTGTATAAACATGGAAATATCTACACAGCTATCTCTATAAACATGGAAATAGCTACACTGCTATCTGTATAAACATAGAAATAGCGACACCGTTATCTGTATAAACATGGAAATATCTACACCGCCCTCTGTAAAAACATGAAGATATCTACACAGTCATCTGTATAAACTTGGAAATATCTACACCTCCATCTGTATAAACATGGAAATATCTACACTGCCATCTGTATACACATGGAAATATCTACACAGCCATCTGAAGAAACATGGAAGTATGTACACCGCTATCTGTATAAACATGGAAATAACTACACCGCTATCTTTATAAACTTGGAAATATCTACACCGCCTTCTGTATAAACATGGAAATATCTACACCGCTATCTGTATAAACATGGAATTACCAACACCGTTATCTGTATAAACATTGAAATATCTACACCGCTATCTGTATAAAGATGGAAATATCTACAACGCTATCTGTGTAAACATGGAAATATCTACACAGCTATCTGTGTAAACATGGAAATATCTACACTGCTATCTGTATAAACATGGAAATATCTACACCGCTATCTGTATAAACATGGAAATACCAAAACGGCTATCTGTATAAACATGGAAATATCTACAACGCTATCTGTATAAATACGGAAATATCCTCACCACTATCTCTATAAACATGGAAATACCTACACCGCCATATCTATACACATGGAAATACCTACAACGCCATCTCTGTACACATGGAAATATCTACACCACTATCTCTATAAACATAGAAATATCTACATTGCAATCTCTATAAACATGGAAATATCTACACCGCCATCTCTATAAACATGGAAATATCTACATCGCTATCTGTATAAATATGGAAATATCTCCACCGCTATCAGTATAAACATGGAAATATCTACACCGATATCTGTATAAACATGGAAATATCTACACCGCTATCTGTATAAACATGGAAATATCTACAACGCTATCTGTGTAAACATGGAAGTATCTACACAGATATCTGTGTAAACTTGCAAATATCTACACAGCTATCTGTGTAAAGATCGAAATGTCTACAGCGCAATCTGTGCAAAGATGGAAATATCTACACCGCTATCTCTGTAAACATGGAAATATCTACACCGCTATCTGTATCAACATGGAAATATCTACTTCGCTATCTGTATAAACATGGAAATATCTACACTGTTATCTCTATAAACATGGAAATATCTACACCACCATCTGTATAAACATGCAAATATCTACAGAGTCATCTGTATAAACATGGAAATATCTACACCACCATATCTATAAACATGGAAATATCTACAGTGCCATCTGTATACCCGTGGAAATACCTACCCAGCCATCTGTGTAACCACGGAAATATCTACTCCGCTATCTCTATAAACATGGAAATACGTACAAGGCTATCTCTATAAATATGGAAATATCTACACTGCAATCTCTATAAACATGGAAATATCTACACCGCCATCACTATAAACATGGAAATATCTACATCGCTATCTGTATTAACATGGAAATGGATCCACCGCTATCAGTATAAACACTGAAATATCTACACCGCTATCTGTATAAACATGGAAATATGTACAACGCTATCTGTATAAACATGGAAATATCTACACCGCTATCTGTATAAACATGGAAATATCTACACAGCTATCTCTATAAACATGGAAATAGCTACACTGCTATCTGTATAAACATAGAAATAGCGACACCGTTATCTGTATAAACATGGAAATATCTACACCGCCCTCTGTAAAAACATGAAGATATCTACACAGTCATCTGTATAAACTTGGAAATATCTACACCTCCATCTGTATAAACATGGAAATATCTACACTGCCATCTGTATACACATGGAAATATCTACACAGCCATCTGAAGAAACATGGAAATATGTACACCGCTATCTGTAAAAACATGGAAATAACTACACCGCTATCTTTATAAACTTGGAAATATCTACACCGCCTTCTGTATAAACATGGAAATATCTACACCGCTATCTGTATAAACATGGAAATACTAACACCGTTATCTGTATAAACATTGAAATATCTACACCGCTATCTGTATAAAGATGGAAATATCTACAACGCTATCTGTGTAAACATGGAAATATCTACACACCTATCTGTGTAAACATGGAAATATCTACACCGCTATCTGTATAAACATGGAAATATCTACACCGCTATCTGTATAAACATGGAAATACCAAAACGGCTATCTGTATAAACATGGAAATATCTACAACGCTATCTGTATAAATACGGAAATATTCTCACCACTATCACTATAAACCTGGAAATACCTGCAACACTGTCTGTATAAATACGGAAATAACCTCACCACTATCTCTATAAACATGGAAATACCTACACCGCCATATCTATACACATGGAAATACCTACAGCGCCATCTCTATAAACATGGAAATATCTACACCACTATCTCTATAAACATAGAAATATCTACATTGCAATCTCTATAAACATGGAAATATCTACACCGCCATCTCTATAAACATGGAAATATCTACATCGCTATCTGTATAAATATGGAAATATCTCCACCGCTATCAGTATAAACATGGAAATATCTACACCGATATCTGTATAAACATGGAAATATCTACACCGCTATCTGTATAAACATGGAAATATCTACAATGCTATCTGTGTAAACATGTAAGTATCTACACAGATATCTGTGTAAACTTGCAAACATCTACACAGCTATCTGTGTAAAGATCGAAATGTCTACAGCGCAATCTGTGCAAAGATGGAAATATCTACACCGCTATCTCTGTAAACATGGAAATATCTACACCGCTATCTGTATCAACATGGAAATATCTACTTCGCTATCTGTATAAACATGGAAATATCTACACTGTTATCTCTATAAACATGGAAATATCTACACCACCATCTGTATAAACATGCAAATATCTACAGAGTCATCTGTATAAACATGGAAATATCTACACCACCATATCTATAAACATGGAAATATCTACAGTGCCATCTGTATACCCGTGGAAATACCTACCCAGCCATCTGTGTAACCACGGAAATATCTACTCCGCTATGTCTATAAACATGGAAATACGTACAACGCTATCTCTATAAATATGGAAATATCTACACTGCAATCTCTATAAACATGGAAATATCTACACCGCAATCACTACAAACATGGAAATATCTACATCGCTATCTGTATTAACATGGAAATAGCTCCACCGCTATCAGTATAAACACTGAAATATCTACACCGCTATCTGTATAAACATGGAAATATGTACAACGCTATCTGTATAAACATGGAAATATCTACACCGCTATCTGTATAAACATGGAAATATCTACACAGCTATCTCTATAAACATGGAAATAGCTACACTGCTATCTGTATAAACATAGAAATAGCGACACCGTTATCTGTATAAACATGGAAATATCTACACCGCCCTCTGTAAAAACATGAAGATATCTACACAGTCATCTGTATAAAATTGGAAATATCTACACCTCCATCTGTATAAACATGGAAATATCTACACTGCCATCTGTATACACATGGAAATATCTACACAGCCATCTGAAGAAACATGGAAGTATGTACACCGCTATCTGTATAAACATGGAAATAACTACACCGCTATCTTTATAAACTTGGAAATATCTACACCGCCTTCTGTATAAACATGGAAATATCTACACCGCTATCTGTATAAACATGGAATTACCAACACCGTTATCTGTATAAACATTGAAATATCTACACCGCTATCTGTATAAAGATGGAAATATCTACAACGCTATCTGTGTAAACATGGAAATATCTACACAGCTATCTGTGTAAACATGGAAATATCTACACTGCTATCTGTATAAACATGGAAATATCTACACCGCTATCTGTATAAACATGGAAATACCAAAACGGCTATCTGTATAAACATGGAAATATCTACAACGCTATCTGTATAAATACGGAAATATCCTCACCACTATCTCTATAAACATGGAAATACCTACACCGCCATATCTATACACATGGAAATACCTACAACGCCATCTCTATACACATGGAAATATCTACACCACTATCTCTATAAACATAGAAATATCTACATTGCAATCTCTATAAACATGGAAATATCTACAATGCTATCTGTGTAAACATGGAAGTATCTACACAGATATCTGTGTAAACTTGCAAATATCTACACAGCTATCTGTGTAAAGATCGAAATGTCTACAGCGCAATCTGTGCAAAGATGGAAATATCTACACCGCTATCTCTGTAAACATGGAAATATCTACACCGCTATCTGTATCAACATGGAAATATCTACTTCGCTATCTGTATAAACATGGAAATATCTACACTGTTATCTCTATAAACATGGAAATATCTACACCACCATCTGTATAAACATGCAAATATCTAGAGTCATCTGTATAAACATGGAAATATCTACACCACCATATCTATAAACATGGAAATATCTACAGTGCCATCTGTATACCCGTAGAAATACCTACCCAGCCATCTGTGTAACCACGGAAATATCTACTCCGCTATCTCTATAAACATGGAAATACGTACAACGCTATCTCTATAAATATGGAAATAGCTACACTGCAATCTCTATAAACATGGAAATATCTACACCGCAATCACTACAAACATGGAAATATCTACATCGCTATCTGTATTAACATGGAAATAGCTCCACCGCTATCAGTATAAACACTGAAATATCTACACCGCTATCTGTATAAACATGGAAATATGTACAACGCTATCTGTATAAACATGGAAATATCTACACCGCTATCTGTATAAACATGGAAATATCTACACAGCTATCTCTATAAACATGGAAATAGCTACACTGCTATCTGTATAAACATAGAAATAGCGACACCGTTATCTGTATAACCATGGAAATATCTACACCGCCCTCTGTAAAAACATGAAGATATCTACACAGTCATCTGTATAAACTTGGAAATATCTACACCTCCATCTGTATAAACATGGAAATATCTACACTGCCATCTGTATACACATGGATATATCTACACAGCCATCTAAAGAAACATGGAAGTATGTACACCGCTATCTGTATAAACATGGAAATAACTACACCGCTAGATTTATGAACTTGGAAATATCTACACCGCCTTCTGTATAAACATGGAAATATCTACACCGCTATCTGTATAAACATGGAAATACCAACACCGTTATCTGTATAAACATTGAAATATCTACACCGCTATCTGTATAAAGATGGAAATATCTACAACGCTATCTGTGTAAACATGGAAATATCTACACAGCTATCTGTGTAAACATGGAAATATCTACACCGCTATCTGTATAAACATGGAAATATCTACACCGCTATCTGTATAAACATGGAAATACCAAAACGGCTATCTGTATAAACATGGAAATATCTACAACGCTATCTGTATAAATACGGAAATATCCTCACCACTATCTCTATAAACATGGAAATACCTACACCGCCATATCTATACACATGGAAATACCTACAACGCCATCTCTATACACATGGAAATATCTACACCACTATCTCTATAAACATAGAAATATCTACATTGCAATCTCTATAAACATGGAAATATCTACATCGCTATCTGTATAAATATGGAAATATCTCCACCGCTATCAGTATAAACATGGAAATATCTACACCGATATCTGTATAAACATGGAAATATCTACACCGCTATCTGTATAAACATGGAAATATCTACAATGCTATCTGTGTAAACATGGAAGTATCTACACAGATATCTGTGTAAACTTGCAAATATCTACACAGCTATCTGTGTAAAGATCGAAATGTCTACAGCGCAATCTGTGCAAAGATGGAAATATCTACACCGCTATCTCTGTAAACATGGAAATATCTACACCGCTATCTGTATCAACATGGAAATATCTACTTCGCTATCTGTATAAACATGGAAATATCTACACTGTTATCTCTATAAACATGGAAATATCTACACCACCATCTGTATAAACATGCAAATATCTAGAGTCATCTGTATAAACATGGAAATATCTACACCACCATATCTATAAACATGGAAATATCTACAGTGCCATCTGTATACCCGTGGAAATAGCTACCCAGCCATCTGTGTAACCATGGAAATATCTACTCCGCTATCTCTATAAACATGGAAATACGTACAACGCTATCTCTATAAATATGGAAATATCTACACTGCAATCTCTATAAACATGGAAATATCTACACCGCCATCACCATAAACATGGAAATATCTACATCGCTATCTGTATTAACATGGAAATGGCTCCACCGCTATCAGTATAAACACTGAAATATCTACACCGCTATCTGTATAAACATGGAAATATGTACAACGCTATCTGTATAAACATGGAAATATCTACACGGCTATCTGTATAAACATGGAAATATCTACACAGCTATCTCTATAAACATGGAAATAGCTACACTGCTATCTGTATAAACATAGAAATAGCGACACCGTTATCTGTATAAACATGGAAATATCTACACCGCCCTCTGTAAAAACATGAAGATATCTACACAGTCATCTGTATAAACTTGGAAATATCTACACCTCCATCTGTATAAACATGGAAATATCTACACTGCCATCTGTATACACATGGAAATATCTACACAGCCATCTGAAGAAACATGGAAGTACATACACCGCTATCTGTATAAACATGGAAATAACTACACCGCTATCTTTATAAACTTGGAAATATCTACACCGCCTTCTGTATAAACATGGAAATATCTACACCGCTATCTGTATAAACATGGAAATACCAACACCGTTATCTGTATAAACATTGAAATATCTACACCGCTATCTGTATAAAGATAGAAATATCTACAACGCTATCTGTGTAACCATGGAAATATCTGCACACCTATCTGTGTAAACATGGAAATATCTACACTGCTATCTGTATAAACATGGAAATATCTACACCGCTATCTGTATAAAAATGGAAATACCAAAACGGCTATCTGTATAAACATGGAAATATCTACAACGCTATCTGTATAAATACGGAAATATCCTCACCACTATCACTATATACCTGGAAATACCTACAACGCTATCTGTATAAATACGGAAATATCCTCACCACTATCTCTATAAACATGGAAATACCTACACCGCCATATCTATACACATGGAAATACCTACAACGCCATCTCTATGCACATGGAAATATCTACACCACTATCTCTATAAACATAGAAATATCTACATTGCAATCTCTATAAACATGGAAATATCTACACCGCCATCTCTATAAACATGGAAATATCTACATCGCTATCTGTATAAATATGGAAATATCTCCACCGCTATCAGTATAAACATGGAAATATCTACACCGATATCTGTATAAACATGGAAATATCTACACCGCTATCTGTATAAACATGGAAATATCTACAATGCTATCTGTGTAAACATGGAAGTATCTACACAGATATCTGTGTAAACTTGCAAATATCTACACAGCTATCTGTGTAAAGATGGAAATGTCTACAGCAAAATCTGTGCAAAGATGGAAATATCTACACCGCTATCTCTGTAAACATGGAAATATCTACACCGCTATCTGTATCAACATGGAAATATCTACTTCGCTATCTGTATAAACATGGAAATATCTACACTGTTATCTCTATAAACATGGAAATATCTACACCACCATCTGTATAAACATGCAAATATCTAGAGTCATCTGTATAAACATGGAAATATCTACACCACCATATCTATAAACATGGAAATATCTACAGTGCCATCTGTATACCCGTGGAAATACCTACCCAGCCATCTGTGTAACCACGGAAATATCTACTCCGCTATCTCTATAAACATGGAAATACGTACAACGCTATCTCTATAAATATGGAAATATCTACACTGCAATCTCTATAAACATGGAAATATCTACACCGCAATCACTACAAACATGGAAATATCTACATCGCTATCTGTATTAACATGGAAATAGCACCACTGCTATCAGTATAAACACTGAAATATCTACACCGCTATCTGTATAAACATGGAAATATGTACAACGCTATCTGTATAAACATGGAAATATCTACACCGCTATCTGTATAAACATGGAAATATCTACACAGCTATCTCTATAAACATGGAAATAGCTACACTGCTATCTGTATAAACATAGAAATAGCGACACCGTTATCTGTATAAACATGGAAATATCTACACCGCCCTCTGTAAAAACATGAAGATATCTACACAGTCATCTGTATAAACTTGGAAATATCTACACCTCCATCTGTATAAACATGGAAATATCTACACTGCCATCTGTATACACATGGAAATATCTACACAGCCTTCTGAAGAAACATGGAAGTATGTACACCGCTATCTGTATAAACATGGAAATAACTACACCGCTATCTTTATAAACTTGGAAATATCTACACCGCCTTCTGTATAAACATGGAAATATCTACACCGCTATCTGTATAAACATGGAAATACCAACACCGTTATCTGTATAAACATCGAAATATCTACACCGCTATCTGTATAAAGATGGAAATATCTACAACGCTATCTGTGTAAACATGGAAATATCTACACACCTATCTGTGTAAACATGGAAATATCTACACCGCTATCTGTATAAACATGGAAATATCTACACCGCTATCTTTATAAACATGGAAATACCAAAACGGCTATCTGTATAAACATGGAAATATCTACAACGCTATCTGTATAAATACGGAAATATCCTCACCACTATCACTATAAACCTGGAAATACCTACAACGCTATCTGTATAAATACGGAAATATCCTCACCACTATCTCTATAAACATGGAAATACCTACACCGCCATATCTATACACATGGAAATACCTACACCGCCATCTCTGTACACATGGAAATATCTACACCACTATCTCTATAAACATAGAAATATCTACATTGCAATCTCTATAAACATGGAAATATCTACACCGCCATCTCTATAAACATGGAAATATCTACATCGCTATCTGTATAAATATGGAAATATCTCCACCGCTATCAGTATAAACATGGAAATATCTACACCGATATCTGTATAAACATGGAAATATCTACACCGCTATCTGTATAAACATGGAAATATCTACAACGCTATCTGTGTAAACATGGAACTATCTACACAGATATCTGTGTAAACTTGCAAATATCTACACAGCTATCTGTGTAAAGATCGAAATGTCTACAGCGCAATCTGTGCAAAGATGGAAATATCTACACAGCTATCTCTGTAAACATGGAAATATCTACACCGCTATCTGTATCAACATGGAAATATCTACTGCGCTATCTGTATAAACATGGAAATATCTACACTGTTATCTCTATAAACATGGAAATATCTACACCACCATCTGTATAAATATGCAAATATCTACAGAGTCATCTGTATAAACATGGAAATATCTACACCACCATATCTATAAACATGGAAATATCTACAGTGCCATCTGTATACCCTTGGAAATACCTACCCAGCCATCTGTGTAACCACGGAAATATCTACTCCGCTATCTCTATAAACATGGAAATACGTACCACGCTATCTCTATAAATATGGAAATATCTACACTGCAATCTCTATAAACATGGAAATATCTACACCGCAATCACTACAAACATGGAAATATCTACATCGCTATCTGTATTAACATGGAAATAGCTCCACCGCTATCAGTATAAACACTGAAATATCTACACCGCTATCTGTATAAACATGGAAATATGTACAACGCTATCTGTATAAACATGGAAATATCTACACCGCTATCTGTATAAACATGGAAATATCTACACAGCTATCTCTATAAACATGGAAATAGCTACACTGCTATCTGTATAAACATAAAAATAGCGACACCGTTATTTGTATAAACATGGAAATATCTACACCGCCCTCTGTAAAAACATCAAGATATCTACACAGTCATCTGTATAAACTTGGAAATATCTACACCTCCATCTGTATAAACATGGAAATATCTACACTGCCATCTGTATACACATGGAAATATCTACACAGCCATCTGAAGAAACATGGAAATATGTACACCGCTATCTGTATAAACATGGAAATAACTACACCGCTATCTTAATAAACTTGGAAATATCTACACCGCCTTCTGTATAAAAATGGAAATATCTACACCGCTATCTGTATAAACATGGAAATACTAACACCGTTATCTCTATAAACATTGAAATATCTACACCGCTATCTGTATAAAGATGGAAATATTTACAACGCTATCTGTGTAAACATGGAAATATCTACACACCTATCTGTGTAAACATGGAAATATCTACACCACTATCTGTATAAACATGGAAATATCTACACCGCTATCTGTATAAACATGGAAATACCAAAACGGCTATCTGTATAAACATGGAAATATCTACAACGCTATATGTATAAATACGGAAATATCCTCACCACTATCACTATAAACCTGGAAATACCTACAACGCTATCTGTATAAATACGGAAATATCCTCACCACTATCTCTATAAACATGGAAATACCTACACCGCCATATCTATACACATGGAAATACCTACAACGCCATCTCTATACACATGGAAATATCTACACCACTATCTCTATAAACATAGAAATATCTACATTGCAATCTCTATAAACATGGAAATATCTACACCGCCATCTCTATAAACATGGAAATATCTACATCGCTATCTGTATAAATATGGAAATATCTCCACCGCTATCAGTATAAACATGGAAATATCTACACCGATATCTGTATAAACATGGAAATATCTACACCGCTATCTGTATAAACATGGAAATATCTACAATGCTATCTGTGTAAACATGGAAGTATCTACACAGATATCTGTGTAAACTTGCAAATACCTACACAGCTATCTGTGTAAAGATCGAAATGTCTACAGCGCAATCTGTGCAAAGATGGAAATATCTACACCGCTATCTCTGTAAACATGGAAATATCTACACCGCTATCTGTATCAACATGGAAATATCTACTTCGCTATCTGTATAAACATGGAAATATCTACACTGTTATCTCTATAAACATGGAAATATCTACACCACCATCTGTATAAACATGCAAATATCTACAGAGTCATCTGTATAAACATGGAAATATCTACACCACCATATCTATAAACATGGAAATATCTACAGTGCCATCTGTATACCCGTGGAAATACCTACCCAGCCATCTGTGTAACCACGGAAATATCTACTCCGCTATCTCTATAAACATGGAAATACGTACAACGCTATCTCTATAAATATGGAAATATCTACACTGCAATCTCTATAAACATGGAAATATCTACACCGCAATCACTACAAACATGGAAATATCTACATCGCTATCTGTATTAACATGGAAATAGCTCCACCGCTATCAGTATAAACACTGAAATATCTACACCGCTATCTGTATAAACATGGAAATATGTACAACGCTATCTGTATAAACATGGAAATATCTACACCGCTATCTGTATAAACATGGAAATATCTACACAGCTATCTCTATAAACATGGAAATAGCTACACTGCTATCTGTATAAACATAGAAATAGCGACACCGTTATCTGAATAAACATGGAAATATCTACACCGCCCTCTGTAAAAACATGAAGATATCTACACAGTCATCTGTATAAACTTGGAAATATCTACACCTCCATCTGTATAAACATGGAAATATCTACACTGCCATCTGTATACACATGGAAATATCTACACAGCCATCTGAAGAAACATGGAAGTATGTACACCGCTATCTGTATAAACATGGAAATAACTACACCGCTATCTTTATAAACTTGGAAATATCTACACAGCCTTCTGTATAAACATGGAAATATCTACACCGCTATCTGTATAAACATGGAAATACTAACACCGTTATCTGTATAAACATTGAAATATCTACACCGCTATCTGTATAAAGATGGAAATATCTGCAACGCTATCTGTGTAAACATGGAAATATCTACACACCTATCTGTGTAAACATGGAAATATCTACACCGCTATCTGTATAAACATGGAAATATCTACACCGCTATCTGTATAAACATGGAAATACCAAAACGGCTATCTGTATAAACATGGAAATATCTACAACGCTATCTGTATAAATACGGAAATATCCTCACCACTATCACTATAAACCTGGAAATACCTACAACGCTATCTGTATAAATACGGAAATATCCTCACCACTATCTCTATAAACATGGAAATACCTACACCGCCATATCTATACACATGGAAATACCTACACCGCCATCTCTATACACATGGAAATATCTACACCACTATCTCTATAAACATAGAAATATCTACATTGCAATCTCTATAAACATGGAAATATCTACACCGCCATCTCTATAAACATGGAAATATCTACATCGCTATCTGTATAAATATGGAAATATCTCCACCGCTATCAGTATAAACATGGAAATATCTACACTGATATCTGTATAAACATGGAAATATCTACACCGCTATCTGTATAAACATGGAAATATCTACAACGCTATCTGTGTAAACATGGAAGTATCTACACAGATATCTGTGTAAACTTGCAAATATCTACACAGCTATCTGTGTAAAGATCGAAATGTCTACAGCGCAATCTGTGCAAAGATGGAAATATCTACACCGCTATCTCTGTAAACATGGAAATATCTACACCGCTATCTGTATCAACATGGAAATATCTACTTCGCTATCTGTATAAACATGGAAATATCTACACTGTTATCTCTATAAACATGGAAATATCTACACCACCATCTGTATAAACATGCAAATATCTACAGAGTCATCTGTATAAACATGGAAATATCTACACCACCATATCTATAAACATGGAAATATCTACAGTGCCATCTGTATACCCGTGGAAATACCTACCCAGCCATCTGTGTAACCACGGAAATATCTACTCCGCTATCTCTATAAACATGGAAATACGTACAACGCTATCTCTATAAATATGGAAATATCTACACTGCAATCTCTACAAACATGGAAATATCTACACCGCCATCACTATAAACTTGGAAATATCTACATCGCTATCTGTATTAACATGGAAATAGCTCCACCGCTATCAGTATAAACACTGAAATATCTACACCGCTATCTGTATAAACATGGAAATATGTACAACGCTATCTGTATAAACATGGAAATATCTACACCGCTATCTGTATAAACATGGAAATATCTACACAGATATCTCTATAAACATGGAAATAGCTACACTGCTATCTGTATAAACATAGAAATAGCGACACCGTTATCTGTATAAACATGGAAATATCTACACCGCCCTCTGTAAAAACATGAAGATATCTACACAGTCATCTGTATAAACTTGGAAATATCTACACCTCTTCTGTATAAACATGGAAATATCTACACTGCCATCTGTATACACATGGAAATATCTAAACAGCCATCTGAAGAAACATGGAAATATGTACACCGGTATCTGTATAAACATGGAAATAACTACACCGCTATCTTTATAAACTTGGAAATATCTACACCGCCTTCTGTATAAACATGGAAATATCTACACCGCTATCTGTATAAACATGGAAATACCAACACCGTTATCTGTATAAACATTGAAATATCTACACCGCTATCTGTAAAAAGATGGAAATATCTACAACGCTATCTGTGTAAACATGGAAATATCTACACACCTATCTGTGTAAACATGGAAATATCTACACCGCTATCTGTATAAACATGGAAATATCTACACCGCTATCTGTATAAACATGGAAATACCAAAACGGCTATCTGTATAAACATGGAAATATCTACAACGCTATCTGTATAAATACGGAAATATCCTCACCACTATCACTATAAACCTGGAAATACCTACAACGCTATCTGTATAAATACGGAAATATCCTCACCACTATCTCTATAAACATGGAAATACCTACACCGCCATATCTATACACATGGAAATACCTACACCGCCATCTCTATACACATGGAAATATCTACACCACTATCTCTATAAACATAGAAATATCTACATTGCAATCTCTATAAACATGGAAATATCTACACCGCCATCTCTATAAACATGGAAATATCTACATCGCTATCTGTATAAATATGGAAATATCTCCACCGCTATCAGTATAAACATGGAAATATCTACACCGATATCGGTATAAACATGGAAATATCTACACCGCTATCTGCATAAACATGGAAATATCTACACTGTTATCTCTCTGAACATGGAAATATATACACCACCATCTGTATAAACATGCAAATAACTACAGAGTCATCTGTATAAACATGGAAATATCTACACCACCATATCTGTAAACATGGAAATATCTACAGTGCCGTCTGTATACCCGTGGAAATACCTACCCAGCCATCTGTGTAACCACGGAAATATCTACTCCGCTATCTCTATAAACATGGAAATACGTACAACGCTATCTCTATAAATATGGAAATATCTACACTGCAATCTCTATAAACATGGAAATATCTACACCGCAATCACTATAAACATGGAAATATCTACATCGCTATCTGTATTAACATGGAAATATCTCCACCGCTATCAGTATAAACATTGAAATATCTACACCGCTATCTGTATAAACATGGAAATATGTACAACGCTATCTGTATAAACATGGAAATATCTACACCGCAATCTGTATAAACATGGAAATATCTACACAGCTATCTCTATAAACATGGTAATAGCTACCCTGCTATCTGTATAAACATAGAAGTAGCGACACCGTTATCTGTATAAACATGGAAATATCTACACCGCCCTCTGTAAAAACATGAAGATATCTACACAGTCATCTGTATAAACTTGGAAATATCTACACCTCCATCTGTATAAACATGGAAATATCTACACTGCCATCTGTATACACATGGAAATATCTACGCAGCCATCTGAAGAAACATGGAAATATGTACACCGCTATCTGTATAAACATGGAAATATCTACACCGCAATCTTTATAAACTTGGAAATATCTACACCGCCTTCTGTATAAACATGGAAATATCTACACCGCTATCTGTATAAACATGGAAATATCTACACCGCTATCTGTATAAACATGGAAATATCTACACAGCTATCTCTATAAACATGGAAATAGCTACACTGCTATCTGTGTAAACATAGAAATAGCGACACCGTTATCTGTATAAACATGGAAATATCTACACCGCCCTCTGTAAAAACATGAAGATATCTATACAGTCATGTGTATAAACTTGGAAATATCTACACCTCTTCTCTATAAACATGGAAATATCTACACTGCCATCTGTATACACATGGAAATATCTACACAGCCATCTGAAGAAACATGGAAATATGTACACCGGTATCTATATAAACATGGAAATAACTACACCGCTGTCTTTATAAACTTGGAAATATCTACACCGCCTTCTGTATAAACATGGAAATATCTACACCGCTATCTGTATAAACATGGAAATACCAACACCGTTATCTGTATAAACATTGAAATATCTACACCGCTATCTGTAAAAAGATGGAAATATCTACAACGCTATCTGTGTAAACATGGAAATATCTACACACCTATCTGTGTAAACATGGAAATATCTACACCGCTATCTGCATAAACATGGAAATATCTACACCGCTATCTGTATAAACATGGAAATACCAAAACGGCTATCTGTACAAACATGGAAATATCTACAACGCTATCTGTATAAATACGGAAATATCCTCACCACTATCACTATAAACCTGGAAATACCTACAACGCTATCTGTATAAATACGGAAATATCCTCACCACTATCTCTATAAACATGGAAATACCTACACCGCCATATCTATACACATGCAAATACCTACACCGCAATCTCTATACACATGGAAATATCTACACCACTATCTCTATAAACATAGAAATATCTACATTGCAATCTCTATAAACATGGAAATATCTACACCGCCATCTCTATAAACATGGAAATATCTACATCGCTATCTGTATAAATATGGAAATATCTCCACCGCTATCAGTATAAACATGGAAATATCTACATCGATATCTGTATAAACATGGAAATATCTACACCGCTATCTGTATAAACATGGAAATATCTACAACGCTATCTGTGTAAACATGGAAGTATCTACACAGATATCTGTGTAAACTTGCAAATATCTACACAGCTATCTGTGTAAAGATCGAAATGTCTACAGCGCAATCTGTGCAAAGATGGAAATATCTACACCGCTATCTCTGTAAACATGGAAATATCTACACCGCTATCTGTATCAACATGGAAATATCTACTTCGCTATCTGTATAAACATGGAAATATCTACACTGTTATCTCTATAAACATGGAAATATCTACACCACCATCTGTATAAACATGCAAATATCTACAGAGTCATCTGTATAAACATGGAAATATCTACACCGCAATCTGTATAAACATGGAAATATCTACACAGCTATCTCTATAAACATGGTAATAGCTACCCTGCTATCTGTATAAACATAGAAGTAGCGACACCGTTATCTGTATAAACATGGAAATATCTACACCGCCCTCTGTAAAAACATGAAGATATCTACACAGTCATCTGTATAAACTTGGAAATATCTACACCTCCATCTGTATAAACATGGAAATATCTACACTGCCATCTGTATACACATGGAAATATCTACGCAGCCATCTGAAGAAACATGGAAATATGTACACCGCTATCTGTATAAACATGGAAATATCTACACCGCAATCTTTATAAACTTGGAAATATCTACACCGCCTTCTGTATAAACATGGAAATATCTACACCGCTATCTGTATAAACATGGAAATATCTACACCGCTATCTGTATAAACATGGAAATATCTACACAGCTATCTCTATAAACATGGAAATAGCTACACTGCTATCTGTGTAAACATAGAAATAGCGACACCGTTATCTGTATAAACATGGAAATATCAACACCGCCCTCTGTAAAAACATGAAGATATCTATACAGTCATCTGTATAAACTTGGAAATATCTACACCTCTTCTGTATAAACATGGAAATATCTACACTGCCATCTGTATACACATGGAAATATCTACACAGCCATCTGAAGAAACATGGAAATATGTACACCGGTATCTGTATAAACATGGAAATAACTACACCGCTGTCTTTATAAACTTGGAAATATCTACACCGCCTTCTGTATAAACATGGAAATATCTACACCGCTATCTGTATAAACATGGAAATACCAACACCGTTATCTGTATAAACATTGAAATATCTACACCGCTATCTGTAAAAAGATGGAAATATCTACAACGCTATCTGTGTAAACATGGAAATATCTACACACCTATCTGTGTAAACATGGAAATATCTACACCGCTATCTGCATAAACATGGAAATATCTACACCGCTATCTGTATAAACATGGAAATACCAAAACGGCTATCTGTACAAACATGGAAATATCTACAACGCTATCTGTATAAATACGGAAATATCCTCACCACTATCACTATAAACCTGGAAATACCTACAACGCTATCTGTATAAATACGGAAATATCCTCACCACTATCTCTATAAACATGGAAATACCTACACCGCCATATCTATACACATGCAAATACCTACACCGCAATCTCTATACACATGGAAATATCTACACCACTATCTCTATAAACATAGAAATATCTACATTGCAATCTCTATAAACATGGAAATATCTACACCGCCATCTCTATAAACATGGAAATATCTACATCGCTATCTGTATAAATATGGAAATATCTCCACCGCTATCAGTATAAACATGGAAATATCTACACCGATATCTGTATAAACATGGAAATATCTACAACGCTATCTGTATAAACATGGAAATATCTACAACGCTATCTGTGTAAACATGGAAGTATCTACACAGCTATCTGTGTAAAGATCGAAATGTCTACAGCGCAATCTGTGCAAAGATGGAAATATCTACCCCGCTATCTCTGTAAACATGGAAATATCTACACCGCTATCTGTATCAACATGGAAATATCTACTTCGCTATCTTTATAAACCTGGAAATATCTACACTGTTATCTCTATAAACATGGAAATATCTACACCACCATCTGTAAACATGCAAATATCTACAGAGTCATCTGTATAAACATGGAAATATCTACAGTGCCATCTGTATACCCGTGGAAATACCTACCCAGCCATCTGTGTAACCACGGAAATATCTACTCGGCTATCTCTATAGACATGGAAATACGTACAGCGCTATCTCTATAAATATGGAAATATCTACACTGCAATCTCCATAAACATGGAAATATCTACACCGCCATCACTATAAACATGGAAATATCTACATCGCTATCTGTATTAACATGGAAATAGCTCCACCGCTATCAGTATAAACACTGAAATATCTACACCGCTATCTGTATAAACATGGAAATATGTACAACGCTATCTGTATAAACATGGAAATATCTACACCGCAATCTGTATAAACATGGAAATAACTACACCGCTATCTTTATAAACTTGGAAATATCTACACCGCCTTCTGTATAAACATGGAAATATCTACACCGCTATCTGTATAAACATGGAAATACCAACACCGTTATCAGTATAAACATTGAAATATCTACACCGCTATCTGTATAAAGATGGAAATATCTACAAGGCTATCTGTGTAAACATGGAAATATCTACACACCTATCTGTGTAAACATGGAAATATCTACACCGCTATCTGTATAAACATGGAAATATCTACACCGCTATCTGTATAAACATGGAAATACCAAAACAGCTATCTGTATAAACATGGAAATATCTACAACGCTATCTGTATAAATACGGAAATATCCTCACCACTATCACTATAAACCTGGAAATACCTACAACGCTATCTGTATAACTACGGAAATATCCTCACCACTATCTCTATAAACATGGAAATACCTACACCGCCATCTCTATACACATGGAAATATCTACACCACTATCTCTATAAACATAGAAATATCTACATTGCAATCTCTATAAACATGGAAATATCTACACCGCCATCTCTATTAACATGGAAATATCTACATCGCTATCTGTATAAATATTGAAATATCTCCACCGCTATCAGTATAAACATGGAAATATCTACACCGATATCTGTATAAACATGGAAATATCTACACCGCTATCTGTATCAACATGGAAATATCTACAACGCTATCTGTGTAAACATGGAAGTATCTACACAGATATCTGTGTAAACTTGCAAATATCTACACAGCTATCTGTGTAAAGATCGAAATGTCTACAGCGCAATCTGTGCAAAGATGGAAATATCTACACCGCTATCTCTGTAAACATGGAAATATCTACACCGCTATCTGTATCAACATCGAAATATCTACTTCGCTATCTTTATAAACATGGAAACATCTACACTGTTATCTCTATAAACATGGAAATATCTACACCACCATCTGTATAAACATGCAAATATCTACAGAGTCATCTGTATAAACATGGAAATATCTACACCACCATATCTATAAACATGGAAATATCTACAGTGCCATCTGTATACCCGTGGAAATACCTACCCAGCCATCTGTGTAACCACGGAAATATCTACTCCGCTATCTCTATAAACATGGAAATACGTACAACGCTATCTGTATAAATATGGAAATATCTACGCTGCAATCTCTATAAACATGGAAATATCTACACCGCCATCACTATAAACATGGAAATATCTACATCGCTATCTGTATTAACATGGAAATAGCTCCACCGCTATCAGTATAAACACTGAAATATCTACACCGCTATCTGTATAAACATGGAAATATGTACAACGCTATCTGTATAAACATGGAAATATCTACACCGCTATCTGTATAAACATGGAAATATCTACACAGCTATCTCTATAAACACGGAAATAGCTACACTGCTATCTGTATAAACATAGAAATAGCGACACCGTTATCTGTATAAACATGGAAATATCTACACCGCCCTCTGTAAAAACATGAAGATATCTACACAGTCATCTGTATAAACTTGGAAATATCTACACCTCCATCTGTATAAACATGGAAATATCTACACTGCCATCTGTATACACATGGAAATATCTACACAGCCATCTGAAGAAACATGGAAGTATGTACACCGCTATCTGTATAAACATGGAAATAACTACACCGCTATCTTTATAAACTTGGAAATATCTACACCGCCTTCTGAATAAACATGGAAATATCTACACCGCTATCTGTATAAACATGGAAATACCAACACCGTTATCTGTATAAACATCGAAATATCTACACCGCTATCTGTATAAAGATGGAAATATCTACAACGCTATCTGTGTAAACATGGAAATATCTACACACCTATCTGTGTAAACATGGAAATATCTACACCGCTATCTGTATAAACATGGAAATATCTACACCGCTATCTTTATAAACATGGAAATACCAAAACGGCTATCTGTATAAACATGGAAATATCTACAACGCTATCTGTATAAATACGGAAATATCCTCACCACTATCACTATAAACCTGGAAATACCTACAACGCTATCTGTATAAATACGGAAATATCCTCACCACTATCTCTATAAACATGGAAATACCTACACCGCCATATCTATACACATGGAAATACCTACACCGCCATCTCTGTACACATGGAAATATCTACACCACTATCTCTATAAACATAGAAATATCTACATTGCAATCTCTATAAACATGGAAATATCTACACCGCCATCTCTATAAACATGGAAATATCTACATCGCTATCTGTATAAATATGGAAATATCTCCACCGCTATCAGTATAAACATGGAAATATCTACACCGCTATCTGTATAAACATGGAAATATCTATACCGCAATCTTTATAAACTTGGAAATATCTACACCGCCTTCTGTATAAACATGGAAATATCTACACCGCTATCTGTATAAACATGGAAATATCTACACCGCTATCTGTATAAACATGGAAATATCTACACAGCTATCTCTATAAACATGGAAATAGCTACACTGCTATCTGTGTAAACATAGAAATAGCGACACCGTTATCTGTATAAACATGGAAATATCTACACCGCCCTCTGTAAAAACATGAAGATATCTATACAGTCATCTGTATAAACTTCGAAATATCTACACCTCTTCTGTATAAACATGGAAATATCTACACTGCCATCTGTATACACATGGAAATATCTACACAGCCATCTGAAGAAACATGGAAATATGTACACCGGTATCTGTATAAACATGGAAATAACTACACCGCTGTCTTTATAAACTTGGAAATATCTACACCGCCTTCTGTATAAACATGGAAATATCTACACCGCTATCTGTATAAACATGGAAATACCAACACCGTTATCTGTATAAACATTGAAATATCTACACCGCTATCTGTACAAACATGGAAATATCTACAACGCTATCTGTATAAATGCGGAAATATCCTCACCACTGTCACTATAAACCTGGAAATACCTACAACGCTATCTGTATAAATACGGAAATATCCTCACCACTATCTCTATAAACATGGAAATACCTACACCGCCATATCTATACACATGGAAATACCTACACCGCAATCTCTATACACATGGAAATATCTACACCACTATCTCTATAAACATAGAAATATCTACATTGCAATCTCTATAAACATGGAAATATCTACACCGCCATCTCTATAAACATGGAAATATCTACATCGCTATCTGTATAAATATGGAAATATCTCCACCGCTATCAGTATAAACATGGAAATATCTACACCGATATCTGTATAAACATGGAAATATCTACACCGCTATCTGTATAAACATGGAAATATCTACAATGCTATCTGTGTAAACATGGAAGTATCTACACAGATATCTGTGTAAACTTGCAAATATCTACACAGCTATCTGTGTAAAGATCGAAATGTCTACAGCGCAATCTGTGCAAAGATGGAAATATCTACACCGCTATCTCTGTAAACATGGAAATATCTACACCGCTATCTGTATCAACATGGAAATATCTACTTCGCTATCTGTATAACCATGGAAATATCTACACTGTTATCTCTATAAACATGGAAATATCTACACCACCATCTGTATAAACATGCAAATATCTAGAGTCATCTGTATAAACATGGAAATATCTACACCACCATATCTATAAACATGGAAATATCTACAGTGCCATCTGTATACCCGTGGAAATACCTACCCAGCCATCTGTGTAACCACGGAAATATCTACTCCGCTATCTCTATAAACATGGAAATACGTACAACGCTATCTCTATAAATATGGAAATATCTACACTGCAATCTCTATAAACATGGAAATATCTACACCGCAATCACTACAAACATGGAAATATCTACATCGCTATCTGTATTAACATGGAAATAGCTCCACTGCTATCAGTATAAACACTGAAATATCTACACCGCTATCTGTATAAACATGGAAATATGTACAACGCTATCTGTATAAACATGGAAATATCTACACCGCTATCTGTATAAACATGGAAATATCTACACAGCTATCTCTATAAACATGGAAATAGCTACACTGCTATCTGTATAAACATAGAAATAGCGACACCGTTATCTGTATAAACATGGAAATATCTACACCGCCCTCTGTAAAAACATGAAGATATCTACACAGTCATCTGTATAAACTTGGAAATATCTACACCTCCATCTGTATAAACATGGAAATATCTACACTGCCATCTGTATACACATGGAAATATCTACACAGCCTTCTGAAGAAACATGGAAGTATGTACACCGCTATCTGTATAAACATGGAAATAACTACACCGCTATCTTTATAAACTTGGAAATATCTACACCGCCTTCTGTATAAACATGGAAATATCTACACCGCTATCTGTATAAACATGGAAATACCAACACCGTTATCTGTATAAACATCGAAATATCTACACCGCTATCTGTATAAAGATGGAAATATCTACAACGCTATCTGTGTAAACATGGAAATATCTACACACCTATCTGTGTAAACATGGAAATATCTACACCGCTATCTGTATAAACATGGAAATATCTACACCGCTATCTTTATAAACATGGAAATACCAAAACGGCTATCTGTATAAACATGGAAATATCTACAACGCTATCTGTATAAATACGGAAATATCCTCACCACTATCACTATAAACCTGGAAATACCTACAACGCTATCTGTATAAATACGGAAATATCCTCACCACTATCTCTATAAACATGGAAATACCTACACCGCCATATCTATACACATGGAAATACCTACACCGCCATCTCTGTACACATGGAAATATCTACACCACTATCTCTATAAACATAGAAATATCTACATTGCAATCTCTATAAACATGGAAATATCTACACCGCCATCTCTATAAACATGGAAATATCTACATCGCTATCTGTATAAATATGGAAATATCTCCACCGCTATCAGTATAAACATGGAAATATCTACACCGATATCTGTATAAACATGGAAATATCTACACCGCTATCTGTATAAACATGGAAATATCTACAACGCTATCTGTGTAAACATGGAACTATCTACACAGATATCTGTGTAAACTTGCAAATATCTACACAGCTATCTGTGTAAAGATCGAAATGTCTACAGCGCAATCTGTGCAAAGATGGAAATATCTACACCGCTATCTCTGTAAACATGGAAATATCTACACCGCTATCTGTATCAACATGGAAATATCTACTGCGCTATCTGTATAAACATGGAAATATCTACACTGTTATCTCTATAAACATGGAAATATCTACACCACCATCTGTATAAATATGCAAATATCTACAGAGTCATCTGTATAAACATGGAAATATCTACACCACCATATCTATAAACATGGAAATATCTACAGTGCCATCTGTATACCCTTGGAAATACCTACCCAGCCATCTGTGTAACCACGGAAATATCTACTCCGCTATCTCTATAAACATGGAAATACGTACCACGCTATCTCTATAAATATGGAAATATCTACACTGCAATCTCTATAAACATGGAAATATCTACACCGCAATCACTACAAACATGGAAATATCTACATCGCTATCTGTATTAACATGGAAATAGCTCCACCGCTATCAGTATAAACACTGAAATATCTACACCGCTATCTGTATAAACATGGAAATATGTACAACGCTATCTGTATAAACATGGAAATATCTACACCGCTATCTGTATAAACATGGAAATATCTACACAGCTATCTCTATAAACATGGAAATAGCTACACTGCTATCTGTATAAACATAAAAATAGCGACACCGTTATTTGTATAAACATGGAAATATCTACACCGCCCTCTGTAAAAACATGAAGATATCTACACAGTCATCTGTATAAACTTGGAAATATCTACACCTCCATCTGTATAAACATGGAAATATCTACACTGCCATCTGTATACACATGGAAATATCTACACAGCCATCTGAAGAAACATGGAAATATGTACACCGCTATCTGTATAAACATGGAAATAACTACACCGCTATCTTAATAAACTTGGAAATATCTACACCGCCTTCTGTATAAAAATGGAAATATCTACACCGCTATCTGTATAAACTTGGAAATACTAACACCGCTATCTCTATAAACATTGAAATATCTACACCGCTATCTGTATAAAGATGGAAATATCTACAACGCTATCTGTGTAAACATGGAAATATCTACACACCTATCTGTGTAAACATGGAAATATCTACACCACTATCTGTATAAACATGGAAATATCTACACCGCTATCTGTATAAACATGGAAATACCAAAACGGCTATCTGTATAAACATGGAAATATCTACAACGCTATATGTATAAATACGGAAATATCCTCACCACTATCACTATAAACCTGGAAATACCTACAACGCTATCTGTATAAATACGGAAATATCCTCACCACTATCTCTATAAACATGGAAATACCTACACCGCCATATCTATACACATGGAAATACCTACAACGCCATCTCTATACACATGGAAATATCTACACCACTATCTCTATAAACATAGAAATATCTACATTGCAATCTCTATAAACATGGAAATATCTACACCGCCATCTCTATAAACATGGAAATATCTACATCGCTATCTGTATAAATATGGAAATATCTCCACCGCTATCAGTATAAACATGGAAATATCTACACCGATATCTGTATAAACATGGAAATATCTACACCGCTATCTGTATAAACATGGAAATATCTACAATGCTATCTGTGTAAACATGGAAGTATCTACACAGATATCTGTGTAAACTTGCAAATATCTACACAGCTATCTGTGTAAAGATCGAAATGTCTACAGCGCAATCTGTGCAAAGATGGAAATATCTACACCGCTATCTCTGTAAACATGGAAATATCTACACCGCTATCTGTATCAACATGGAAATATCTACTTCGCTATCTGTATAACCATGGAAATATCTACACTGTTATCTCTATAAACATGGAAATATCTACACCACCATCTGTATAAACATGCAAATATCTAGAGTCATCTGTATAAACATGGAAATATCTACACCACCATATCTATAAACATGGAAATATCTACAGTGCCATCTGTATACCCGTGGAAATACCTACCCAGCCATCTGTGTAACCACGGAAATATCTACTCCGCTATCTCTATAAACATGGAAATACGTACAACGCTATCTCTATAAATATGGAAATATCTACACTGCAATCTCTATAAACATGGAAATATCTACACCGCAATCACTACAAACATGGAAATATCTACATCGCTATCTGTATTAACATGGAAATAGCTCCACTGCTATCAGTATAAACACTGAAATATCTACACCGCTATCTGTATAAACATGGAAATATGTACAACGCTATCTGTATAAACATGGAAATATCTACACCGCTATCTGTATAAACATGGAAATATCTACACAGCTATCTCTATAAACATGGAAATAGCTACACTGCTATCTGTATAAACATAGAAATAGCGACACCGTTATCTGTATAAACATGGAAATATCTACACCGCCCTCTGTAAAAACATGAAGATATCTACACAGTCATCTGTATAAACTTGGAAATATCTACACCTCCATCTGTATAAACATGGAAATATCTACACTGCCATCTGTATACACATGGAAATATCTACACAGCCTTCTGAAGAAACATGGAAGTATGTACACCGCTATCTGTATAAACATGGAAATAACTACACCGCTATCTTTATAAACTTGGAAATATCTACACCGCCTTCTGTATAAACATGGAAATATCTACACCGCTATCTGTATAAACATGGAAATACCAACACCGTTATCTGTATAAACATCGAAATATCTACACCGCTATCTGTATAAAGATGGAAATATCTACAACGCTATCTGTGTAAACATGGAAATATCTACACACCTATCTGTGTAAACATGGAAATATCTACACCGCTATCTGTATAAACATGGAAATATCTACACCGCTATCTTTATAAACATGGAAATACCAAAACGGCTATCTGTATAAACATGGAAATATCTACAACGCTATCTGTATAAATACGGAAATATCCTCACCACTATCACTATAAACCTGGAAATACCTACAACGCTATCTGTATAAATACGGAAATATCCTCACCACTATCTCTATAAACATGGAAATACCTACACCGCCATATCTATACACATGGAAATACCTACACCGCCATCTCTGTACACATGGAAATATCTACACCACTATCTCTATAAACATAGAAATATCTACATTGCAATCTCTATAAACATGGAAATATCTACACCGCCATCTCTATAAACATGGAAATATCTACATCGCTATCTGTATAAATATGGAAATATCTCCACCGCTATCAGTATAAACATGGAAATATCTACACCGATATCTGTATAAACATGGAAATATCTACACCGCTATCTGTATAAACATGGAAATATCTACAACGCTATCTGTGTAAACATGGAACTATCTACACAGATATCTGTGTAAACTTGCAAATATCTACACAGCTATCTGTGTAAAGATCGAAATGTCTACAGCGCAATCTGTGCAAAGATGGAAATATCTACACCGCTATCTCTGTAAACATGGAAATATCTACACCGCTATCTGTATCAACATGGAAATATCTACTGCGCTATCTGTATAAACATGGAAATATCTACACTGTTATCTCTATAAACATGGAAATATCTACACCACCATCTGTATAAATATGCAAATATCTACAGAGTCATCTGTATAAACATGGAAATATCTACACCACCATATCTATAAACATGGAAATATCTACAGTGCCATCTGTATACCCTTGGAAATACCTACCCAGCCATCTGTGTAACCACGGAAATATCTACTCCGCTATCTCTATAAACATGGAAATACGTACCACGCTATCTCTATAAATATGGAAATATCTACACTGCAATCTCTATAAACATGGAAATATCTACACCGCAATCACTACAAACATGGAAATATCTACATCGCTATCTGTATTAACATGGAAATAGCTCCACCGCTATCAGTATAAACACTGAAATATCTACACCGCTATCTGTATAAACATGGAAATATGTACAACGCTATCTGTATAAACATGGAAATATCTACACCGCTATCTGTATAAACATGGAAATATCTACACAGCTATCTCTATAAACATGGAAATAGCTACACTGCTATCTGTATAAACATAAAAATAGCGACACCGTTATTTGTATAAACATGGAAATATCTACACCGCCCTCTGTAAAAACATGAAGATATCTACACAGTCATCTGTATAAACTTGGAAATATCTACACCTCCATCTGTATAAACATGGAAATATCTACACTGCCATCTGTATACACATGGAAATATCTACACAGCCATCTGAAGAAACATGGAAATATGTACACCGCTATCTGTATAAACATGGAAATAACTACACCGCTATCTTAATAAACTTGGAAATATCTACACCGCCTTCTGTATAAAAATGGAAATATCTACACCGCTATCTGTATAAACTTGGAAATACTAACACCGCTATCTCTATAAACATTGAAATATCTACACCGCTATCTGTATAAAGATGGAAATATCTACAACGCTATCTGTGTAAACATGGAAATATCTACACACCTATCTGTGTAAACATGGAAATATCTACACCACTATCTGTATAAACATGGAAATATCTACACCGCTATCTGTATAAACATGGAAATACCAAAACGGCTATCTGTATAAACATGGAAATATCTACAACGCTATATGTATAAATACGGAAATATCCTCACCACTATCACTATAAACCTGGAAATACCTACAACGCTATCTGTATAAATACGGAAATATCCTCACCACTATCTCTATAAACATGGAAATACCTACACCGCCATATCTATACACATGGAAATACCTACAACGCCATCTCTATACACATGGAAATATCTACACCACTATCTCTATAAACATAGAAATATCTACATTGCAATCTCTATAAACATGGAAATATCTACACCGCCATCTCTATAAACATGGAAATATCTACATCGCTATCTGTATAAATATGGAAATATCTCCACCGCTATCAGTATAAACATGGAAATATCTACACCGATATCTGTATAAACATGGAAATATCTACACCGCTATCTGTATAAACATGGAAATATCTACAATGCTATCTGTGTAAACATGGAAGTATCTACACAGATATCTGTGTATACTTGCAAATACCTACACAGCTATCTGTGTAAAGATCGAAATGTCTACAGCGCAATCTGTGCAAAGATGGAAATATCTACACCGCTATCTCTGTAAACAAGGAAATATCTACACCGCTATCTGCATCAACATGGAAATATCTACTTCGCTATCTGTATAAACATGGAAATATCTACACTGTTATCTCTATAAACATGGAAATATCTACACCACCATCTGTATAAACATGCAAATATCTACAGAGTCATCTGTATAAACATGGAAATATCTACACCACCATATCTATAAACATGGAAATATCTACAGTGCCATCTGTATACCCGTGGAAATACCTACCCAGCCATCTGTGTAACCACGGAAATATCTACTCCGCTATCTCTATAAACATGGAAATACGTACAACGCTATCTCTATAAATATGGAAATATCTACACTGCAATCTCTATAAACATGGAAATATCTACACCGCAATCACTACAAACATGGAAATATCTACATCGCTATCTGTATTAACATGGAAATAGCTCCACCGCTATCAGTATAAACACTGAAATATCTACACCGCTATCTGTATAAACATGGAAATATGTACAACGCTATCTGTATAAACATGGAAATATCTACACCGCTATCTGTATAAACATGGAAATATCTACACAGCTATCTCTATAAACATGGAAATAGCTACACTGCTATCTGTATAAACATAGAAATAGCGACACCGTTATCTGAATAAACATGGAAATATCTACACCGCCCTCTGTAAAAACATGAAGATATCTACACAGTCATCTGTATAAACTTGGAAATATCTACACCTCCATCTGTATAAACATGGAAATATCTACACTGCCATCTGTATACACATGGAAATATCTACACAGCCATCTGAAGAAACATGGAAGTATGTACACCGCTATCTGTATAAACATGGAAATAACTACACCGCTATCTTTATAAACTTGGAAATATCTACACAGCCTTCTGTATAAACATGGAAATATCTACACCGCTATCTGTATAAACATGGAAATACTAACACCGTTATCTGTATAAACATTGAAATATCTACACCGCTATCTGTATAAAAATGGAAATATCTGCAACGCTATCTGTGTAAACATGCAAATATCTACACACCTATCTGTGTAAACATGGAAATATCTACACCGCTATCTGTATAAACATGGAAATATCTACACCGCTATCTGTATAAACATGGAAATACCAAAACGGCTATCTGTATAAACATGGAAATATCTACAACGCTATCTGTATAAATACGGAAATACCCTCACCACTATCACTATAAACCTGGAAATACCTACAACGCTATCTGTATAAATACGGAAATATCCTCACCACTATCTCTATAAACATGGAAATACCTACACCGCCATATCTATACACATGGAAATACCTACACCGCCATCTCTATACACATGGAAATATCTACACCACTATCTCTATAAACATAGAAATATCTACATTGCAATCTCTATAAACATGGAAATATCTACACCGCCATCTCTATAAACATGGAAATATCTACATCGCTATCTGTATAAATATGGAAATATCTCCACCGCTATCAGTATAAACATGGAAATATCTACACCGATATCTGTATAAACATGGAAATATCTACACCGCTATCTGTATAAACATGGAAATATCTACAACGCTATCTGTGTAAACATGGAAGTATCTACACAGATATCTGTGTAAACTTGCAAATATCTACACAGCTATCTGTGTAAAGATGGAAATGTCTACAGCGCAATCTGTGCAAAGATGGAAATATCTACACCGCTATCTCTGTAAACATGTAAATATCTACACCGCTATCTGTATCAACATGGAAATATCTACTTCGCTATCTGTATAAACATGGAAATATCTACACTGTTATCTCTATAAACATGGAAATATCTACACCACCATCTGTATAAACATGCAAATATCTACAGAGTCATCTGTATAAACATGGAAATATCTACACCACCATATCTATAAACATGGAAATATCTACAGTGCCATCTGTATACCCGTGGAAATACCTACCCAGCCATCTGTGTAACCACGGAAATATCTACTCCGCTATCTCTATAAACATGGAAATACGTACAACGCTATCTCTATAAATATGGAAATATCTACACTGCAATCTCTACAAACATGGAAATATCTACACCGCCATCACTATAAACTTGGAAATATCTACATCGCTATCTGTATTAACATGGAAATAGCTCCACCGCTATCAGTATAAACACTGAAATATCTACACCGCTATCTGTATAAACATGGAAATATGTACAACGCTATCTGTATAAACATGGAAATATCTACACCGCTATCTGTATAAACATGGAAATATCTACACAGATATCTCTATAAACATGGAAATAGCTACACTGCTATCTGTATAAACATAGAAATAGCGACACCGTTATCTGTATAAACATGGAAATATCTACACCGCCCTCTGTAAAAACATGAAGATATCTACACAGTCATCTGTATAAACTTGGAAATATCTACACCTCTTCTGTATAAACATGGAAATATCTACACTGCCATCTGTATACACATGGAAATATCTAAACAGCCATCTGAAGAAACATGGAAATATGTACACCGGTATCTGTATAAACATGGAAATAACTACACCGCTATCTTTATAAACTTGGAAATATCTACACCGCCTTCTGTATAAACATGGAAATATCTACACCGCTATCTGTATAAACATGGAAATGCCAACACCGTTATCTGTATAAACATTGAAATATCTACACCGCTATCTGTAAAAAGATGGAAATATCTACAACGCTATCTGTGTAAACATGGAAATATCTACACACCTATCTGTGTAAACATGGAAATATCTACACCGCTATCTGTATAAACATGGAAATATCTACACCGCTATCTGTATAAACATGGAAATACCAAAACGGCTATCTGTATAAACATGGAAATATCTACAACGCTATCTGTATAAATACGGAAATATCCTCACCACTATCACTATAAACCTGGAAATACCTACAACGCTATCTGTATAAATACGGAAATATCCTCACCACTATCTCTATAAACATGGAAATACCTACACCGCCATATCTATACACATGGAAATACCTACACCGCCATCTCTATACACATGGAAATATCTACACCACTATCTCTATAAACATAGAAATATCTACATTGCAATCTCTATAAACATGGAAATATCTACACCGCCATCTCTATAAACATGGAAATATCTACATCGCTATCTGTATAAATATGGAAATATCTCCACCGCTATCAGTATAAACATGGAAATATCTACACCGATATCTGTATAAACATGGAAATATCTACACCGCTATCTGTATAAACATGGAAATATCTACACTGTTATCTCTCTGAACATGGAAATATATACACCACCATCTGTATAAACATGCAAATAACTACAGAGTCATCTGTATAAACATGGAAATATCTACACCACCATAACTGTAAACATGGAAATATCTACAGTGCCGTCTGTATACCCGTGGAAATACCTACCCAGCCATCTGTGTAACCACGGAAATATCTACTCCGCTATCTCTATAAACATGGAAATACGTACAACGCTATCTCTATAAATATGGAAATATCTACACTGCAATCTCTATAAACATGGAAATATCTACACCGCAATCACTATAAACATGGAAATATCTACATCGCTATCTGTATTAACATGGAAATATCTCCACCGCTATCAGTATAAACATTGAAATATCTACACCGCTATCTGTATAAACATGGAAATATGTACAACGCTATCTGTATAAACATGGAAATATCTACACCGCAATCTGTATAAACATGGAAATATCTACACAGCTATCTCTATAAACATGGTAATAGCTACCCTGCTATCTGTATAAACATAGAAGTAGCGACACCGTTATCTGTATAAACATGGAAATATCTACACCGCCCTCTGTAAAAACATGAAGATATCTACACAGTCATCTGTATAAACTTGGAAATATCTACACCTCCATCTGTATAAACATGGAAATATCTACACTGCCATCTGTATACACATGGAAATATCTACGCAGCCATCTGAAGAAACATGGAAATATGTACACCGCTATCTGTATAAACATGGAAATATCTACACCGCTATCTGTATAAACATGGAAATATCTACACAGCTATCTCTATAAACATGGAAATAGCTACACTGCTATCTGTGTAAACATAGAAATAGCGACACCGTTATCTGTATAAACATGGAAATATCTACACCGCCCTCTGTAAAAACATGAAGATATCTATACAGTCATGTGTATAAACTTGGAAATATCTACACCTCTTCTGTATAAACATGGAAATATCTACACTGCCATCTGTATACACATGGAAATATCTACACAGCCATCTGAAGAAACATGGAAATATGTACACCGGTATCTATATAAACATGGAAATAACTACACCGCTGTCTTTATAAACTTGGAAATATCTACACCGCCTTCTGTATAAACATGGAAATATCTACACCGCTATCTGTATAAACATGGAAATACCAACACCGTTATCTGTATAAACATTGAAATATCTACACCGCTATCTGTAAAAAGATGGAAATATCTACAACGCTATCTGTGTAAACATGGAAATATCTACACACCTATCTGTGTAAACATGGAAATATCTACACCGCTATCTGCATAAACATGGAAATATCTACACCGCTATCTGTATAAACATGGAAATACCAAAACGGCTATCTGTACAAACATGGAAATATCTACAACGCTATCTGTATAAATACGGAAATATCCTCACCACTATCACTATAAACCTGGAAATACCTACAACGCTATCTGTATAAATACGGAAATATCCTCACCACTATCTCTATAAACATGGAAATACCTACACCGCCATATCTATACACATGCAAATACCTACACCGCAATCTCTATACACATGGAAATATCTACACCACTATCTCTATAAACATAGAAATATCTACATTGCAATCTCTATAAACATGGAAATATCTACACCGCCATCTCTATAAACATGGAAATATCTACATCGCTATCTGTATAAATATGGAAATATCTCCACCGCTATCAGTATAAACATGGAAATATCTACACCGATATCTGTATAAACATGGAAATATCTACACCGCTATCTGTATAAACATGGAAATATCTACAACGCTATCTGTGTAAACATGGAAGTATCTACACAGATATCTGTGTAAACTTGCAAATATCTACACAGCTATCTGTGTAAAGATGGAAATGTCTACAGCGCAATCTGTGCAAAGATGGAAATATCTACACCGCTATCTCTCTAAACATGGAAATATCTACACCGCTATCTGTATCAACATGGAAATATCTACTTCGCTATCTGTATAAACATGGAAATATCTACACTGTTATCTCTATAAACATGGAAATATCTACACCACCATCTGTATAAACATGCAAATATCTACAGAGTCATCTGTATAAACATGGAAATATCTACACCACCATATCTATAAACATGGAAATATCTACAGTGCCATCTGTATACCCGTGGAAATACCTACCCAGCCATCTGTGTAACCACGGAAATATCTACTCCGCTATCTCTATAAACATGGAAATACGTACAACGCTATCTCTATAAATATGGAAATATCTACACTGCAATCTCTACAAACATGGAAATATCTACACCGCCATCACTATAAACTTGGAAATATCTACATCGCTATCTGTATTAACATGGAAATAGCTCCACCGCTATCAGTATAAACACTGAAATATCTACACCGCTATCTGTATAAACATGGAAATATGTACAACGCTATCTGTATAAACATGGAAATATCTACACCGCTATCTCTATAAACATGGAAATATCTACACAGATATCTCTATAAACATGGAAATAGCTACACTGCTATCTGTATAAACTTAGAAATAGTGACACCGTTATCTGTATAAACATGGAAATATCTACACTGCCCTCTGTAAAAACATGAAGATATCTACACAGTCATCTGTATAAACTTGGAAATATCTACACCTCTTCTGTATAAACATGGAAATATCTACACTGCCATCTGTATACACATGGAAATATCTACACAGCCATCTGAAGAAACATGGAAATATGTACACCGGTATCTGTATAAACATGGAAATAACTACACCGCTATCTTTATAAACTTGGAAATATCTACACCGCCTTCTGTATAAACATGGAAATATCTACACCGCTATCTGTATAAACATGGAAATACCAACACCGTTATCTGTATAAACATTGAAATATCTACACCGCTATCTGTAAAAAGATGGAAATATCTACAACGCTATCTGTGTAAACATGGAAATATCTACACACCTATCTGTGTAAACATGGAAATATCTACACCGCTATCTGTATAAACATGGAAATATCTACACCGCTATCTGTATAAACATGGAAATACCAAAACGGCTATCTGTATAAACATGGAAATATCTACAACGCTATCTGTATAAATACGGAAATATCCTCACCACTATCACTATAAACCTGGAAATACCTACAACGCTATCTGTATAAATACGGAAATATCCTCACCACTATCTCTATAAACATGGAAATACCTACACCGCCATATCTATACACATGGAAATACCTACACCGCCATCTCTATACACATGGAAATATCTACACCACTATCTCTATAAACATAGAAATATCTACATTGCAATCTCTATAAACATGGAAATATCTACACCGCCATCTCTATAAACATGGAAATATCTACATCGCTATCTGTATAAATATGGAAATATCTCCACCGCTATCAGTATAAACATGGAAATATCTACACCGATATCTGTATAAACATGGAAATATCTACACTGTTATCTCTCTGAACATGGAAATATCTACACCACCATCTGTATAAACATGCAAATAACTACAGAGTCATCTGTATAAACATGGAAATATCTACACCACCATATCTGTAAACATGGAAATATCTACAGTGCCGTCTGTATACCCGTGGATATACCTACCCAGCCATCTGTGTAACCACGGAAATATCTACTCCGCTATCTCTATAAACATGGAAATACGTACAACGCTATCTCTATAAATATGGAAATATCTACACTGCAATCTCTATAAACATGGAAATATCTACACCGCAATCACTATAAACATGGAAATATCTACATCGCTATCTGTATTAACATGGAAATATCTCCACCGCTATCAGTATAAACATTGAAATATCTACACCGCTATCTGTATAAACATGGAAATATGTACAACGCTATCTGTATAAACATGGAAATATCTACACCGCAATCTGTATAAACATGGAAATATCTACACAGCTATCTCTATAAACATGGTAATAGCTACCCTGCTATCTGTATAAACATAGAAGTAGCGACACCGTTATCTGTATAAACATGGAAATATCTACACCGCCCTCTGTAAAAACATGAAGATATCTACACAGTCATCTGTATAAACTTGGAAATATCTACACCTCCATCTGTATAAACATGGAAATATCTACACTGCCATCTGTATACACATGGAAATATCTACGCAGCCATCTGAAGAAACATGGAAATATGTACACCGCTATCTGTATAAACATGGAAATATCTACACCGCAATCTTTATAAACTTGGAAATATCTACACCGCCTTCTGTATAAACATGGAAATATCTACACCGCTATCTGTATAAACATGGAAATATCTACACCGCTATCTGTATAAACATGGAAATATCTACACAGCTATCTCTATAAACATGGAAATAGCTACACTGCTATCTGTGTAAACATAGAAATCGCGACACCGTTATCTGTATAAACATGGAAATATCTACACCGCCCTCTGTAAAAACATGAAGATATCTATACAGTCATGTGTATAAACTTGGAAATATCTACACCTCTTCTGTATAAACATGGAAATATCTACACTGCCATCTGTATACACATGGAAATATCTACACAGCCATCTGAAGAAACATGGAAATATGTACACCGGTATCTATATAAACATGGAAATAACTACACCGCTGTCTTTATAAACTTGGAAATATCTACACCGCCTTCTGTATAAACATGGAAATATCTACACCGCTATCTGTATAAACATGGAAATACCAACACCGTTATCTGTATAAACATTGAAATATCTACACCGCTATCTGTAAAAAGATGGAAATATCTACAACGCTATCTGTGTAAACATGGAAATATCTACACACCTATCTGTGTAAACATGGAAATATCTACACCGCTATCTGCATAAACATGGAAATATCTACACCGCTATCTGTATAAACATGGAAATACCAAAACGGCTATCTGTACAAACATGGAAATATCTACAACGCTATCTGTATAAATACGGAAATATCCTCACCACTATCACTATAAACCTGGAAATACCTACAACGCTATCTGTATAAATACGGAAATATCCTCACCACTATCTCTATAAACATGGAAATACCTACACCGCCATATCTATACACATGCAAATACCTACACCGCAATCTCTATACACATGGAAATATCTACACCACTATCTCTATAAACATAGAAATATCTACATTGCAATCTCTATAAACATGGAAATATCTACACCGCCATCTCTATAAACATGGAAATATCTACATCGCTATCTGTATAAATATGGAAATATCTCCACCGCTATCAGTATAAACATGGAAATATCTACACCGATATCTGTATAAACATGGAAATATCTACACCGCTATCTGTATAAACATGGAAATATCTACAACGCTATCTGTGTAAACATGGAAGTATCTACACAGATATCTGTGTAAACTTGCAAATATCTACACAGCTATCTGTGTAAAGATCGAAATGTCTACAGCGCAATCTGTGCAAAGATGGAAATATCTACACCGCTATCTCTCTAAACATGGAAATATCTACACCGCTATCTGTATCAACATGGAAATATCTACTTCGCTATCTGTATAAACATGGAAATATCTACACTGTTATCTCTATAAACATGGAAATATCTACACCACCATCTGTATAAACATGCAAATATCTACAGAGTCATCTGTATAAACATGGAAATATCTACACCACCATATCTATAAACATGGAAATATCTACAGTGCCATCTGTATACCCGTGGAAATACCTACCCAGCCATCTGTGTAACCACGGAAATATCTACTCCGCTATCTCTATAAACATGGAAATACGTACAACGCTATCTCTATAAATATGGAAATATCTACACTGCAATCTCTACAAACATGGAAATATCTACACCGCCATCACTATAAACTTGGAAATATCTACATCGCTATCTGTATTAACATGGAAATAGCTCCACCGCTATCAGTATAAACACTGAAATATCTACACCGCTATCTGTATAAACATGGAAATATGTACAACGCTATCTGTATAAACATGGAAATATCTACACCGCTATCTGTATAAACATGGAAATATCTACACAGATATCTCTATAAACATGGAAATAGCTACACTGCTATCTGTATAAACTTAGAAATAGTGACACCGTTATCTGTATAAACATGGAAATATCTACACTGCCCTCTGTAAAAACATGAAGATATCTACACAGTCATCTGTATAAACTTGGAAATATCTACACCTCTTCTGTATAAACATGGAAATATCTACACTGCCATCTGTATACACATGGAAATATCTACACAGCCATCTGAAGAAACATGGAAATATGTACACCGGTATCTGTATAAACATGGAAATAACTACACCGCTATCTTTATAAACTTGGAAATATCTACACCGCCTTCTGTATAAACATGGAAATATCTACACCGCTATCTGTATAAACATGGAAATACCAACACCGTTATCTGTATAAACATTGAAATATCTACACCGCTATCTGTAAAAAGATGGAAATATCTACAACGCTATCTGTGTAAACATGGAAATATCTACACACCTATCTGTGTAAACATGGAAATATCTACACCGCTATCTGTATAAACATGGAAATATCTACACCGCTATCTGTATAAACATGGAAATACCAAAACGGCTATCTGTATAAACATGGAAATATCTACAACGCTATCTGTATAAATACGGAAATATCCTCACCACTATCACTATAAACCTGGAAATACCTACAACGCTATCTGTATAAATACGGAAATATCCTCACCACTATCTCTATAAACATGGAAATACCTACACCGCCATATCTATACACATGGAAATACCTACACCGCCATCTCTATACACATGGAAATATCTACACCACTATCTCTATAAACATAGAAATATCTACATTGCAATCTCTATAAACATGGAAATATCTACACCGCCATCTCTATAAACATGGAAATATCTACATCGCTATCTGTATAAATATGGAAATATCTCCACCGCTATCAGTATAAACATGGAAATATCTACACCGATATCTGTATAAACATGGAAATATCTACACTGTTATCTCTCTGAACATGGAAATATCTACACCACCATCTGTATAAACATGCAAATAACTACAGAGTCATCTGTATAAACATGGAAATATCTACACCACCATATCTGTAAACATGGAAATATCTACAGTGCCGTCTGTATACCCGTGGATATACCTACCCAGCCATCTGTGTAACCACGGAAATATCTACTCCGCTATCTCTATAAACATGGAAATACGTACAACGCTATCTCTATAAATATGGAAATATCTACACTGCAATCTCTATAAACATGGAAATATCTACACCGCAATCACTATAAACATGGAAATATCTACATCGCTATCTGTATTAACATGGAAATATCTCCACCGCTATCAGTATAAACATTGAAATATCTACACCGCTATCTGTATAAACATGGAAATATGTACAACGCTATCTGTATAAACATGGAAATATCTACACCGCAATCTGTATAAACATGGAAATATCTACACAGCTATCTCTATAAACATGGTAATAGCTACCCTGCTATCTGTATAAACATAGAAGTAGCGACACCGTTATCTGTATAAACATGGAAATATCTACACCGCCCTCTGTAAAAACATGAAGATATCTACACAGTCATCTGTATAAACTTGGAAATATCTACACCTCCATCTGTATAAACATGGAAATATCTACACTGCCATCTGTATACACATGGAAATATCTACGCAGCCATCTGAAGAAACATGGAAATATGTACACCGCTATCTGTATAAACATGGAAATATCTACACCGCAATCTTTATAAACTTGGAAATATCTACACCGCCTTCTGTATAAACATGGAAATATCTACACCGCTATCTGTATAAACATGGAAATATCTACACCGCTATCTGTATAAACATGGAAATATCTACACAGCTATCTCTATAAACATGGAAATAGCTACACTGCTATCTGTGTAAACATAGAAATAGCGACACCGTTATCTGTATAAACATGGAAATATCAACACCGCCCTCTGTAAAAACATGAAGATATCTATACAGTCATCTGTATAAACTTGGAAATATCTACACCTCTTCTGTATAAACATGGAAATATCTACACTGCCATCTGTATACACATGGAAATATCTACACAGCCATCTGAAGAAACATGGAAATATGTACACCGGTATCTGTATAAACATGGAAATAACTACACCGCTGTCTTTATAAACTTGGAAATATCTACACCGCCTTCTGTATAAACATGGAAATATCTACACCGCTATCTGTATAAACATGGAAATACCAACACCGTTATCTGTATAAACATTGAAATATCTACACCGCTATCTGTAAAAAGATGGAAATATCTACAACGCTATCTGTGTAAACATGGAAATATCTACACACCTATCTGTGTAAACATGGAAATATCTACACCGCTATCTGCATAAACATGGAAATATCTACACCGCTATCTGTATAAACATGGAAATACCAAAACGGCTATCTGTACAAACATGGAAATATCTACAACGCTATCTGTATAAATACGGAAATATCCTCACCACTATCACTATAAACCTGGAAATACCTACAACGCTATCTGTATAAATACGGAAATATCCTCACCACTATCTCTATAAACATGGAAATACCTACACCGCCATATCTATACACATGCAAATACCTACACCGCAATCTCTATACACATGGAAATATCTACACCACTATCTCTATAAACATAGAAATATCTACATTGCAATCTCTATAAACATGGAAATATCTACACCGCCATCTCTATAAACATGGAAATATCTACATCGCTATCTGTATAAATATGGAAATATCTCCACCGCTATCAGTATAAACATGGAAATATCTACACCGATATCTGTATAAACATGGAAATATCTACAACGCTATCTGTATAAACATGGAAATATCTACAACGCTATCTGTGTAAACATGGAAGTATCTACACAGCTATCTGTGTAAAGATCGAAATGTCTACAGCGCAATCTGTGCAAAGATGGAAATATCTACCCCGCTATCTCTGTAAACATGGAAATATCTACACCGCTATCTGTATCAACATGGAAATATCTACTTCGCTATCTTTATAAACCTGGAAATATCTACACTGTTATCTCTATAAACATGGAAATATCTACACCACCATCTGTAAACATGCAAATATCTACAGAGTCATCTGTATAAACATGGAAATATCTACAGTGCCATCTGTATACCCGTGGAAATACCTACCCAGCCATCTGTGTAACCACGGAAATATCTACTCGGCTATCTCTATAGACATGGAAATACGTACAGCGCTATCTCTATAAATATGGAAATATCTACACTGCAATCTCCATAAACATGGAAATATCTACACCGCCATCACTATAAACATGGAAATATCTACATCGCTATCTGTATTAACATGGAAATAGCTCCACCGCTATCAGTATAAACACTGAAATATCTACACCGCTATCTGTATAAACATGGAAATATGTACAACGCTATCTGTATAAACATGGAAATATCTACACCGCAATCTGTATAAACATGGAAATAACTACACCGCTATCTTTATAAACTTGGAAATATCTACACCGCCTTCTGTATAAACATGGAAATATCTACACCGCTATCTGTATAAACATGGAAATACCAACACCGTTATCAGTATAAACATTGAAATATCTACACCGCTATCTGTATAAAGATGGAAATATCTACAAGGCTATCTGTGTAAACATGGAAATATCTACACACCTATCTGTGTAAACATGGAAATATCTACACCGCTATCTGTATAAACATGGAAATATCTACACCGCTATCTGTATAAACATGGAAATACCAAAACAGCTATCTGTATAAACATGGAAATATCTACAACGCTATCTGTATAAATACGGAAATATCCTCACCACTATCACTATAAACCTGGAAATACCTACAACGCTATCTGTATAACTACGGAAATATCCTCACCACTATCTCTATAAACATGGAAATACCTACACCGCCATCTCTATACACATGGAAATATCTACACCACTATCTCTATAAACATAGAAATATCTACATTGCAATCTCTATAAACATGGAAATATCTACACCGCCATCTCTATTAACTTGGAAATATCTACATCGCTATCTGTATAAATATTGAAATATCTCCACCGCTATCAGTATAAACATGGAAATATCTACACCGATATCTGTATAAATATGGAAATATCTACACCGCTATCTGTATAAACATGGAAATATCTACAACGCTATCTGTGTAAACATGGAAGTATCTACACAGATATCTGTGTAAACTTGCAAATATCTACACAGCTATCTGTGTAAAGATCGAAATGTCTACAGCGCAATCTGTGCAAAGATGGAAATATCTACACCGCTATCTCTGTAAACATGGAAATATCTACACCGCTATCTGTATCAACATCGAAATATCTACTTCGCTATCTTTATAAACATGGAAACATCTACACTGTTATCTCTATAAACATGGAAATATCTACACCACCATCTGACTAAACATGCAAATATCTACAGAGTCATCTGTATAAACATGGAAATATCTACACCACCATATCTATAAACATGGAAATATCTACAGTGCCATCTGTATACCCGTGGAAATACCTACCCAGCCATCTGTGTAACCACGGAAATATCTACTCCGCTATCTCTATAAACATGGAAATACGTACAACGCTATCTGTATAAATATGGAAATATCTACGCTGCAATCTCTACAAACATGGAAATATCTACACCGCCATCACTATAAACATGGAAATATCTACATCGCTATCTGTATTAACATGGAAATAGCTCCACCGCTATCAGTATAAACACTGAAATATCTACACCGCTATCTGTATAAACATGGAAATATGTACAACGCTATCTGTATAAACATGGAAATATCTACACGGCTATCTGTATAAACATGGAAATATCTACACAGCTATCTCTATAAACATGGAAATAGCTACACTGCTATCTGTATAAACATAGAAATAGCGACACCGTTATCTGTATAAACATGGAAATATCTACACCGCCCTCTGTAAAAACATGAAGATATCTACACAGTCATCTGTATAAACTTGGAAATATCTACACCTCCATCTGTATAAACATGGAAATATCTACACTGCCATCTGTATACACATGGAAATATCTACACAGCCATCTGAAGAAACATGGAAGTATGTACACCGCTATCTGTATAAACATGGAAATAACTACATCGCTATCTTTATAAACTTGGAAATATCTACACCGCCTTCTGAATAAACATGGAAATATCTACACCGCTATCTGTATAAACATGGAAATACCAACACCGTTATCTGTATAAACATCGAAATATCTACACCGCTATCTGTATAAAGATGGAAATATCTACAACGCTATCTGTGTAAACATGGAAATATCTACACACCTATCTGCGTAAACATGGAAATATCTACACCGCTATCTGTATAAACATGGAAATATCTACACCGCTATCTTTATAAACATGGAAATACCAAAACGGCTATCTGTATAAACATGGAAATATCTACAACGCTATCTGTATAAATACGGAAATATCCTCACCACTATCACTATAAACCTGGAAATACCTACAACGCTATCTGTATAAATACGGAAATATCCTCACCACTATCTCTATAAACATGGAAATACCTACACCGCCATATCTATACACATGGAAATACCTACACCGCCATCTCTGTACACATGGAAATATCTACACCACTATCTCTATAAACATAGAAATATCTACATTGCAATCTCTATAAACATGGAAATATCTACACCGCCATCTCTATAAACATGGAAATATCTACATCGCTATCTGTATAAATATGGAAATATCTCCACCGCTATCAGTATAAACATGGAAATATCTACACCGCTATCTGTATAAACATGGAAATATCTATACCGCAATCTTTATAAACTTGGAAATATCTACACCGCCTTCTGTATAAACATGGAAATATCTACACCGCTATCTGTATAAACATGGAAATATCTACACCGCTATCTGTATAAACATGGAAATATCTACACAGCTATCTCTATAAACATGGAAATAGCTACACTGCTATCTGTGTAAACATAGAAATAGCGACACCGTTATCTGTATAAACATGGAAATATCTACACCGCCCTCTGTAAAAACATGAAGATATCTATACAGTCATCTGTATAAACTTCGAAATATCTACACCTCTTCTGTATAAACATGGAAATATCTACACTGCCATCTGTATACACATGGAAATATCTACACAGCCATCTGAAGAAACATGGAAATATGTACACCGGTATCTGTATAAACATGGAAATAACTACACCGCTGTCTTTATAAACTTGGAAATATCTACACCGCCTTCTGTATAAACATGGAAATATCTACACCGCTATCTGTATAAACATGGAAATACCAACACCGTTATCTGTATAAACATTGAAATATCTACACCGCTATCTGTACAAACATGGAAATATCTACAACGCTATCTGTATAAATACGGAAATATCCTCACCACTATCACTATAAACCTGGAAATACCTACAACGCTATCTGTATAAATACGGAAATATCCTCACCACTATCTCTATAAACATGGAAATACCTACACCGCCATATCTATACACATGGAAATACCTACACCGCAATCTCTATACACATGGAAATATCTACACCACTATCTCTATAAACATAGAAATATCTACATTGCAATCTCTATAAACATGGAAATATCTACACCGCCATCTCTATAAACATGGAAATATCTACATCGCTATCTGTATAAATATGGAAATATCTCCACCGCTATCAGTATAAACATGGAAATATCTACACCGATATCTGTATAAACATGGAAATATCTACACCGCTATCTGTATAAACATGGAAATATCTACAATGCTATCTGTGTAAACATGGAAGTATCTACACAGATATCTGTGTAAACTTGCAAATATCTACACAGCTATCTGTGTAAAGATCGAAATGTCTACAGCACAATCTGTGCAAAGATGGAAATATCTACACCGCTATCTCTGTAAACATGGAAATATCTACACCGCTATCTGTATCAACATGGAAATATCTACTTCGCTATCTGTATAAACATGGAAATATCTACACTGTTATCTCTATAAACATGGAAATATCTACACCACCATCTGTATAAACATGCAAATATCTAGAGTCATCTGTATAAACATGGAAATATCTACACCACCATATCTATAAACATGGAAATATCTACAGTGCCATCTGTATACCCGTGGAAATACCTACCCAGCCATCTGTGTAACCACGGAAATATCTACTCCGCTATCTCTATAAACATGGAAATACGTACAACGCTATCTCTATAAATATGGAAATATCTACACTGCAATCTCTATAAACATGGAAATATCTACACCGCAATCACTACAAACATGGAAATATCTACATCGCTATCTGTATTAACATGGAAATAGCTCCACTGCTATCAGTATAAACACTGAAATATCTACACCGCTATCTGTATAAACATGGAAATATGTACAACGCTATCTGTATAAACATGGAAATATCTACACCGCTATCTGTATAAACATGGAAATATCTACACAGCTATCTCTATAAACATGGAAATAGCTACACTGCTATCTGTATAAACATAGAAATAGCGACACCGTTATCTGTATAAACATGGAAATATCTACACCGCCCTCTGTAAAAACATGAAGATATCTACACAGTCATCTGTATAAACTTGGAAATATCTACACCTCCATCTGTATAAACATGGAAATATCTACACTGCCATCTGTATACACATGGAAATATCTACACAGCCTTCTGAAGAAACATGGAAGTATGTACACCGCTATCTGTATAAACATGGAAATAACTACACCGCTATCTTTATAAACTTGGAAATATCTACACCGCCTTCTGTATAAACATGGAAATATCTACACCGCTATCTGTATAAACATGGAAATACCAACACCGTTATCTGTATAAACATCGAAATATCTACACCGCTATCTGTATAAAGATGGAAATATCTACAACGCTATCTGTGTAAACATGGAAATATCTACACACCTATCTGTGTAAACATGGAAATATCTACACCGCTATCTGTATAAACATGGAAATATCTACACCGCTATCTTTATAAACATGGAAATACCAAAACGGCTATCTGTATAAACATGGAAATATCTACAACGCTATCTGTATAAATACGGAAATATCCTCACCACTATCACTATAAACCTGGAAATACCTACAACGCTATCTGTATAAATACGGAAATATCCTCACCACTATCTCTATAAACATGGAAATACCTACACCGCCATATCTATACACATGGAAATACCTACACCGCCATCTCTGTACACATGGAAATATCTACACCACTATCTGTATAAACATAGAAATATCTACATTGCAATCTCTATAAACATGGAAATATCTACACCGCCATCTCTATAAACATGGAAATATCTACATCGCTATCTGTATAAATATGGAAATATCTCCACCGCTATCAGTATAAACATGGAAATATCTACACCGATATCTGTATAAACATGGAAATATCTACACCGCTATCTGTATAAACATGGAAATATCTACAATGCTATCTGTGTAAACAGGGAAGTATCTACACAGATATCTGTGTAAACTTGCAAATACCTACACAGCTATCTGTGTAAAGATCGAAATGTCTACAGCGCAATCTGTGCAAAGATGGAAATATCTACACCGCTATCTCTGTAAACAAGGAAATATCTACACCGCTATCTGCATCAACATGGAAATATCTACTTCGCTATCTGTATAAACATGGAAATATCTACACTGTTATCTCTATAAACATGGAAATATCTACACCACCATCTGTATAAACATGCAAATATCTACAGAGTCATCTGTATAAACATGGAAATATCTACACCACCATATCTATAAACATGGAAATATCTACAGTGCCATCTGTATACCCGTGGAAATACCTACCCAGCCATCTGTGTAACCACGGAAATATCTACTCCGCTATCTCTATAAACATGGAAATACGTACAACGCTATCTCTATAAATATGGAAATATCTACACTGCAATCTCTATAAACATGGAAATATCTACACCGCAATCACTACAAACATGGAAATATCTACATCGCTATCTGTATTAACATGGAAATAGCTCCACCGCTATCAGTATAAACACTGAAATATCTACACCGCTATCTGTATAAACATGGAAATATGTACAACGCTATCTGTATAAACATGGAAATATCTACACCGCTATCTGTATAAACATGGAAATATCTACACAGCTATCTCTATAAACATGGAAATAGCTACACTGCTATCTGTATAAACATAGAAATAGCGACACCGTTATCTGAATAAACATGGAAATATCTACAACGCCCTCTGTAAAAACATGAAGATATCTACACAGTCATCTGTATAAACTTGGAAATATCTACACCTCCATCTGTATAAACATGGAAATATCTACACTGCCATCTGTATACACATGGAAATATCTACACAGCCATCTGAAGAAACATGGAAGTATGTACACCGCTATCTGTATAAACATGGAAATAACTACACCGCTATCTTTATAAACTTGGAAATATCTACACAGCCTTCTGTATAAACATGGAAATATCTACACCGCTATCTGTATAAACATGGAAATACTAACACCGTTATCTGTATAAACATTGAAATATCTACACCGCTATCTGTATAAAAATGGAAATATCTGCAACGCTATCTGTGTAAACATGCAAATATCTACACACCTATCTGTGTAAACATGGAAATATCTACACCGCTATCTGTATAAACATGGAAATATCTACACCGCTATCTGTATAAACATGGAAATACCAAAACGGCTATCTGTATAAACATGGAAATATCTACAACGCTATCTGTATAAATACGGAAATATCCTCACCACTATCACTATAAACCTGGAAATACCTACAACGCTATCTGTATAAATACGGAAATATCCTCACCACTATCTCTATAAACATGGAAATACCTACACCGCCATATCTATACACATGGAAATACCTACACCGCCATCTCTATACACATGGAAATATCTACACCACTATCTCTATAAACATAGAAATATCTACATTGCAATCTCTATAAACATGGAAATATCTACACCGCCATCTCTATAAACATGGAAATATCTACATCGCTATCTGTATAAATATGGAAATATCTCCACCGCTATCCGTATAAACATGGAAATATCTACACCGATATCTGTATAAACATGGAAATATCTACACCGCTATCTGTATAAACATGGAAATATCTACAACGCTATCTGTGTAAACATGGAAGTATCTACACAGATATCTGTGTAAACTTGCAAATATCTACACAGCTATCTGTGTAAAGATCGAAATGTCTACAGCGCAATCTGTGCAAAGATGGAAATATCTACACCGCTATCTCTGTAAACATGGAAATATCTACACCGCTATCTGTATCAACATGGAAATATCTACTTCGCTATCTGTATAAACATGGAAATATCTACACTGTTATCTCTATAAACATGGAAATATCTACACCACCATCTGTATAAACATGCAAATATCTACAGAGTCATCTGTATAAACATGGAAATATCTACACCACCATATCTATAAACATGGAAATATCTACAGTGCCATCTGTATACCCGTGGAAATACCTACCCAGCCATCTGTGTAACCACGGAAATATCTACTCCGCTATCTCTATAAACATGGAAATACGTACAACGCTATCTCTATAAATATGGAAATATCTACACTGCAATCTCTACAAACATGGAAATATCTACACCGCCATCACTATAAACTTGGAAATATCTACATCGCTATCTGTATTAACATGGAAATAGCTCCACCGCTATCAGTATAAACACTGAAATATCTACACCGCTATCTGTATAAACATGGAAATATGTACAACGCTATCTGTATAAACATGGAAATATCTACACCGCTATCTGTATAAACATGGAAATATCTACACAGCTATCTCTATAAACATGGAAATAGCTACACTGCTATCTGTATAAACATAGAAATAGCGACACCGTTATCTGTATAAACATGGAAATATCTACACCGCCCTCTGTAAAAACATGAAGATATCTACACAGCCATCTGTATAAACTTGGAAATATCTACACCTCTTCTGTATAAACATGGAAATATCTACACTGCCATCTGTATACACATGGAAATATCTAAACAGCCATCTGAAGAAACATGGAAATATGTACACCGGTATCTGTATAAACATGGAAATAACTACACCGCTATCTTTATAAACTTGGAAATATCTACACCGCCTTCTCTATAAACATGGAAATATCTACACCGCTATCTGTATAAACATGGAAATACCAACACCGTTATCTGTATAAACATTGAAATATCTACACCGCTATCTGTAAAAAGATGGAAATATCTACAACGCTATCTGTGTAAACATGGAAATATCTACACACCTATCTGTGTAAACATGGAAATATCTACACCGCTATCTGTATAAACATGGAAATATCTACACCGCTATCTGTATAAACATGGAAATACCAAAACGGCTATCTGTATAAACATGGAAATATCTACAACGCTATCTGTATAAATACGGAAATATCCTCACCACTATCACTATAAACCTGGAAATACCTACAACGCTATCTGTATAAATACGGAAATATCCTCACCACTATCTCTATAAACATGGAAATACCTACACCGCCATATCTATACACATGGAAATACCTACACCGCCATCTCTATACACATGGAAATATCTACACCACTATCTCTATAAACATAGAAATATCTACATTGCAATCTCTATAAACATGGAAATATCTACACCGCCGTCTCTATAAACATGGAAATATCTACATCGCTATCTGTATAAATATGGAAATATCTCCACCGCTATCAGTATAAACATGGAAATATCTACACCGATATCTGTATAAACATGGAAATATCTACACCGCTATCTGTATAAACATGGAAATATCTACACTGTTATCTCTCTGAACATGGAAATATCTACACCACCATCTGTATAAACATGCAAATAACTACAGAGTCATCTGTATAAACATGGAAATATCTACACCACCATATCTGTAAACATGGAAATATCTACAGTGCCGTCTGTATACCCGTGGAAATACCTACCCAGCCATCTGTGCAACCACGGAAATATCTACTCCGCTATCTCTATAAACATGGAAATACGTACAACGCTATCTCTATAAATATGGAAATATCTACACTGCAATCTCTATAAACATGGAAATATCTACACCGCAATCACTATAAACATGGAAATATCTACATCGCTATCAGTATAAACATTGAAATATCTACACCGCTATCTGTATAAACATGGAAATATGTACAACGCTATCTGTATAAACATGGAAATATCTACACCGCAATCTGTATAAACATGGAAATATCTACACAGCTATCTCTATAAACATGGTAATAGCTACCCTGCTATCTGTATAAACATAGAAGTAGCGACACCGTTATCTGTATAAACATGGAAATATCTACACCGCCCTCTGTAAAAACATGAAGATATCTACACAGTCATCTGTATAAACTTGGAAATATCTACACCTCCATCTGTATAAACATGGAAATATCTACACTGCCATCTGTATACACATGGAAATATCTACGCAGCCATCTGAAGAAACATGGAAATATGTACACCGCTATCTGTATAAACATGGAAATATCTACACCGCAATCTTTATAAACTTGGAAATATCTACACCGCCTTCTGTATAAACATGGAAATATCTACACCGCTATCTGTATAAACATGGAAATATCTACACCGCTATCTGTATAAACATGGAAATATCTACACAGCTATCTCTATAAACATGGAAATAGCTACACTGCTATCTGTGTAAACATAGAAATAGCGACACCGTTATCTGTATAAACATGGAAATATCTACACCGCCCTCTGTAAAAACATTAAGATATCTATACAGTCATCTGTATAAACTTGGAAATATCTACACCTCTTCTGTATAAACATGGAAATATCTACACTGCCATCTGTATACACATGGAAATATCTACACAGCCATCTGAAGAAACATGGAAATATGTACACCGGTATCTGTATAAACATGGAAATAACTACACCGCTGTCTTTATAAACTTGGAAATATCTACACCGCCTTCTGTATAAACATGGAAATATCTACACCGCTATCTGTATAAACATGGAAATACCAACACCGTTATCTGTATAAACATCGAAATATCTACACCGCTATCTGTATAAAGATGGAAATATCTACAACGCTATCTGTGTAAACATGGAAATATCTACACACCTATCTGTGTAAACATGGAAATATCTACACCGCTATCTGTATAAACATGGAAATATCTACACCGCTATCTTTATAAACATGGAAATACCAAAACGGCTATCTGTATAAACATGGAAATATCTACAACGCTATCTGTATAAATACGGAAATATCCTCACCACTATCACTATAAACCTGGAAATACCTACAACGCTATCTGTATAAATACGGAAATATCCTCACCACTATCTCTATAAACATGGAAATACCTACACCGCCATATCTATACACATGGAAATACCTACACCGCCATCTCTGTACACATGGAAAAATCTACACCTCTATCTCTATAAACATAGAAATATCTACATTGCAATCTCTATAAACATGGAAATATCTACACCGCCATCTCTATAAACATGGAAATATCTACATCGCTATCTGTATAAATATGGAAATATCTCCACCGCTATCAGTATAAACATGGAAATATCTACACCGCTATCTGTATAAACATGGAAATATCTATACCGCAATCTTTATAAACTTGGAAATATCTACACCGCCTTCTGTATAAACATGGAAATATCTACACCGCTATCTGTATAAACATGGAAATATCTACACCGCTATCTGTATAAACATGGAAATATCTACACAGCTATCTCTATAAACATGGAAATAGCTACACTGCTATCTGTGTAAACATAGAAATAGCGACACCGTTATCTGTATAAACATGGAAATATCTACACCGCCCTCTGTAAAAACATGAAGATATCTATGCAGTCATCTGTATAAACTTCGAAGTATCTACACCTCTTCTGTATAAACATGGAAATATCTACACTGCCATCTGTATACACATGGAAATATCTACACAGCCATCTGAAGAAACATGGAAATATGTACACCGGTATCTGTATAAACATGGAAATAACTACACCGCTGTCTTTATAAACTTGGAAATATCTACACCGCCTTCTGTATAAACATGGAAATATCTACACCGCTATCTGTATAAACATGGAAATACCAACACCGTTATCTGTATAAACATTGAAATATCTACACCGCTATCTGTACAAACATGGAAATATCTACAACGCTATCTGTATAAATACGGAAATATCCTCAACACTATCACTATAAACCTGGAAATACCTACAACGCTATCTGTATAAATACGTAAATATCCTCACCACTATCTCTATAAACATGGAAATACCTACACCGCCATATCTATACACATGGAAATACCTACACCGCAATCTCTATACACATGGAAATATCTACACCACTATCTCTATAAACATAGAAATATCTACATTGCAATCTCTATTAACATGGAAATATCTACACCGCCATCTCTATAAACATGGAAATATCTACATCGCTATCTGTATAAATATGGAAATATCTCCACCGGTATCAGTATAAACATGGAAATATCTACACCGATATCTGTATAAACATGGAAATATCTACAACGCTATCTGTATAAACATGGAAATATCTACAACGCTATCTGTGTAAACATGGAAGTATCTACACAGCTATCTGTGTAAAGATCGAAATGTCTACAGCGCAATCTGTGCAAAGATGGAAATATCTACACCGCTATCTCTGTAAACATGGAAATATCTACACCGCTATCTGTATCAACATGGAAATATCTACTTCGCTATCTTTATAAACCTGGAAATATCTACACTGTTATCTCTATAAACATGGAAATATCTACACCACCATCTGTAAACATGCAAATATCTACAGAGTCATCTGTATAAACATGGCAATATCTACAGTGCCATCTGTATACCCGTGGAAATACCTACCCAGCCATCTGTGTAACCACGGAAATATCTACTCGGCTATCTCTGTAGACATGGAAATACGTACAGCGCTATCTCTATAAATATGGAAATATCTACACTGCAATCTCCATAAACATGGAAATATCTACACCGCCATCACTATAAACATGGAAATATCTACACCGCTATCTGTATTAACATGGAAATAGCTCCACCGCTATCAGTATTAACACTGAAATATCTACACCGCTATCTGTATAAACATGGAAATATGTACAACGCTATCTGTATAAACATGGAAATATCTACACCGCAATCTGTATAAACATGGAAATAACTACACCGCTATCTTTATAAACTTGGAAATATCTACACCGCCTTCTGTATAAACATGGAAATATCTACACCGCTATCTGTATAAACATGGAAATACCAACACCGTTATCTGTATAAACATTGAAATATCTACACCGCTATCTGTATAAAGATGGAAATATCTACAACGCTATCTGTGTAAACATGGAAATATCTACACACCTATTTGTGTAAACATGGAAATATCTACACCGCTATCTGTATAAACATGGAAATATCTACACCGCTATCTGTATAAACATGGAAATACCAAAACGGCTATCTGTATAAACATGGAAATATCTACAACGCTATCTGTATAAATACGGAAATATCCTCACCACTATCACTATAAACCTGGAAATACCTACAACGCTATCTGTATAACTACGGAAATATCCTCACCACTATCTCTATAAACATGGAAATACCTACACCGCCATATCTATACACATGGAAATACCTACACCGCCATCTCTGTACACATGGAAATATCTACACCACTATCTCTATAAACATAGAAATATCTACATTGCAATCTCTATAAACATGGAAATATCTACACCGCCATCTCTATAAACATGGAAATATCTACATCGCTATCTGTATAAATATGGAAATATCTCCACCGCTATCAGTATAAACATGGAAATATCTACACCGCTATCTGTATAAACATGGAAATATCTATACCGCAATCTTTATAAACTTGGAAATATCTACACCGCCTTCTGTATAAACATGAAAATATCTACACCGCTATCTGTATAAACATGGAAATATCTACACCGCTATCTGTATAAACATGGAAATATCTACACAGCTATCTCTATAAACATGGAAATAGCTACACTGCTATCTGTGTAAACATAGAAATAGCGACACCGTTATCTGTATAAACATGGAAATATCTACACCGCCCTCTGTAAAAACATGAAGATATCTATACAGTCATCTGTATAAACTTCGAAATATCTACACCTCTTCTGTATAAACATGGAAATATCTACACTGCCATCTGTATACACATGGAAATATCTACACAGCCATCTGAAGAAACATGGAAATATGTACACCGGTATCTGTATAAACATGGAAATAACTACACCGCTGTCTTTATAAACTTGGAAATATCTACACCGCCTTCTGTATAAACATGGAAATATCTACACCGCTATCTGTATAAACATGGAAATACCAACACCGTTATCTGTATAAACATTGAAATATCTACACCGCTATCTGTACAAACATGGAAATATCTACAACGCTATCTGTATAAATACGGAAATATCCTCAACACTATCACTATAAACCTGGAAATACCTACAACGCTATCTGTATAAATACGTAAATATCCTCACCACTATCTCTATAAACATGGAAATACCTACACCGCCATATCTATACACATGGAAATACCTACACCGCAATCTCTATACACATGGAAATATCTACACCACTATCTCTATAAACATAGAAATATCTACATTGCAATCTCTATTAACATGGAAATATCTACACCGCCATCTCTATAAACATGGAAATATCTACATCGCTATCTGTATAAATATGGAAATATCTCCACCGGTATCAGTATAAACATGGAAATATCTACACCGATATCTGTATAAACATGGAAATATCTACAACGCTATCTGTATAAACATGGAAATATCTACAACGCTATCTGTGTAAACATGGAAGTATCTACACAGCTATCTGTGTAAAGATCGAAATGTCTACAGCGCAATCTGTGCAAAGATGGAAATATCTACACCGCTATCTCTGTAAACATGGAAATATCTACACCGCTATCTGTATCAACATGGAAATATCTACTTCGCTATCTTTATAAACCTGGAAATATCTACACTGTTATCTCTATAAACATGGAAATATCTACACCACCATCTGTAAACATGCAAATATCTACAGAGTCATCTGTATAAACATGGCAATATCTACAGTGCCATCTGTATACCCGTGGAAATACCTACCCAGCCATCTGTGTAACCACGGAAATATCTACTCGGCTATCTCTGTAGACATGGAAATACGTACAGCGCTATCTCTATAAATATGGAAATATCTACACTGCAATCTCCATAAACATGGAAATATCTACACCGCCATCACTATAAACATGGAAATATCTACACCGCTATCTGTATTAACATGGAAATAGCTCCACCGCTATCAGTATTAACACTGAAATATCTACACCGCTATCTGTATAAACATGGAAATATGTACAACGCTATCTGTATAAACATGGAAATATCTACACCGCAATCTGTATAAACATGGAAATAACTACACCGCTATCTTTATAAACTTGGAAATATCTACACCGCCTTCTGTATAAACATGGAAATATCTACACCGCTATCTGTATAAACATGGAAATACCAACACCGTTATCTGTATAAACATTGAAATATCTACACCGCTATCTGTATAAAGATGGAAATATCTACAACGCTATCTGTGTAAACATGGAAATATCTACACACCTATTTGTGTAAACATGGAAATATCTACACCGCTATCTGTATAAACATGGAAATATCTACACCGCTATCTGTATAAACATGGAAATACCAAAACGGCTATCTGTATAAACATGGAAATATCTACAACGCTATCTGTATAAATACGGAAATATCCTCACCACTATCACTATAAACCTGGAAATACCTACAACGCTATCTGTATAACTACGGAAATATCCTCACCACTATCTCTATAAACATGGAAATACCTACACCGCCATCTCTATACACATGGAAATATCTACACCACTATCTCTATAAACATAGAAATATCTACATTGCAATCTCTATAAACATGGAAATATCTACACCGCCATCTCTATTAACATGGAAATATCTACATCGCTATCTGTATAAATATTGAAATATCTCCACCGCTATCAGTATAAACATGGAAATATCTACACCGATATCTGTATAAATATGGAAATATCTACACCGCTATCTGTATAAACATGGAAATATCTACAACGCTATCTGTGTAAACATGGAAGTATCTACACAGATATCTGTGTAAACTTGCAAATATCTACACAGCTATCTGTGTAAAGATCGAAATGTCTACAGCGCAATCTGTGCAAAGATGGAAATATCTACACCGCTATCTCTGTAAACATGGAAATATCTACACCGCTATCTGTATCAACATCGAAATATCTACTTCGCTATCTTTATAAACATGGAAACATCTACACTGTTATCTCTATAAACATGGAAATATCTACACCACCATCTGACTAAACATGCAAATATCTACAGAGTCATCTGTATAAACATGGAAATATCTACACCACCATATCTATAAACATGGAAATATCTACAGTGCCATCTGTATACCCGTGGAAATACCTACCCAGCCATCTGTGTAACCACGGAAATATCTACTCCGCTATCTCTATAAACATGGAAATACGTACAACGCTATCTGTATAAATATGGAAATATCTACGCTGCAATCTCTACAAACATGGAAATATCTACACCGCCATCACTATAAACATGGAAATATCTACATCGCTATCTGTATTAACATGGAAATAGCTCCACCGCTATCAGTATAAACACTGAAATATCTACACCGCTATCTGTATAAACATGGAAATATGTACAACGCTATCTGTATAAACATGGAAATATCTACACGGCTATCTGTATAAACATGGAAATATCTACACAGCTATCTCTATAAACATGGAAATAGCTACACTGCTATCTGTATAAACATAGAAATAGCGACACCGTTATCTGTATAAACATGGAAATATCTACACCGCCCTCTGTAAAAACATGAAGATATCTACACAGTCATCTGTATAAACTTGGAAATATCTACACCTCCATCTGTATAAACATGGAAATATCTACACTGCCATCTGTATACACATGGAAATATCTACACAGCCATCTGAAGAAACATGGAAGTATGTACACCGCTATCTGTATAAACATGGAAATAACTACATCGCTATCTTTATAAACTTGGAAATATCTACACCGCCTTCTGAATAAACATGGAAATATCTACACCGCTATCTGTATAAACATGGAAATACCAACACCGTTATCTGTATAAACATCGAAATATCTACACCGCTATCTGTATAAAGATGGAAATATCTACAACGCTATCTGTGTAAACATGGAAATATCTACACACCTATCTGCGTAAACATGGAAATATCTACACCGCTATCTGTATAAACATGGAAATATCTACACCGCTATCTTTATAAACATGGAAATACCAAAACGGCTATCTGTATAAACATGGAAATATCTACAACGCTATCTGTATAAATACGGAAATATCCTCACCACTATCACTATAAACCTGGAAATACCTACAACGCTATCTGTATAAATACGGAAATATCCTCACCACTATCTCTATAAACATGGAAATACCTACACCGCCATATCTATACACATGGAAATACCTACACCGCCATCTCTGTACACATGGAAATATCTACACCACTATCTCTATAAACATAGAAATATCTACATTGCAATCTCTATAAACATGGAAATATCTACACCGCCATCTCTATAAACATGGAAATATCTACATCGCTATCTGTATAAATATGGAAATATCTCCACCGCTATCAGTATAAACATGGAAATATCTACACCGCTATCTGTATAAACATGGAAATATCTATACCGCAATCTTTATAAACTTGGAAATATCTACACCGCCTTCTGTATAAACATGGAAATATCTACACCGCTATCTGTATAAACATGGAAATATCTACACCGCTATCTGTATAAACATGGAAATATCTACACAGCTATCTCTATAAACATGGAAATAGCTACACTGCTATCTGTGTAAACATAGAAATAGCGACACCGTTATCTGTATAAACATGGAAATATCTACACCGCCCTCTGTAAAAACATGAAGATATCTATACAGTCATCTGTATAAACTTCGAAATATCTACACCTCTTCTGTATAAACATGGAAATATCTACACTGCCATCTGTATACACATGGAAATATCTACACAGCCATCTGAAGAAACATGGAAATATGTACACCGGTATCTGTATAAACATGGAAATAACTACACCGCTGTCTTTATAAACTTGGAAATATCTACACCGCCTTCTGTATAAACATGGAAATATCTACACCGCTATCTGTATAAACATGGAAATACCAACACCGTTATCTGTATAAACATTGAAATATCTACACCGCTATCTGTAAAAAGATGGAAATATCTACAACGCTATCTGTGTAAACATGGAAATATCTACACACCTATCTGTGTAAACATGGAAATATCTACACCGCTATCTGTATAAACATGGAAATATCTACACCGCTATCTGTATAAACATGGAAATACCAAAACGGCTATCTGTATAAACATGGAAATATCTACAACGCTATCTGTATAAATACGGAAATATCCTCACCACTATCACTATAAACCTGGAAATACCTACAACGCTATCTGTATAAATACGGAAATATCCTCACCACTATCTCTATAAACATGGAAATACCTACACCGCCATATCTATACACATGGAAATACCTACACCGCCATCTCTATACACATGGAAATATCTACACCACTATCTCTATAAACATAGAAATATCTACATTGCAATCTCTATAAACATGGAAATATCTACACCGCCGTCTCTATAAACATGGAAATATCTACATCGCTATCTGTATAAATATGGAAATATCTCCACCGCTATCAGTATAAACATGGAAATATCTACACCGATATCTGTATAAACATGGAAATATCTACACCGCTATCTGTATAAACATGGAAATATCTACACTGTTATCTCTCTGAACATGGAAATATCTACACCACCATCTGTATAAACATGCAAATAACTACAGAGTCATCTGTATAAACATGGAAATATCTACACCACCATATCTGTAAACATGGAAATATCTACAGTGCCGTCTGTATACCCGTGGAAATACCTACCCAGCCATCTGTGTAACCACGGAAATATCTACTCCGCTATCTCTATAAACATGGAAATACGTACAACGCTATCTCTATAAATATGGAAATATCTACACTGCAATCTCTATAAACATGGAAATATCTACACCGCAATCACTATAAACATGGAAATATCTACATCGCTATCTGTATTAACATGGAAATATCTCCACCGCTATCAGTATAAACATTGAAATATCTACACCGCTATCTGTATAAACATGGAAATATGTACAACGCTATCTGTATAAACATGGAAATATCTACACCGCAATCTGTATAAACATGGAAATATCTACACAGCTATCTCTATAAACATGGTAATAGCTACCCTGCTATCTGTATAAACATAGAAGTAGCGACACCGTTATCTGTATAAACATGGAAATATCTACACCGCCCTCTGTAAAAACATGAAGATATCTACACAGTCATCTGTATAAACTTGGAAATATCTACACCTCCATCTGTATAAACATGGAAATATCTACACTGCCATCTGTATACACATGGAAATATCTACGCAGCCATCTGAAGAAACATGGAAATATGTACACCGCTATCTGTATAAACATGGAAATATCTACACCGCAATCTTTATAAACTTGGAAATATCTACACCGCCTTCTGTATAAACATGGAAATATCTACACCGCTATCTGTATAAACATGGAAATATCTACACCGCTATCTGTATAAACATGGAAATATCTACACAGCTATCTCTATAAACATGGAAATAGCTACACTGCTATCTGTGTAAACATAGAAATAGCGACACCGTTATCTGTATAAACATGGAAATATCTACACCGCCCTCTGTAAAAACATTAAGATATCTATACAGTCATCTGTATAAACTTGGAAATATCTACACCTCTTCTGTATAAACATGGAAATATCTACACTGCCATCTGTATACACATGGAAATATCTACACAGCCATCTGAAGAAACATGGAAATATGTACACCGGTATCTGTATAAACATGGAAATAACTACACCGCTGTCTTTATAAACTTGGAAATATCTACACCGCCTTCTGTATAAACATGGAAATATCTACACCGCTATCTGTATAAACATGGAAATACCAACACCGTTATCTGTATAAACCTCGAAATATCTACACCGCTATCTGTATAAAGATGGAAATATCTACAACGCTATCTGTGTAAACATGGAAATATCTACACACCTATCTGTGTAAACATGGAAATATCTACACCGCTATCTGTATAAACATGGAAATATCTACACCGCTATCTTTATAAACATGGAAATACCAAAACGGCTATCTGTATAAACATGGAAATATCTACAACGCTATCTGTATAAATACGGAAATATCCTCACCACTATCACTATAAACCTGGAAATACCTACAACGCTATCTGTATAAATACGGAAATATCCTCACCACTATCTCTATAAACATGGAAATACCTACACCGCCATATCTATACACATGGAAATACCTACACCGCCATCTCTGTACACATGGAAAAATCTACACCACTATCTCTATAAACATAGAAATATCTACATTGCAATCTCTATAAACATGGAAATATCTACACCGCCATCTCTATAAACATGGAAATATCTACATCGCTATCTGTATAAATATGGAAATATCTCCACCGCTATCAGTATAAACATGGAAATATCTACACCGCTATCTGTATAAACATGGAAATATCTATACCGCAATCTTTATAAACTTGGAAATATCTACACCGCCTTCTGTATAAACATGGAAATATCTACACCGCTATCTGTATAAACATGGAAATATCTACACCGCTATCTGTATAAACATGGAAATATCTACACAGCTATCTCTATAAACATGGAAATAGCTACACTGCTATCTGTGTAAACATAGAAATAGCGACACCGTTATCTGTATAAACATGGAAATATCTACACCGCCCTCTGTAAAAACATGAAGATATCTATGCAGTCATCTGTATAAACTTCGAAGTATCTACACCTCTTCTGTATAAACATGGAAATATCTACACTGCCATCTGTATACACATGGAAATATCTACACAGCCATCTGAAGAAACATGGAAATATGTACACCGGTATCTGTATAAACATGGAAATAACTACACCGCTGTCTTTATAAACTTGGAAATATCTACACCGCCTTCTGTATAAACATGGAAATATCTACACCGCTATCTGTATAAACATGGAAATACCAACACCGTTATCTGTATAAACATTGAAATATCTACACCGCTATCTGTACAAACATGGAAATATCTACAACGCTATCTGTATAAATACGGAAATATCCTCAACACTATCACTATAAACCTGGAAATACCTACAACGCTATCTGTATAAATACGTAAATATCCTCACCACTATCTCTATAAACATGGAAATACCTACACCGCCATATCTATACACATGGAAATACCTACACCGCAATCTCTATACACATGGAAATATCTACACCACTATCTCTATAAACATAGAAATATCTACATTGCAATCTCTATTAACATGGAAATATCTACACCGCCATCTCTATAAACATGGAAATATCTACATCGCTATCTGTATAAATATGGAAATATCTCCACCGGTATCAGTATAAACATGGAAATATCTACACCGATATCTGTATAAACATGGAAATATCTACAACGCTATCTGTATAAACATGGAAATATCTACAACGCTATCTGTGTAAACATGGAAGTATCTACACAGCTATCTGTGTAAAGATCGAAATGTCTACAGCGCAATCTGTGCAAAGATGGAAATATCTACACCGCTATCTCTGTAAACATGGAAATATCTACACCGCTATCTGTATCAACATGGAAATATCTACTTCGCTATCTTTATAAACCTGGAAATATCTACACTGTTATCTCTATAAACATGGAAATATCTACACCACCATCTGTAAACATGCAAATATCTACAGAGTCATCTGTATAAACATGGCAATATCTACAGTGCCATCTGTATACCCGTGGAAATACCTACCCAGCCATCTGTGTAACCACGGAAATATCTACTCGGCTATCTCTGTAGACATGGAAATACGTACAGCGCTATCTCTATAAATATGGAAATATCTACACTGCAATCTCCATAAACATGGAAATATCTACACCGCCATCACTATAAACATGGAAATATCTACACCGCTATCTGTATTAACATGGAAATAGCTCCACCGCTATCAGTATTAACACTGAAATATCTACACCGCTATCTGTATAAACATGGAAATATGTACAACGCTATCTGTATAAACATGGAAATATCTACACCGCAATCTGTATAAACATGGAAATAACTACACCGCTATCTTTATAAACTTGGAAATATCTACACCGCCTTCTGTATAAACATGGAAATATCTACACCGCTATCTGTATAAACATGGAAATACCAACACCGTTATCTGTATAAACATTGAAATATCTACACCGCTATCTGTATAAAGATGGAAATATCTACAACGCTATCTGTGTAAACATGGAAATATCTACACACCTATTTGTGTAAACATGGAAATATCTACACCGCTATCTGTATAAACATGGAAATATCTACACCGCTATCTGTATAAACATGGAAATACCAAAACGGCTATCTGTATAAACATGGAAATATCTACAACGCTATCTGTATAAATACGGAAATATCCTCACCACTATCACTATAAACCTGGAAATACCTACAACGCTATCTGTATAACTACGGAAATATCCTCACCACTATCTCTATAAACATGGAAATACCTACACCGCCATATCTATACACATGGAAATACCTACACCGCCATCTCTGTACACATGGAAATATCTACACCACTATCTCTATAAACATAGAAATATCTACATTGCAATCTCTATAAACATGGAAATATCTACACCGCCATCTCTATAAACATGGAAATATCTACATCGCTATCTGTATAAATATGGAAATATCTCCACCGCTATCAGTATAAACATGGAAATATCTACACCGCTATCTGTATAAACATGGAAATATCTATACCGCAATCTTTATAAACTTGGAAATATCTACACCGCCTTCTGTATAAACATGGAAATATCTACACCGCTATCTGTATAAACATGGAAATATCTACACTGCTATCTGTATAAACATGGAAATATCTACACAGCTATCTCTATAAACATGGAAATAGCTACACTGCTATCTGTGTAAACATAGAAATAGCTACACCGTTATCTGTATAAACATGGAAATATCTACACCGCCCTCTGTAAAAACATGAAGATATCTATACAGTCATCTGTATAAACTTCGAAATATCTACACCTCTTCTGTATAAACATGGAAATATCTACACTGCCATCTGTATACACATGGAAATATCTACACAGCCATCTGAAGAAACATGGAAATATGTACACCGGTATCTGTATAAACATGGAAATAACTACACCGCTGTCTTTATAAACTTGGAAATATCTACACCGCCTTCTGTATAAACATGGAAATATCTACACCGCTATCTGTATAAACATGGAAATACCAACACCGTTATCTGTATAAACATTGAAATATCTACACCGCTATCTGTACAAACATGGAAATATCTACAACGCTATCTGTATAAATACGGAAATATCCTCAACACTATCACTATAAACCTGGAAATACCTACAACGCTATCTGTATAAATACGTAAATATCCTCACCACTATCTCTATAAACATGGAAATACCTACACCGCCATATCTATACACATGGAAATACCTACACCGCAATCTCTATACACATGGAAATATCTACACCACTATCTCTATAAACATAGAAATATCTACATTGCAATCTCTATTAACATGGAAATATCTACACCGCCATCTCTATAAACATGGAAATATCTACATCGCTATCTGTATAAATATGGAAATATCTCCACCGGTATCAGTATAAACATGGAAATATCTACACCGATATCTGTATAAACATGGAAATATCTACAACGCTATCTGTATAAACATGGAAATATCTACAACGCTATCTGTGTAAACATGGAAGTATCTACACAGCTATCTGTGTAAAGATCGAAATGTCTACAGCGCAATCTGTGCAAAGATGGAAATATCTACACCGCTATCTCTGTAAACATGGAAATATCTACACCGCTATCTGTATCAACATGGAAATATCTACTTCGCTATCTTTATAAACCTGGAAATATCTACACTGTTATCTCTATAAACATGGAAATATCTACACCACCATCTGTAAACATGCAAATATCTACAGAGTCATCTGTATAAACATGGCAATATCTACAGTGCCATCTGTATACCCGTGGAAATACCTACCCAGCCATCTGTGTAACCACGGAAATATCTACTCGGCTATCTCTGTAGACATGGAAATACGTACAGCGCTATCTCTATAAATATGGAAATATCTACACTGCAATCTCCATAAACATGGAAATATCTACACCGCCATCACTATAAACATGGAAATATCTACACCGCTATCTGTATTAACATGGAAATAGCTCCACCGCTATCAGTATTAACACTGAAATATCTACACCGCTATCTGTATAAACATGGAAATATGTACAACGCTATCTGTATAAACATGGAAATATCTACACCGCAATCTGTATAAACATGGAAATAACTACACCGCTATCTTTATAAACTTGGAAATATCTACACCGCCTTCTGTATAAACATGGAAATATCTACACCGCTATCTGTATAAACATGGAAATACCAACACCGTTATCTGTATAAACATTGAAATATCTACACCGCTATCTGTATAAAGATGGAAATATCTACAACGCTATCTGTGTAAACATGGAAATATCTACACACCTATTTGTGTAAACATGGAAATATCTACACCGCTATCTGTATAAACATGGAAATATCTACACCGCTATCTGTATAAACATGGAAATACCAAAACGGCTATCTGTATAAACATGGAAATATCTACAACGCTATCTGTATAAATACGGAAATATCCTCACCACTATCACTATAAACCTGGAAATACCTACAACGCTATCTGTATAACTACGGAAATATCCTCACCACTATCTCTATAAACATGGAAATACCTACACCGCCATCTCTATACACATGGAAATATCTACACCACTATCTCTATAAACATAGAAATATCTACATTGCAATCTCTATAACCATGGAAATATCTACACCGCCATCTCTATTAACATGGAAATATCTACATCGCTATCTGTATAAATATTGAAATATCTCCACCGCTATCAGTATAAACATGGAAATATCTACACCGATATCTGTATAAACATGGAAATATCTACACCGCTATCTGTATAAACATGGAAATATCTACAACGCTATCTGTGTAAACATGGAAGTATCTACACAGATATCTGTGTAAACTTGCAAATATCTACACAGCTATCTGTGTAAAGATCGAAATGTCTACAGCGCAATCTGTGCAAAGATGGAAATATCTACACCGCTATCTCTGTAAACATGGAAATATCTACACCGCTATCTGTATCAACATCGAAATATCTACTTCGCTATCTTTATAAACATGGAAACATCTACACTGTTATCTCTATAAACATGGAAATATCTACACCACCATCTGACTAAACATGCAAATATCTACAGAGTCATCTGTATAAACATGGAAATATCTACACCACCATATCTATAAACATGGAAATATCTACACCGCTATCTGTATAAACATGGAAATACCAACACCGTTATCTGTATAAACATTGAAATATCTACACCGCTATCTGTATAAAGATGGAAATATCTACAACGCTATCTGTGTAAACATGGAAATATCTACACACCTATTTGTGTAAACATGGAAATATCTACACCGCTATCTGTATAAACATGGAAATATCTACACCGCTATCTGTATAAACATGGAAATACCAAAACGGCTATCTGTATAAACATGGAAATATCTACAACGCTATCTGTATAAATACGGAAATATCCTCACCACTATCACTATAAACCTGGAAATACCTACAACGCTATCTGTATAACTACGGAAATATCCTCACCACTATCTCTATAAACATGGAAATACCTACACCGCCATCTCTACACACATGGAAATATCTACACCACTATCTCTATAAACATAGAAATATCTACATTGCAATCTCTATAAACATGGAAATATCTACACCGCCATCACTATAAACATGGAAATATCTACATCGCTATCTGTATTAACATGGAAATAGCTCCACCGCTATCAGTATAAACACTGAAATATCTACACCGCTATCTGTATAAACATGGAAATATGTACAACGCTATCTGTATAAACATGGAAATATCTACACCGCTATCTGTATAAACATGGAAATATCTACACAGCTATCTCTATAAACATGGAAATAGCTACACTGCTATCTGTATAAACATAGAAATAGCGACACCGTTATCTGTATAAACATGGAAATATCTACACCGCCCTCTGTAAAAACATGAAGATATCTACACAGTCATCTGTATAAACTTGGAAATATCTACACCTCCATCTGTATAAACATGGAAATATCTACACTGCCATCTGTATACACATGGAAATATCTACACAGCCATCTGAAGAAACATGAAAGTATGTACACCGCTATCTGTATAAACATGGAAATAACTACACCGCTATCTTTATAAACTTGGAAATATCTACACCGCCTTCTGAATAAACATGGAAATATCTACACCGCTATCTGTATAAACATGGAAATACCAACACCGTTATCTGTATAAACATCGAAATATCTGCACCGCTATCTGTATAAAGATGGAAATATCTACAACGCTATCTGTGTAAACATGGAAATATCTACACACCTATCTGTGTAAACATGGAAATATCTACACCGCTATCTGTATAAACATGGAAATATCTACACCGCTATCTTTATAAACATGGAAATACCAAAACGGCTATCTGTATAAACATGGAAATATCTACAACGCTATCTGTATAAATACGGAAATATCCTCACCACTATCACTATAAACCTGGAAATACCTACAACGCTATCTGTATAAATACGGAAATATCCTCACCACTATCTCTATAAACATGGAAATACCTACACCGCCATATCTATACACATGGAAATACCTACACCGCCATCTCTGTACACATGGAAATATCTACACCACTATCTCTATAAACATATAAATATCTACATTGCAATCTCTATAAACATGGAAATATCTACACCGCCATCTCTATAAACATGGAAATATCTACATCGCTATCTGTATAAATATGGAAATATCTCCACCGCTATCAGTATAAACATGGAAATATCTACACCGATATCTGTATAAACATGGAAATATCTACACCGCTATCTGTATAAACATGGAAATATCTACAACGCTATCTGTGTAAACATGGAAGTATCTACACAGATATCTGTGTAAACTTGCAAATATCTACACAGCTATCTGTGTAAAGATCGAAGTGTCTACAGCGCAATCTGTGCAAAGATGGAAATATCTACACCGCTATCTCTGTAAACATGGAAATATCTACACCGCTATCTGTATCAACATGGAAATATCTACTTCGCTATCTGTATAAACATGGAAATATCTACACTGTTATCTCTATAAACATGGAAATATCTACACCACCATCTGTATAAACATGCAAATATCTAGAGTCATCTGTATAAACATGGAAATATCTACACCACCATATCTATAAACATGGAAATATCTACAGTGCCATCTGTATACCCGTGGAAATACCTACCCAGCCATCTGTGTAACCACGGAAATATCTACTCCGCTATCTCTATAAACATGGAAATACGTACAACGCTATCTCTATAAATATGGAAATATCTACACTGCAATCTCTATAAACATGGAAATATCTACACCGCAATCACTACAAACATGGAAATATCTACATCGCTATCTGTATTAACATGGAAATAGCTCCACTGCTATCAGTATAAACACTGAAATATCTACACCGCTATCTGTATAAACATGGAAATATGTACAACGCTATCTGTATAAACATGGAAATATCTACACCGCTATCTGTATAAACATGGAAATATCTACACAGCTATCTCTATAAACATGGAAATAGCTACACTGCTATCTGTATAAACATAGAAATAGCGACACCGTTATCTGTATAAACATGGAAATATCTACACCGCCCTCTGTAAAAACATGAAGATATCTACACAGTCATCTGTATAAACTTGGAAATATCTACACCTCCATCTGTATAAACATGGAAATATCTACACTGCCATCTGTATACACATGGAAATATCTACACAGCCTTCTGAAGAAACATGGAAGTATGTACACCGCTATCTGTATAAACATGGAAATAACTACACCGCTATCTTTATAAACTTGGAAATATCTACACCGCCTTCTGTATAAACATGGAAATATCTACACCGCTATGTGTATAAACACGGAAATACCAACACCGTTATCTGTATAAACATCGAAATATCTACACCGCTATCTGTATAAAGATGGAAATATCTACAACGCTATCTGTGTAAACATGGAAATATCTACACACCTATCTGTGTAAACATGGAAATATCTACACGACTATCTGTATAAACATGGAAATATCTACACCGCTATCTTTATAAACATGGAAATACCAAAACGGCTATCTGTATAAACATGGAAATATCTACAACGCTATCTGTATAAATACGGAAATATCCTCACCACTATCACTATAAACCTGGAAATACCTACAACGCTATCTGTATAAATACGGAAATATCCTCACCACAATCTCTATAAACATGGAAATACCTACACCGCCATATCTATACACATGGAAATACCTACACCGCCATCTCTGTACACATGGAAATATCTACACCACTATCTCTATAAACATAGAAATATCTACATTGCAATCTCTATAAACATGGAAATATCTACACCGCCATCTCTATAAACATGGAAATATCTACATCGCTATCTGTATAAATATGGAAATATCTCCACCGCTATCAGTATAAACATGGAAATATCTACACCGATATCTGTATAAACATGGAAATATCTACACCGCTATCTGTATAAACATGGAAATATCTACAACGCTATCTGTGTAAACATGGAACTATCTACACAGATATCTGTGTAAACTTGCAAATATCTACACAGCTATCTGTGTAAAGATCGAAAGGTCTACAGCGCAATCTGTGCAAAGATGGAAATATCTACACCGCTATCTCTGTAAACATGGAAATATCTACACCGCTATCTGTATCAACATGGAAATATCTACTGCGCTATCTGTATAAACATGGAAATATCTACACTGTTATCTCTATAAACATGGAAATATCTACACCACCATCTGTATAAATATGCAAATATCTACAGAGTCATCTGTATAAACATGGAAATATCTACACCACCATATCTATAAACATGGAAATATCTACAGTGCCATCTGTATACCCTTGGAAATACCTACCCAGCCATCTGTGTAACCACGGAAATATCTACTCCGCTATCTCTATAAACATGGAAATACGTACCACGCTATCTCTATAAATATGGAAATATCTACACTGCAATCTCTATAAACATGGAAATATCTACACCGCAATCACTACAAACATGGAAATATCTACATCGCTATCTGTATTAACATGGAAATAGCTCCACCGCTATCAGTATAAACACTGAAATATCTACACCGCTATCTGTATAAACATGGAAATATGTACAAAGCTATCTGTATAAACATGGAAATATCTACACCGCTATCTGTATAAACATGGAAATATCTACACAGCTATCTCTATAAACATGGAAATAGCTTCACTGCTATCTGTATAAACATAGAAATAGCGACACCGTTATTTGTATAAACATGGAAATATCTACACCGCCCTCTGTAAAAACATCAAGATATCTACACAGTCATCTGTATAAACTTGGAAATATCTACACCTCCATCTGTATAAACATGGAAATATCTACACTGCCATCTGTATACACATGGAAATATCTACACAGCCATCTGAAGAAACATGGAAATATGTACACCGCTATCTGTATAAACATGGAAATAACTACACCGCTATCTTAATAAACTTGGAAATATCTACACCGCCTTCTGTATAAAAATGGAAATATCTACACCGCTATCTGTATAAACATGGAAATACTAACACCGTTATCTCTATAAACATTGAAATATCTACACCGCTATCTGTATAAAGATGGAAATATCTACAACGCTATCTGTGTAAACATGGAAATATCTACACACCTATCTGAGTAAACATGGAAATATCTACACCACTATCTGTATAAACATGGAAATATCTACACCGCTATCTGTATAAACATGGAGATACCAAAACGGCTATCTGTATAAACAAGGAAATATCTACAACGCTATCTGTATAAATACGGAAATATCCTCACCACTATCACTATAAACCTGGAAATACCTACAACGCTATCTGTATAAATACGGAAATATCCTCACCACTATCTCTATAAACATGGAAATACCTACACCGCCATATCTATACACATGGAAATACCTACACCGCCATCTCTATACACATGGAAATATCTACACCACTATCTCTATAAACATAGAAATATCTACATTGCAATCTCTATAAACATGGAAATATCTACACCGCCATCTCTATAAACATGGAAATATCTACATCGCTATCTGTATAAATATGGAAATATCTCCAACGCTATCAGTATAAACATGGAAATATCTACACCGATATCTGTATAAACATGGAAATATCTACACCGCTATCTGTATAAACATGGAAATATCTACAACGCTATCTGTGTAAACGTGGAAGTATCTACACAGATATCTGTGTAAACTTGCAAATATCTACACAGCTATCTGTGTAAAGATCGAAATGTCTACAGCGCAATCTGTGCAAAGATGGAAATATCTACACCGCTATCTCTGCAAACATGGAAATATCTACACCGCTATCTGTATCAACATGGAAATATCTACTTCGATATCTTTATAAACATGGAAATATCTACACTGTTATCTCTATGAACATGGAAATATCTACACCACCATCTGTATAAACATGCAAATATCTACAGAGTCATCTGTATAAACATGGAAATATCTACACCACCATATCTATAAACATGGAAATATCTACAGTGCCATCTGTATACCCGTGGAAATACCTACCCAGCCATCTGTGTAACCACGGAAATATCTACTCCGCTATCTCTATAAACATGGAAATACATACAACGCTATCTCTATAAATATGTAAATATCTACGCTGCAATCTCTATAAACATGGAAATATCTACACCGCCATCACTATAAACATGGAAATATCTACATCGCTATCTGTATTAACATGGAAATAGCTCCACCGCTATCAGTATAAACACTGAAATATCTACACCGCTATCTGTATAAACATGGAAATATGTACAACGCTATCTGTATAAATACGGAAATATCCTCACCACTATCACTATAAACCTGGAAATACCTACAATGCTATCTGTATAACTATGGAAATATCCTCACCACTATCTCTATAAACATGGAAATACCTACACCGCCATATCTATACACATGGAAATACCTACACCGCCATCTCTATACACATGGAAATATCTACACCACTATCTCTATAAACATAGAAATATCTACATTGCAATCTCTATAAACATGGAAATATCTACACCGCCATCTCTATAAACATGGAAATATCTACATCGCTATCTGTATAAATATGGAAATATCTCCACCGCTATCAGTATAAACATGGAAATATCTACACCGATATCTGTATAAACATGGAAATATCTACACCGCTATCTGTATAAACATGGAAATATCTACAACGCTATCTGTGTAAACATGGAAGTATCTACACAGATATCTGTGTAAACTTGCAAATATCTACACAGCTATCTGTGTAAAGATCAAAATGTCTACAGCGCAATCTGTGCAAAGATGGAAATATCTACACCGCTATCTCTGTAAACATGGAAATATCTATACCGCTATCTGTATCAACATGGAAATATCTACTTCGCTATCTTTATAAACATAGAAATATCTACACTGTTATCTCTATAAACATGGCAATATCTACACCACCATCTGTATAAACATGCAAATATCTACAGAGTCATCTGTATAAACATGGAAATATCTACACCACCATATCTATAAACATGGAAATATCTACAGTGCCATCTGTATACCCGTGGAAATACCTACCCAGCCATCTGTGTAACCACGGAAATATCCACTCCGCTATCTCTATAAACATGGAAATACGTACGACGCTATCTCTATAAATATGGAAATAGCTACACTGCAGTCTCTATAAACATGGAAATAACTACACCGCCATCACTATAAACATGGAAATATCTACATCGCTATCTGTATTAACATGGAAATAGCTCCACCGCTATCAGTATAAACATTGAAATATCTACACCGCTATCTGTATAAACATGGAAATATGTACAACGCTATCTGTATAAACATGGAAATATCTACACCGCAATCAGTATAAACATGGAAATATCTACACAGCTATCTCTATAAACATGGAAATAGCTACCCTGCTATCTGTATAAACATAGAAATAGCGACACCGTTATCTGTATAAACATGGAAATATCTACACCGCCCTCTGTAAAAACATCAAGATATCTACACAGTCATCTGTATAAACTTGGAAATATCTACACCTCCATCTGTATAAACATGGAAATATCTACACTGCCATCTGTATACACATGGAAATATCTACACAGCCATCTGAAGAAACATGGAAGTATGTACACCGCTATCTGTATAAACATGGAAATAACTACACCGCTATCTTTATAAACTTGCAAATATCTACACCGCCTTCTGTATAAACATGGAAATATCTACACCGCTATCTGTATAAACATGGAAATACCAACACCGTTATCTGTATAAACATTGAAATATCTACACCGCTATCTGTATAAAGATGGAAATATCTACAACGCTATCTGTGTAAACATGGAAATATCTACACACCTATCTGTGTAAACATGGAAATATCTACACCGCTATCTGTATAAACATGGAAATATCTACACCGCTATCTTTATAAACATGGAAATACCAAAACGGCTATCTGTATAAACATGGAAATATCTACGACGCTATCTGTATAAATACGGAAATATCCTCACCACTATCACTATAAACCTGGAAATACCTACAACGCTATCTGTATAACTACGGAAATATCCTCACCACTATCTCTATAAACATGGAAATACCTACACCGCCATATCTATACACATGGAAATACCTACACCGCCATCTCTATACACATGGAAATATCTACACCACTATCTCTATAAACATAGAAATATCTACATTGCAATCTCTATAAACATGGAAATATCTACACCGCCATCTCTATAAACATGGAAATATCTACATCGCTATCTGTATAAATATGGAAATATCTCCACCGCTATCAGTATAAACATGGAAATATCTACACCGATATCTGTATAAACATGGAAATATCTACACCGCTATCTGTATAAACATGGAAATATCTACAACGCTATCTGTGTAAACATGGAAGTATCTACACAGATATCTGTGTAAACTTGCAAATATCTACACAGCTATCTGTGTAAAGATCGAAAGGTCTACAGCGCAATCTGTGCAAAGATGGAAATATCTACACCGCTATCTCTGTAAACATGGAAATATCTACACCGCTATCTGTATCAACATGGAAATATCTACTTCGCTATCTTTATAAACATGGAAATATCTACACTGTTATCTCTATAAACAAGGAAATATCTACACCACCATCTGTATAAACATGCAAATATCTACAGAGTCATCTGTATAAACATGGAAATATCTACACCACCATATCTATAAACATGGAAATATCTACAGTGCCATCTGTATACCCGTGGAAATACCTACCCAGCCATCTGTGTAACCACGGAAATATCTACTCCGCTATCTCTATAAACATGGAAATACGTACGACGCTATCTCTATAACTATGGAAATAGCTACACTGCAATCTCTATAAACATGGAAATATCTACAACGCCATCACTATAAACATGGAAATATCTACATCGCTTTCTGTATTAACATGGAAATAGCTCCACCGCTATTAGTATAAACATTAAAATATCTACACCGCTATCTGTATAAACATGGAAATATGTACAACGCTATCTGTATAAACATGGAAATATCTACACCGCAATCAGTATAAACATGGAAATATCTACACAGCTATCTCTATAAACATGGAAATAGCTACCCTGCTATCTGTATAAACATAGAAATAGCGACACCGTTATCTGTATAAACATGGAAATATCTACACCGCCCTCTGTAAAAACATCAAGATATCTACACAGTCATCTGTATAAACTTGGAAATATCTACACCTCCATCTGTATAAACATGGAAATATCTACACTGCCATCTGTATACACATGGAAATATCTCCACAACCATCTGAAGAAACATGGAAATATGTACACCGCTATCTGTATAAACATGGAAATAACTACACCGCTATCTTTATAAACTTGGAAATATCTACACCGCCTTCTGTATAAACATGGAAATATCTACACCGCTATCTGTATAAACATGGAAATACCAACACCGTTATCTGTATAAACATTGAAATATCTACACCGCTATCTGTATAAAGATGGAAATATCTACAACGCTATCTGTGTAAACATGGAAATATCTACACACCTATCTGTGTAAACATGGAAATATCTACACCGCTATCTGTATAAACATGGAAATATCTACACCGCTATCTTTATAAACATGGAAATACCAAAACGGCTATCTGTATAAACATGGAAATATCTACGACGCTATCTGTATAAATACGGAAATATCCTCACCACTATCACTATAAACCTGGAAATACCTACAACGCTATCTGTATAACTACGGAAATATCCTCACCACTATCTCTATAAACATGGAAATACCTACACCGCCATATCTATACACATGGAAATACCTACACCGCCATCTCTATACACATGGAAATATCTACACCACTATCTCTATAAACATAGAAATATCTACATTGCAATCTCTATAAACATGGAAATATCTACACCGCCATCTCTATAAACATGGAAATATCTACATCGCTATCTGTATAAATATGGAAATATCTCCACCGCTATCAGTATAAACATGGAAATATCTACACCGATATCTGTATAAACATGGAAATATCTACACCGCTATCTGTATAAACATGGAAATATCTACAACGCTATCTGTGTAAACATGGAAGTATCTACACAGATATCTGTGTAAACTTGCAAATATCTACACAGCTATCTGTGTAAAGATCGAAAGGTCTACAGCGCAATCTGTGCAAAGATGGAAATATCTACACCGCTATCTCTGTAAACATGGAAATATCTACACCGCTATCTGTATCAACATGGAAATATCTACTTCGCTATCTTTATAAACATGGAAATATCTACACTGTTATCTCTATAAACAAGGAAATATCTACACCACCATCTGTATAAACATGCAAATATCTACAGAGTCATCTGTATAAACATGGAAATATCTACACCACCATATCTATAAACATGGAAATATCTACAGTGCCATCTGTATACCCGTGGAAATACCTACCCAGCCATCTGTGTAACCACGGAAATATCTACTCCGCTATCTCTATAAACATGGAAATACGTACGACGCTATCTCTATAACTATGGAAATAGCTACACTGCAATCTCTATAAACATGGAAATATCTACAACGCCATCACTATAAACATGGAAATATCTACATCGCTTTCTGTATTAACATGGAAATAGCTCCACCGCTATTAGTATAAACATTAAAATATCTACACCGCTATCTGTATAAACATGGAAATATGTACAACGCTATCTGTATAAACATGGAAATATCTACACCGCAATCTGTATAAACATGGAAATATCTACACAGCTATCTCTATAAACATGGAAATAGCTACCCTGCTATCTGTATAAACATAGAAATAGCGACACCGTTATCTGTATAAACATGGAAATATCTACACCGCCCTCTGTAAAAACATCAAGATATCTACACAGTCATCTGTATAAACTTGGAAATATCTACACCTCCATCTGTATAAACATGGAAATATCTACACTGCCATCTGTATACACATGGAAATATCTCCACAACCATCTGAAGAAACATGGAAATATGTACACCGCTATCTGTATAAACATGGAAATAACTACACCGCTATCTTTATAAACTTGGAAATATCTACACCGCCTTCTGTATAAACATGGAAATATCTACACCGCTATCTGTATAAACATGGAAATACCAACACCGTTATCTGTATAAACATTGAAATATCTACACCGCTATCTGTATAAAGATGGAAATATCTACAACGCTATCTCTCTAAACATGGAAATATCTACACACCTATCTGTGTAAACATGGAAATATCTACACCGCTATCTGTATAAACATGGAAATATCTACACCGCTATCTTTATAAACATGGAAATACCAAAACGGCTATCTGTATAAACATGGAAATATCTACAACGCTATCTGTATAAATACGGAAATATCCTCACCACTATCACTATAAACCTGGAAATACCTACAACGCTATCTGTATAACTACGGAAATATCCTCACCACTATCTCTATAAACATGGAAATACCTACACCGCCATATCTATACACATGGAAATACCTACACCGCCATCTCTATACACATGGAAATATCTACACCACTATCTCTATAAACATAGAAATATCTACATTGCAATCTCTATAAACATGGAAATATCTACACCGCCATCTCTATAAACATGGAAATATCTACATCGCTATCTGTATAAATATGGAAATATCTCCACCGCTATCAGTATAAACATGGAAATATCTACACCGATATCTGTATAAACATGGAAATATCTACACCGCTATCTGTATAAACATGGAAATATCTACAACGCTATCTGTGTAAACATGGAAGTATCTACACAGATATCTGTGTAAACTTGCAAATATCTACACAGCTATCTGTGTAAAGATCGAAATGTCTACAGCGCAATCTGTGCAAAGATGGAAATATCTACACCGCTATCTCTGTCAACATGGAAATATCTACACCGCTATCTGTATCAACATGGAAATATCTACTTCGCTATCTGTATAAACATGGAAATATCTACACTGTTATCTCTATAAACATGGAAATATCTACACCACCATCTGTATAAACATGCAAATATCTACAGAGTCATCTGTATAAACATGGAAATATCTACACCACCATATCTATAAACATGGAAATATCTACAGTGCCATCTGTATACCCGTGGAAATACCTACCCAGCCATCTGTGTAACCACGGAAATATCTACTCCGCTATCTCTATAAACATGGAAATACGTACGACGCTATCTCTATAACTATGGAAATAGCTACACTGCAATCTCTATAAACATGGAAATATCAACAACGCCATCACTATAAACATGGAAATATCTACATCGCTTTCTGTATTAACATGGAAATAGCTCCACCGCTATTAGTATAAACATTAAAATATCTACACCGCTATCTGTATAAACATGGAAATATGTACAACGCTATCTGTATAAACATGGAAATATCTACACCGCAATCTGTATAAACATGGAAATATCTACACAGCTATCTCTATAAACATGGAAATAGCTACCCTGCTATCTGTATAAACATAGAAATAGCGACACCGTTATCTGTATAAACATGGAAATATCTACACCGCCCTCTGTAAAAACATGAAGATATCTACACAGTCATCTGTATAAACTTGGAAATATCTACACCTCCATCTGTATAAACATGGAAATATCTACACTGCCATCTGTATACACATGGAAATATCTCCACAGCCATCTGAAGAAACATGGAAATATGTACACCGCTATCTGTATAAACATGGAAATAACTACACCGCTATCTTTATAAACTTGGAAATATCTACAGCGCCTTCTGTATAAACATGGAAATATCTACACCGCTATCTGTATAAAGATGGAAATATCTACAACGCTATCTGTGTAAACATGGAAATATCTACACACCTATCTGTGTAAACATGGAAATATCTACACCGCTATCTGTATAAACATGGAAATATCTACACCGCTATCTTTATAAACATGGAAATACCAAAACGGCTATCTGTATAAACATGGAAATATCTACAACGCTATCTGTATAAATACGGAAATATCCTCACCACTATCACTATAAACCTGGAAATACCTACAACGCTATCTGTATAACTACGGAAATATCCTCACCACTATCTCTATAAACATGGAAATACCTACACCGCCATATCTATACACATGGAAATACCTACACCGCCATCTCTATACACATGGAAATATCTACACCACTATCTCTATAAACATAGAAATATCTACATTGCAATCTCTATAAACATGGAAATATCTACACCGCCATCTCTATAAACATGGAAATATCTACATCGCTATCTGTATAAATATGGAAATATCTCCACCGCTATCAGTATAAACATGGAAATATCTACACCGATATCTGTATAAACATGGAAATATCTACACCGCTATCTGTATAAACATGGAAATATCTACAACGCTATCTGTGTAAACATGGAAGTATCTACACAGATATCTGTGTAAACTTGCAAATATCTACACAGCTATCTGTGTAAAGATCGAAATGTCTACAGCGCAATCTGTGCAAAGATGGAAATATCTACACCGCTATCTCTGTAAACATGGAAATATCTACACCGCTATCTGTATCAACATGGAAATATCTACTTCGCTATCTTTATAAACATGGAAATATCTACACTGTTATCTCTATAAACATGGAAATATCTACACCACCATCTGTATAAACATGCAAATATCTACAGAGTCATCTGTATAAACATGGAAATATCTACACCACCATATCTATAAACATGGAAATATCTACAGTGCCATCTGTATACCCGTGGAAATACCTACCCAGCCATCTGTGTAACCACGGAAATATCTACTCCGCTATCTCTATAAACATGGAAATACGTACAACGCTATCTCTATAAATATGGAAATATCTACCCTGCAATCTCTATAAACATGGAAATATCTACACCGCCATCACTATAAACATGGAAATATCTACATCGCTATCTGTAGTAACATGGAAATAGCTCCACCGCTATCAGTATAAACACTGAAATATCTACACCGCTATCTGTATGAACATGGAAATATGTACAACGCTATCTGTATAAACATGGAAATATCTACACCGCTATCTGTATAAACATGGAAATATCTACACAGCTATCTCTATAAACATGGAAATAGCTACACTGCTATCTGTATAAACATAGAAATAGCGACACCGTTATCTGTATAAACATGGAAATATCTACACCGCCCTCGGTAAAAACATGAAGATATCTACACAGTCATCTGTATAAACTTGTAAATATCTACACCTCCATCTGTATAAACATGGAAATATCTACACTGCCATCTGTATACACATGGAAATATCTACACAGCCATCTGAAGAAACATGGAAATATGTACACCGCTATCTGTATAAACATGGAAATAACTACACCGCTATCTTTATAAACTTGGAAATATCTACACCGCCTTCTGTATAAACATGGAAATATCTACACCGCTATCTGTATAAACATGGAAATACCAACACCGTTATCTGTATAAACATTGAAATATCTACACCGCTATCTGTATAAAGATGGAAATATCTACAACGCTATCTGTGTAAACATGGAAATATCTACACACCTATCTGTGTAAACATGGAAATATCTACACCGCTATCTGTATAAACATGGAAATATCTACACCGCTATCTTTATAAACATGGAAATACCAAAACGGCTATCTGTATAAACATGGAAATATCTACAACGCTATCTGTATAAATACGGAAATATCCTCACCACTATCACTATAAACCTGGAAATACCTACAACGCTATCTGTATAACTACGGAAATATCCTCACCACTATCTCTATAAACATGGAAATACCTACACCGCCATATCTATACACATGGAAATACCTACACCGCCATCTCTATACACATGGAAATATCTACACCACTATCTCTATAAACATAGAAATATCTACATTGCAATCTCTATAAACATGGAAATATCTACACCGCCATCTCTATAAACATGGAAATATCTACATCGCTATCTGTATAAATATGGAAATATCTCCACCGCTATCAGTATAAACATGGAAATATCTACACCGATATCTGTATAAACATGGAAATATCTACACCGCTATCTGTATAAACATGGAAATATCTACAACGCTATCTGTGTAAACATGGAAGTATCTACACAGATATCTGTGTAAACTTGCAAATATCTACACAGCTATCTGTGTAAAGATCAAAATGTCTACAGCGCAATCTGTGCAAAGATGGAAATATCTACACCGCTATCTCTGTAAACATGGAAATATCTACACCGCTATCTGTATCAACATGGAAATATCTACTTCGCTATCTTTATAAACATGGAAATATCTACACTGTTATCTCTATAAACATGGAAATATCTACACCACCATCTGTATAAACATGCAAATATCTACAGAGTCATCTGTATAAACATGGAAATATCTACACCACCATATCTATAAACATGGAAATATCTACAGTGCCATCTGTATACCCGTGGAAATACCTACCCAGCCATCTGTGTAACCACGGAAATATCCACTCCGCTATCTCTATAAACATGGAAATACGTACGACGCTATCTCTATAAATATGGAAATAGCTACACTGCAATCTCTATAAACATGGAAATAACTACACCGCCATCACTATAAACATGGAAATATCTATATCGCTATCTGTATTAACATGGAAATAGCTCCACCGCTATCAGTATAAACATTGAAATATCTACACCGCTATCTGTATAAACATGGAAATATCTACCCTGCTATCTGTATAAACATAGAAATAGCGACACCGTTATCTGTATAAACATGGAAATATCTACACCGCCCTCTGTAAAAACATCAAGATATCTACACAGTCAACTGTATAAACTTGGAAATATCTACACCTCCATCTGTATAAACATGGAAATATCTACACTGCCATCTGTATACACATGGAAATATCTACACAGCCATCTGAAGAAACATGGAAGTATGTACACCGCTATCTGTATAAACATGGAAATAACTACACCGCTATCTTTATAAACTTGGAAATATCTACACCGCCTTCTGTATAAACATGGAAATATCTACACCGCTATCTGTATAAACATGGAAATACCAACACCGTTATCTGTATAAACATTGAAATATCTATACCGCTATCTGTATAAAGATGGAAATATCTACAACGCTATCTGTGTAAACATGGAAATATCTACACACCTATCTGTGTAAACATGGAAATATCTACACCGCTATCTGTATAAACATGGAAATATCTACACCGCTATCTTTATAAACATGGAAATACCAAAACGGCTATCTGTATAAACATGGAAATATCTACAACGCTATCTGTATAAATACGGAAATATCCTCACCACTATCACTATAAACCTGGAAATACCTACAACGCTATCTGTATAACTACGGAAATATCCTCACCACTATCTCTATAAACATGGAAATACCTACACCGCCATATCTATACACATGGAAATACCTACATCGCCATCTCTATACACATGGAAATATCTACACCACTATCTCTATAAACATAGAAATATCTACATTGCAATCTCTATAAACATGGAAATATCTACACCGCCATCTCTATAAACATGGAAATATCTACATCGCTATCTGTATAAATATGGAAATATCTCCACCGCTATCAGTATAAACATGGAAATATCTACACCGATATCTGTATAAACATGGAAATATCTACACCGCTATCTGTATAAACATGGAAATATCTACAACGCTATCTGTGTAAACATGGAAGTATCTACACAGATATCTGTGTAAACTTGCAAATATCTACACAGCTATCTGTGTGAAGATCGAAATGTCTACAGCGCAATCTGTGCAAAGATGGAAATATCTACACCGCTATCTCTGTAAACATGGAAATATCTACACCGCTATCTGTATCAACATGGAAATATCTACTTCGCTATCTTTATAAACATGGAAATATCTACACTGTTATCTCTATAAACATGGAAATATCTACACCACCATCTGTATAAACATGCAAATATCTACAGAGTCATCTGTATAAACATGGAAACATCTACACCACCATATCTATAAACATGGAAATATCTACAGTGCCATCTGTATACCCGTGGAAATATCTACCCAGCCATCTGTGTAACCACGGAAATATCTACTCCGCTATCTCTATAAACATGGAAATACGTACGACGCTATCTCTATAAATATGGAAATATCTACACTGCAATCTGTATAAACATGGAAATATCTACACCGCCATCACTATAAACATGGAAATATCTACATCGCTATCTGTATTAACATGGAAATAGCTCCACCGCTATCAGTATAAACACTGAAATATCTACACCGCTATCTGTATAAACATGGAAATATGTACAACGCTATCTGTATAAACATGGAAATATCTACACCGCTATCTGTAAAAACATCAAGATATCTACACAGTCATCTGTATAAACTTGGAAATATCTACACCTCCATCTGTATAAACATGGAAATACCTACACTGCCATCTGTATACACATGGAAATATCTACACAGCCATCTGAAGAAACATGGAAATATGTACACCGCTATCTGTATAAACATGGAAATAACTACACCGCTATCTTTATAAACTTGGAAATATCTACACCGCCTTCTGTATAAACATGGAAATATCTACACCGCTATCTGTATAAACATGGAAATACCAACACCGTTATCTGTATAAACATTGAAATATCTACACCGCTCTCTGTATAAAGATGGAAATATCTACAACGCTATCTGTGTAAACATGGAAATATCTACACACCTATCTGTGTAAACATGGAAATATCTACACCGCTATCTGTATAAACATGGAAATATCTACACCGCTATCTTTATAAACATGGAAATACCAAAACGGCTATCTGTATAAACATGGAAATATCTACAACGCTATCTGTATAACTACGGAAATATCCTCACCACTATCACTATAAACATGGAAATACCTACACCGCCATATCTATACACATGGAAATACCTACACCGCCATCTCTATACACATGGAAATATCTACACCACTATCTCTATAAACATAGAAATATCTACATTGCAATCTCTATAAACATGGAAATATCTACACCGCCATCTCTATAAACATGGAAATATCTACATCGCTATCTGTATAAATATGGAAATATCTCCACCGCTATCAGTATAAACATGGAAATATCCACACCGATATCTGTATAAACATGGAAATATCTACACCGCTATCTGTATAAGCATGGAAATATCTACAACGCTATCTGTGTAAACATGGAAGTATCTACACAGATATCTGTGTAAACTTGCAAATATCTACACAGCTATCTGTGTAAAGATCGAAATGTCTACAGCGCAATCTGTGCAAAGATGGAAATATCTACACCGCTATCTCTGTAAACATGGAAATATCTACATCGCTATCTGTATAAACATGTAAATATCTACACAGTTATCTCTATAAACATGGAAATAGCTACACTGCTATCTCTATAAACATGGAAATATCTACACCACCATCTGTATAAACATGCAAATATCTACAGAGTCATCTGTATAAACTTGGAAATATCTACACCACCATATCTATAAACATGGAAATATCTACAGTGCCATCTGTATACCCGTGGAAATACCTACCCAGCCATCAGTGTAACCACGGAAATATCTACTCCGCTATCTCTATAAACATGGAAATACGTACAACGCTATCTCTATAAATATGGAAATATCTACGCTGCAATCTCTATAAACATGGAAATATCTACACCGCCATCACTATAAACATGGAAATATCTACATCGCTATCTGTATTAACATGGAAATAGCTCCACCGCTATCAGTATAAACACTGAAATATCTACACCGCTATCTGTATAAACATTGAAATATGTACAACGCTATCTGTATAAACATGGAAATATCTACACCGTAATCTGTATAAACATGGAAATATCTACACAGCTATCTCTATAAACATGGAAATAGCTACCCTGCTATCTGTATAAACATAGAAATAGCGACACCGTTATCTGTATAAACATGGAAATATCTACACCGCCCTCTGTAAAAACATGAAGATATCTACACAGTCATCTGTATAAACTTGGAAGTATCTACACCTCCATCTGTATAAACATGGAAATATCTACACTGCCATCTGTATACACATGGAAATATCTACACAGGTATCTGAAGAAACATGGAAATATGTACACCGCTTTCTGTATAAACATGGAAATAACTACACCGCTATCTTTATAAACTTGGAAATATCTACACCGCCTTCTGTATAAACATAGAAATATCTACACCGCTATCTGTATAAACATGTAAATACCAACACCGTTATCTGTATAAACATTGAAATATCTACACCGCTATCTGTATAAAGATGGAAATATCTACAACTCTATCTGTGTAAACATGGAAATATCTACACACCTATCTGTGTAAACATGGAAATATCTACACCGCTATCTGTATAAACATGGAAATATCTACACCGCTATCTTTATAAACATGGAAATACCAAAACGGCTATCTGTATAAACATGGAAATATCTACAACGCTGTCTGTATAAATACGGAAATATCCTCACCACTATCACTATAAACCTGGAAATACCTACAACGCTATCTGTATAACTACGGAAATATCCTCACCACTATCTCTATAAACATGGAAATACCTACACCGCCATATCTATACACATGGAAATACCTACACCGCCATCTCTATACACATGGAAATATCTACACCACTATCTCTATAAACATAGAAATATCTACATTGCAATCTCTATAAACATGGAAATATCTACACCGCCATCTCTATAAACATGGAAATATCTACATCGCTATCTGTATAAATATGGAAATATCTCCACCGCTATCAGTATAAACATGGAAATATCTACACCGATATCTGTATAAACATGGAAATATCTACACCGCTATCTGTATAAACATGGAAATATCTACAACGCTATCTGTGTAAACATGGAAGTATCTACACAGCTATCTGTGTAAACTTGCAAATATCTACGCAGCTATCTGTGTAAAGATCGAAATGTCTACAGCGCAATCTGTGCAAAGATGGAAATATCTACACCACTATCAGTATAAACATGGAAATATCTACACCGCTATCTGTATCAACATGGAAATATCTACTTCGCTATCTTTATAAACCTGGAAATATCTACACTGTTATCTCTATAAACATGGAAATATCTACACCACCATCTGTAAACATGCAAATATCTACAGAGTCATCTGTATAAACATGGAAATATCTACACCACCATATCTATAAACATGGAAATATCTACAGTGCCATCTGTATACCCGTGGAAATACCTACCCAGCCATCTGTGTAACCACGGAAATATCTACTCCGCTATCTCTATAAACATGGAAATACGTACAACGCTATCTCTATAAATATGGAAATATCTACACTGCAATCTCTACAAACATGGAAATATCTACACCGCCATCACTATAAACATGGAAATATCTACATCGCTATCTGTATTAACATGGAAATAGCTCCACCGCTATCAGTATAAACACTGAAATATCTACACCGCTATCTGTATAAACATGGAAATATGTACAACGCTATCTGTATAAACATGGAAATATCTACACCGCAATCTGTATAAACATGGAAATATCTACACAGCTATCTCTATAAACATGGAAATAGCTACCCTGCTATCTGTATAAACATAGAAATAGCGACACCGTTATCTGTATAAACATGGAAATATCTACACCGACCTCTGTAAAAACATGAAGATATCTACACAGTCATCTGTATAAACTTGGAAATATCTACACCTCCATCTGTATAAACATGGAAATATCTACACTGCCATCTGTATACACATGGAAATATCTACACAGGTATCTGAAGAAACATGGAAATATGTACACCGCTTTCTGTATAAACATGGAAATAACTACACCGCTATCTTTATAAACTTGGAAATATCTACACCGCCTTCTGTATAAACATAGAAATATCTACACCGCTATCTGTATAAACATGTAAATACCAACACCGTTATCTGTATAAACATTGAAATATCTACACCGCTATCTGTATAAAGATGGAAATATCTACAACTCTATCTGTGTAAACATGGAAATATCTACACACCTATCTGTGTAAACATGGAAATATCTACACCGCTATCTGTATAAACATGGAAATATCTACACCGCTATCTTTATAAACATGGAAATACCAAAACGGCTATCTGTATAAACATGGAAATATCTACAACGCTGTCTGTATAAATGCGGAAATATCCTCACCACTATCACTATAAACCTGGAAATACCTACAACGCTATCTGTATAAATACGGAAATATCCTCACCACTATCTCTATAAACATGGAAATACCTACACCGCCATATCTATACACATGGAAATACCTACACCGCCATCTCTATACACATGGAAATATCTACACCACTATCTCTATAAACATAGAAATATCTACATTGCAATCTCTATAAACATGGAAATATCTACACCGCCATCTCTATAAACATGGAAATATCTACATCGCTATCTGTATAAATATGGAAATATCTCCACTGCTATCAGTATAAACATGGAAATATCTACACCGATATCTGTATAAACATGGAAATATCTACACCACTATCTGTATAAACATGGAAATATCTACAACGTTATCTGTGTAAACATGGAAGTATCTACACAGCTATCTGTGTAAACTTGCAAATATCTACGCAGCTATCTGTGTAAAGATCGAATTGTCTACAGCGCAATCTGTGCAAAGATGGAAATATCTACACCGCTATCTCTGTAAACATGGAAATATCTACACCGCTATCTGTATCAACATGGAAATATCTACTTCGCTATCTTTATAAACCTGGAAATATCTACACTGTTATCTCTATAAACATGGAAATATCTACACCACCATCTGTAAACATGCAAATATCTACAGAGTCATCTGTATAAACATGGAAATATCTACACCACCATATCTATAAACATGGAAATATCTACAGTGCCATCTGTATACCCGTGGAAATACCTACCCAGCCATCTGTGTAACCACGGAAATATCTACTCCGCTATCTCTATAAACATGGAAATACGTACGACGCTATCTCTATAAATATGGAAATATCTACACTGCAATCTCTATAAACATGGAAATATCTACACCGCCATCACTATAAACATGGAAATATCTACATCGCTATCTGTATTAACATGGAAATAGCTCCACCGCTATCAGTATAAACACTGCAATATCTACACCGTTATCTGTATAAACATGGAAATATGTACAACGCTATCTGTATAAACATGGAAATATCTACACCGCAATCTGTATAAACATGGAAATATCTACACAGCTATCTCTATAAACATGGAAATAGCTACCCTGCTATCTGTATAAACATAGAAATAGCGACACCGTTATCTGTATAAACATGGAAATATCTACACCGACCTCTGTAAAAACATGAAGATATCTACACAGTCATCTGTATAAACTTGGAAATATCTACACCTCCATCTGTATAAACATGGAAATATCTACACTGCCATCTGTATACACATGGAAATATCTACACAGGTATCTGAAGAAACATGGAAATATGTACACCGCTTTCTGTATAAACATGGAAATAACTACACCGCTATCTTTATAAACTTGGAAATATCTACACCGCCTTCTGTATAAACATAGAAATATCTACACCGCTATCTGTATAAACATGTAAATACCAACACCGTTATCTGTATAAACATTGAAATATCTACACCGCTATCTGTATAAAGATGGAAATATCTACAACTCTATCTGTGTAAACATGGAAATATCTACACACCTATCTGTGTAAACATGGAAATATCTACACCGCTATCTGTATAAACATGGAAATATCTACACCGCTATCTTTATAAACATGGAAATACCAAAACGGCTATCTGTATAAACATGGAAATATCTACAACGCTGTCTGTATAAATGCGGAAATATCCTCACCACTATCACTATAAACCTGGAAATACCTACAACGCTATCTGTATAAATACGGAAATATCCTCACCACTATCTCTATAAACATGGAAATACCTACACCGCCATATCTATACACATGGAAATACCTACACCGCCATCTCTATACACATGGAAATATCTACACCACTATCTCTATAAACATAGAAATATCTACATTGCAATCTCTATAAACATGGAAATATCTACACCGCCATCTCTATAAACATGGAAATATCTACATCGCTATCTGTATAAATATGGAAATATCTCCACCGCTATCAGTATAAACATGGAAATATCTACACCGATATCTGTATAAACATGGAAATATCTACACCGCTATCTGTATAAACATGGAAATATCTACAACGTTATCTGTGTAAACATGGAAGTATCTACACAGCTATCTGTGTAAACTTGCAAATATCTACGCAGCTATCTGTGTAAAGATCGAAATGTCTACAGCGCAATCTGTGCAAAGATGGAAATATCTACACCACTATCAGTATAAACATGGAAATATCTACACCGCTATCTGTATCAAGATGGAAATATCTACTTCGCTATCTTTATAAACCTGGAAATATCTACACTGTTATCTCTATAAACATGGAAATATCTACACCACCATCTGTAAACATGCAAATATCTACAGAGTCATCTGTATAAACATGGAAATATCTACACCACCATATCTATAAACATGGAAATATCTACAGTGCCATCTGTATACCCGTGGAAATACCTACCCAGCCATCTGTGTAACCACGGAAATATCTACTCCGCTATCTCTATAAACATGGAAATACGTACGACGCTATCTCTATAAATATGGAAATATCTACACTGCAATCTCTATAAACATGGAAATATCTACACCGCCATCACTATAAACATGGAAATATCTACATCGCTATCTGTATTAACATGGAAATAGCTCCACCGCTATCAGTATAAACACTGAAATATCTACACCGCTATCTGTATAAACATGGAAATATGTACAACGCTATCTGTATAAACATGGAAATATCTACACCGCAATCTGTATAAACATGGAAATATCTACACAGCTATCTCTATAAACATGGAAATAGCTACCCTGCTATCTGTATAAACATAGAAATAGCGACACCGTTATCTGTATAAACATGGAAATATCTACACCGACCTCTGTAAAAACATGAAGATATCTACACAGTCATCTGTATAAACTTGGAAATATCTACACCTCCATCTGTATAAACATGGAAATATCTACACTGCCATCTGTATACACATGGAAATATCTACACAGCCATCTGAAGAAACATGGAAATATGTACACCGCTATCTGTATAAACATGGAAATAACTACACCGCTATCTTTATAAACTTGGAAATATCTACACCGCCTTCTGTATAAACATGGAAATATCTACACCGCTATCTGTATAAACATGGAAATACCAACACCGTTATCTGTATAAACATTGAAATATCTACACCGCTATCTGTATAAAGATGGAAATATCTACAACGCTATCTGTGTAAACATGGAAATATCTACACACCTATCTGTGTAAACATGGAAATATCTACACCGCTATCTGTATAAACATGGAAATATCTACACCGCTATCTGTATAAACATGGAAATACCAAAACGGCTATCTGTATAAACATGGAAATATCTACAACGCTATCTGTATAAATACGGAAATATCCTCACCACTATCACTATAAACCTGGAAATACCTACAACGCTATCTGTATAACTACGGAAATATCCTCACCACTATCTCTATAAACATGGAAATACCTACACCGCCATATCTATACACATGGAAATACCTACACCGCCATCTCTATACACATGGAAATATCTACACCACTATCTCTATAAACATAGAAATATCTACATTGCAATCTCTATAAACATGGAAATATCTACACCGCCATCTCTATAAACATGGAAATATCTACATCGCTATCTGTATAAATATGGAAATATCTCCACCGCTATCAGTATAAACATGGAAATATCTACACCGATATCTGTATAAACATGGAAATATCTACACCGCTATCTGTATAAACATGGAAATATCTACAACGCTATCTGTGTAAACATGGAAGTATCTACACAGATATCTGTGTAAACTTGCAAATATCTACACAGCTATCTGTGTAAAGATCGAAATGTCTACAGCGCAATCTGTGCAAAGATGGAAATATCTACACCGCTATCTCTGTAGACATGGAAATATCTACACCGCTATCTGTATCAACATCGAAATATCTACTTTGCTATCTTTATAAACATGGAAACATCTACACTGTTATCTCTATAAACATGGAAATATCTACACCACCATCTGTATAAACATGCAAATATCTACAGAGTCATCTGTATAAACATGGAAATATCTACACCACCATATCTATAAACATGGAAATATCTACAGTGCCATCTGTATACCCGTGGAAATACCTACCCAGCCATCTGTGTAACCACGGAAATATCTACTCCGCTATCTCTATAAAAATGGAAATACGTACAACGCTATCTGTATAAATATGGAAATATCTACGCTGCAATCTCTATAAACATGGAAATATCTACACCGCCATCACTATAAACATGGAAATATCTACATCGCTATCTGTATTAACATGGAAATAGCTCCACCGCTATCAGTATAAACACTGAAATATCTACACCGCTATCTGTATAAACATGGAAATATGTACAACGCTATCTGTATAAACATGGAAATATCTACACCGCTATCTGTATAAACATGGAAATATCTACACAGCTATCTCTATAAACATGGAAATAGCTACACTGCTATCTGTATGAACATAGAAATAGCGACACCGTTATCTGTATAAACATGGAAATATCTACACCGCCCTCTGTAAAAACATCAAGATATCTACACAGTCATCTGTATAAACTTGGAAATATCTACACCTCCATCTGTATAAACATGGAAATATCTACACTGCCATCTGTATACACATGGAAATATCTACACAGCCATCTGAAGAAACATGGAAGTATGTACACCGCTATCTGTATAAACATGGAAATAACTACACCGCTATCTTTATAAACTTGGAAATATCTACACCGCCTTCTGTATAAACATGGAAATATCTACACAGCTATCTGTATAAACATGGAAATACCAACACCGTTATCTGTATAAACATTGAAATATCTACACCGCTATCTGTATAAAGATGGAAATATCTACAACTCTATCTGTGTAAACATGGAAATATCTACACACCTATCTTTGTAAACATGGAAATATCTACACCGCTATCTGTATAAACATGGAAATATCTACACTGCTATCTTTATAAACATGGAAATACCAAAACGGCTATCTGTATAAACATGGAAATATCTACAACGCTGTCTGTATAAATACGGAAATATCCTCACCACTATCACTATAAACCTGGAAATACCTACAACGCTATCTGTATAAATACGGAAATATCCTCACCACTATCTCTATAAACATGGAAATACCTACACCGCCATATCTATACACATGGAAATACCTACACCGCCATCTCTATACACATGGAAATATCTACACCACTATCTCTATAAACATAGAAATATCTACATTGCAATCTCTATAAACATGGAAATATCTACACCGCCATCTCTATAAACATGGAAATATCTACATCGCTATCTGTATAAATATGGAAATATCTCCACCGCTATCAGTATAAACATGGAAATATCTACACCGCTATCTGTATAAACATGGAAATTTCTACAACGCTATCTGTGTAAACATGGAAGTATCTACACAGCTATCTGTGTAAACTTGCAAATATCTACGCAGCTATCTGTGTAAAGATCGAAATGTCTACAGCGCAATCTGTGCAAAGATGGAAATATCTACACCACTATCAGTATAAACATGGAAATATCTACACCGCTATCTGTATCAACATGGAAATATCTACTTCGCTATATTTATAAACCTGGAAATATCTACACTGTTATCTCTATAAACATGGAAATATCTACACCACCATCTGTAAACATGCAAATATCTACAGAGTCATCTGTATAAACATGGAAATATCTACACCACCATATCTATAAACATGGAAATATCTACAGTGCCATCTGTATACCCGTGGAAATACCTACCCAGCCATCTGTGTAACCACGGAAATATCTACTCCGCTATCTCTATAAAAATGGAAATACGTACAACGCTATCTGTATAAATATGGAAATATCTACGCTGCAATCTCTATAAACATGGAAATATCTACACCGCCATCACTATAAACATGGAAATATCTACATCGCTATCTGTATTAACATGGAAATAGCTCCACCGCTATCAGTATAAACACTGAAATATCTACACCGCTATCTGTATAAACATGGAAATATGTACAATGCTATCTGTATAAACATGGAAATATCTACACCGCTATCTGTATAAACATGGAAATATCTACACAGCTATCTCTATAAACATGGAAATAGCTACACTGCTATCTGTATGAACATAGAAATAGCGACACCGTTATCTGTATAAACATGGAAATATCTACACCGCCCTCTGTAAAAACATGAAGATATCTACACAGTCATCTGTATAAACTTGGAAATATCTACACCTCCATCTGTATAAACATGGAAATATCTACACTGCCATCTGTATACACATGGAAATATCTACACAGGTATCTGAAGAAACATGGAAATATGTACACCGCTTTCTGTATACACATGGAAATAACTACACCGCTATCTTTATAAACTTGGAAATATCTACACCGCCTTCTGTATAAACATGGAAATATCTACACCGCTATCTGTATAAACATGGAAATACCAACACCGTTATCTGTATAAACATTGAAATATCTACACCGCTATCTGTATAAAGATGGAAATATCTACAACGCTATCTATGTAAACATGGAAATATCTACACACCTATCTGTGTAAACATGGAAATATCTACACCGCTATCTGTATAAACATGGAAATATCTACACCGCTATCTGTATAAACATGGAAATACCAAAACGGCTATCTGTATAAACATGGAAATATCTACAATGCTATCTGTATAAATACGGAAATATCCTCACCACTATCACTATAAACCTGGAAATACCTACAACGCTATCTGTATAACTACGGAAATATCCTCACCACTATCTCTATAAACATGGAAATACCTACACCGCCATATCTATACACATGGAAATACCTACACCGCCATCTCTATACACATGGAAATATCTACACCACTATCTCTATAAACATAGAAATATCTTCATTGCAATCTCTATAAACATGGAAATATCTACACCGCCATCTCTATAAACATGGAAATATCTACATCGCTATCTGTATAAATATGGAAATATCTCCACCGCTATCTGTATAAACATGGAAATATCTACACCGATATCTGTATAAACATGGAAATATCTACACCGCTATCTGTATAAACATGGAAATATCTACAACGCTATCTGTGTAAACATGAAAGTATCTACACAGATATCTGTGTAAACTTGCAAATATCTACACAGCTATCTGTGTAAAGATCGAAATGTCTACAGCGCAATCTGTGCAAAGATGGAAATATCTACACCGCTATCTCTGTAGACATGGAAATATCTACACCGCTATCTGTATCAACATCGAAATATCTACTTCGCTATCTTTATAAACATGGAAACATCTACACTGTTATCTCTATAAACATGGAAATATCTACACCACCATCTGTATAAACATGCAAATATCTACAGAGTCATCTGTATAAACATGGAAATATCTACACCACCATATCTATAAACATGGAAATATCTACAGTGCCATCTGTATACCCGTGGAAATACCTACCCAGCCATCTGTGTAACCACGGAAATATCTACTCCGCTATCTCTATAAAAATGGAAATACGTACAACGCTATCTGTATAAATATGGAAATATCTACGCTGCAATCTCTATAAACATGGAAATATCTACACCGCCATCACTATAAACATGGAAATATCTACATCGCTATCTGTATTAACATGGAAATAGCTCCACCGCTATCAGTATAAACACTGAAATATCTACACCGCTATCTGTATAAACATGGAAATATGTACAACGCTATCTGTATAAACATGGAAATATCTACACCGCTATCTGTATAAACATGGAAATATCTACACAACTATCTCTATAAACATGGAAATAGCTACACTGCTATCTGTATGAACATAGAAATAGCGACACCGTTATCTGTATAAACATGGAAATATCTACACCGCCCTCTGTAAAAACATGAAGATATCTACACAGTCATCTGTATAAACTTGGAAATATCTACACCTCCATCTGTATAAACATGGAAATATCTACACTGCCATCTGTATACACATGGAAATATCTACACAGGTATCTGAAGAAACATGGAAATATGTACACCGCTTTCTGTATAAACATGGAAATAACTACACCGCTATCTTTATAAACTTGGAAATATCTACACCGCCTTCTGTATAAACATAGAAATATCTACACCGCTATCTGTATAAACATGGAAATACCAACACCGTTATCTGTATAAACATTGAAATATCTACACCGCTATCTGTATAAAGATGGAAATATCTACAACTCTATCTGTGTAAACATGGAAATATCTACACACCTATCTGTGTAAACATGGAAATATCTACACCGCTATCTGTATAAACATGGAAATATCTACACCGCTATCTTTATAAACATGGAAATACCAAAACGGCTATCTGTATAAACATGGAAATATCTACAACGCTGTCTGTATAAATACGGAAATATCCTCACCACTATCACTATAAACCTGGAAATACCTACAACGCTATCTGTATAAATACGGAAATATCCTCACCACTATCTCTATAAACATGGAAATACCTACACCGCCATATCTATACACATGGAAATACCTACACCGCCATCTCTATACACATGGAAATATCTACACCACTATCTCTATAAACATAGAAATATCTACATTGCAATCTCTATAAACATGGAAATATCTACACCGCCATCTCTATAAACATGGAAATATCTACATCGCTATCTGTATAAATATGGAAATATCTCCACCGCTATCAGTATAAACATGGAAATATCTACACCGATATCTGTATAAACATGGAAATATCTACACCGCTATCTGTATAAACATGGAAATATCAACAACGCTATCTGTGTAAACATGGAAGTATCTACACAGCTATCTGTGTAAACTTGCAAATATCTACGCAGCTATCTGTGTAAAGATCGAAATGTCTACAGCGCAATCTGTGCAAAGATGGAAATATCTACACCACTATCAGTATAAACATGGAAATATCTACACCGCTATCTGTATCAACATGGAAATATCTACTTCGCTATCTTTATAAACCTGGAAATATCTACACTGCTATCTCTATAAACATGGAAATATCTACACCACCATCTGTAAACATGCAAATATCTACAGAGTCATCTGTATAAACATGGAAATATCTACCCCACCATATCTATAAACATGGAAATATCTACAGTGCCATCTGTATACCCGTGGAAATACCTACCCAGCCATCTGTGTAACCACGGAAATATCTACTCCGCTATCTCTATAAACATGGAAATACGTACAACGCTATCTCTATAAATATGGAAATATCTACACTGCAATCTCTATAAACATGGAAATATCTACACGGCCATCACTATAAACATGGAAATATCTACATCGCTATCTGTATTAACATGGAAATAGCTCCACCGCTATCAGTATAAACACTGAAATATCTACACCGCTATCTGTATAAACATGGAAATATGTACAACGCTATCTGTATAAACATGGAAATATCTACACCGCAATCTGTATAAACATGGAAATAACTACACAGCTATCTCTATAAACATGGAAATAGCTACCCTGCTATCTGTATAAACATAGAAATAGCGACACCGTTATCTGTATAAACATGGAAATATCTACACCGACCTCTGTAAAAACATGAAGATATCTACACAGTCATCTGTATAAACTTGGAAATATCTACACCTCCATCTGTATAAACATGGAAATATCTACACTGCCATCTGTATACACATGGAAATATCTACACAGCCATCTGAAGAAACATGGAAATATGTACACCGCTATCTGTATAAACATGGAAATAACTACACCGCTATCTTTATAAACTTGGAAATATCTACACCGCCTTCTGTATAAACATGGAAATATCTACACCGCTATCTGTATAAACATGGAAATACCAACACCGTTATCTGTATAAACATTGAAATATCTACACCGCTATCTGTATAAAGATGGAAATATCTACAACGCTATCTGTGTAAACATGGAAATATCTACACACCTATCTGTGTAAACATGGAAATATCTACACCGCTATCTGTATAAACATGGAAATATCTACACCGCTATCTGTATAAACATGGAAATACCAAAACGCCTCTCTGTATAAACATGGAAATATCTACAATGCTATCTGTATAAATACGGAAATATCCTCACCACTATCACTATAAACCTGGAAATACGTACAACGCTATCTGTATAACTACGGAAATATCCTCACCACTATCTCTATAAACATGGAAATACCTACACCGCCATATCTATACACATGGAAATATCTACACCACTATCTCTATAAACATAGAAATATCTACATTGCAATCTCTATAAACATGGAAATATCTACACCGCCATCTCTATAAACATGGAAATATCTACATCGCTATCTGTATAAATATGGAAATATCTCCACCGCTATCAGTATAAACATGGAAATATCTACACCGATATCTGTATAAACATGGAAATATCTACACCGCTATCTGTATAAACATGGAAATATCTACAACGCTATCTGTGTAAACATGGAAGTATCTACACAGATATCTGTGTAAACTTGCAAATATCTACACAGCTATCTGTGTAAAGATCGAAATGTCTACAGCGCAATCTGTGCAAAGATGGAAATATCTACACCGCTATCTCTGTAGACATGGAAATATCTACACCGCTATCTGTATCAACATCGAAATATCTACTTTGCTATCTTTATAAACATGGAAACATCTACACTGTTATCTCTATAAACATGGAAATATCTACACCACCATCTGTATAAACATGCAAATATCTACAGAGTCATCTGTATAAACATGGAAATATCTACACCACCATATCTATAAACATGGAAATATCTACAGTGCCATCTGTATACCCGTGGAAATACCTACCCAGCCATCTGTGTAACCACGGAAATATCTACTCCGCTATCTCTATAAAAATGGAAATACGTACAACGCTATCTGTATAAATATGGAAATATCTACGCTGCAATCTCTATAAACATGGAAATATCTACACCGCCATCACTATAAACATGGAAATATCTACATCGCTATCTGTATTAACATGGAAATAGCTCCACCGCTATCAGTATAAACACTGAAATATCTACACCGCTATCTGTATAAACATGGAAATATGTACAACGCTATCTGTATAAACATGGAAATATCTACACCGCTATCTGTATAAACATGGAAATATCTACACAGCTATCTCTATAAACATGGAAATAGCTACACTGCTATCTGTATGAACATAGAAATAGCGACACCGTTATCTGTATAAACATGGAAATATCTACACCGCCCTCTGTAAAAACATCAAGATATCTACACAGTCATCTGTATAAACTTGGAAATATCTACACCTCCATCTGTATAAACATGGAAATATCTACACTGCCATCTGTATACACATGGAAATATCTACACAGCCATCTGAAGAAACATGGAAGTATGTACACCGCTATCTGTATAAACATGGAAATAACTACACCGCTATCTTTATAAACTTGGAAATATCTACACCGCCTTCTGTATAAACATGGAAATATCTACACAGCTATCTGTATAAACATGGAAATACCAACACCGTTATCTGTATAAACATTGAAATATCTACACCGCTATCTGTATAAAGATGGAAATATCTACAACGCTATCTGTGTAAACATGGAAATATCTACACACCTATCTGTGTAAACATGGAAATATCTACACCGCTATCTGTATAAACATGGAAATATCTACACCGCTATCTGTATAAACATGGAAATATCTACAACGCTGTCTGTATAAATACGGAAATATCCTCACCACTATCACTATAAACCTGGAAATACCTACAACGCTATCTGTATAAATACGGAAATATCCTCACCACTATCTCTATAAACATGGAAATACCTACACCGCCATATCTATACACATGGAAATACCTACACCGCCATCTCTATACACATGGAAATATCTACACCACTATCTCTATAAACATAGAAATATCTACATTGCAATCTCTATAAACATGGAAATATCTACACCGCCATCTCTATAAACATGGAAATATCTACATCGCTATCTGTATAAATATGGAAATATCTCCACCGCTATCAGTATAAACATGGAAATATCTACACCGTTATCTGTATAAACATGGAAATATCTACACCGCTATCTGTATAAACATGGAAATATCTACAACGCTATCTGTGTAAACATGGAAGTATCTACACAGATATCTGTGTAAACTTGCAAATATCTGCACAGCTATCTGTGTAAAGATCGAAATGTCTACAGCGCAATCTGTGCAAAGATGGAAATATCTACACCGCTATCTCTGTAGACATGGAAATATCTACACCGCTATCTGTATCAACATCGAAATATCTACTTCGCTATCTTTATAAACATGGAAACATCTACACTGTTATCTCTATAAACATGGAAATATCTACACCACCATCTGTATAAACATGCAAATATCTACAGAGTCATCTGTATAAACATGGAATTATCTACACCACCATATCTATAAACATGGAAATATCTACAGTGCCATCTGTATACCCGAGGAAATACCTACCCAGCCATCTGTGTAACCACGGAAATATCTACTCCGCTATCTCTATAAAAATGGAAATACGTACAACGCTATCTGTATAAATATGGAAATATCTACGCTGCAATCTCTATAAACATGGAAATATCTACACCGCCATCACTATAAACATGGAAATATCTACATCGCTATCTGTATTAACATGGAAATAGCTCCACCGCTATCAGTATAAACACTGAAATATCTACACCGCTATCTGTATAAACATGGAAATATGTACAACGCTATCTGTATAAACATGGAAATATCTACACCGCTATATGTATAAACATGGAAATAGCTACACAGCTATCTCTATAAACATGGAAATAGCTACACTGCTATCTGTATGAACATAGAAATAGCGACACCGTTATCTGTATAAACATGGAAATATCTACACCGCCCTCTGTAAAAACATGAAGATATCTACACAGTCATCTGTATAAACTTGGAAATATCTACACCTCCATCTGTATAAACATGGAAATATCTACACTGCCATCTGTATACACATGGAAATATCTACACAGGTATCTGAAGAAACATGGAAATATGTACACCGCTTTCTGTATAAACATGGAAATAACTACACCGCTATCTTTATAAACTTGGAAATATCTACACCGCCTTCTGTATAAACATAGAAATATCTACACCGCTATCTGTATAAACATGTAAATACCAACACCGTTATCTGTATAAACATTGAAATATCTACACCGCTATCTGTATAAAGATGGAAATATCTACAACTCTATCTGTGTAAACATGGAAATATCTACACACCTATCTGTGTAAACATGGAAATATCTACACCGCTATCTGTATAAACATGGAAATATCTACACCGCTATCTTTATAAACATGGAAATACCAAAACGGCTATCTGTATAAACATGGAAATATCTACAACGCTGTCTGTATAAATACGGAAATATCCTCACCACTATCACTATAAACCTGGAAATACCTACAACGCTATCTGTATAAATACGGAAATATCCTCACCACTATCTCTATAAACATGGAAATACCTACACCGCCATATCTATACACATGGAAATACCTACACCGCCATCTCTATACACATGGAAATATCTACACCACTATCTCTATAAACATAGAAATATCTACATTGCAATCTCTATAAACATGGAAATATCTACACCGCCATCTCTATAAACATGGAAATATCTACATCGCTATCTGTATAAATATGGAAATATCTCCACCGCTATCAGTATAAACATGGAAATATCTACACCGATATCTGTATAAACATGGAAATATCTACACCGCTATCTGTATAAACATGGAAATATCAACAACGCTATCTGCGTAAACATGGAAGTATCTACACAGCTATCTGTGTAAACTTGCAAATATCTACGCAGCTATCTGTGTAAAGATCGAAATGTCTACAGCGCAATCTGTGCAAAGATGGAAATATCTACACCACTATCAGTATAAACATGGAAATATCTACACCGCTATCTGTATCAAGATGGAAATATCTACTTCGCTATCTTTATAAACCTGGAAATATCTACACTGTTATCTCTATAAACATGGAAATATCTACACCACCATCTGTAAACATGCAAATATCTACAGAGTCATCTGTATAAACATGGAAATATCTACACCACCATATCTATAAACATGGAAATATCTACAGTGCCATCTGTATACCCGTGGAAATACCTACCCAGCCATCTGTGTAACCACGGAAATATCTACTCCGCTATCTCTATAAACATGGAAATACGTACAACGCTATCTCTATAAATATGGAAATATCTACACTGCAATCTCTATAAACATGGAAATATCTACACCGCCATCACTATAAACATGGAAATATCTACATCGCTATCTGTATTAACATGGAAATAGCTCCACCGCTATCAGTATAAACACTGAAATATCTACACCGCTATCTGTATAAACATGGAAATATGTACAACGCTATCTGTATAAACATGGAAATATCTACACCGCAATCTGTATAAACATGGAAATATCTACACAGCTATCTCTATAAACATGGAAATAGCTACCCTGCTATCTGTATAAACATAGAAATAGCGACACCGTTATCTGTATAAACATGGAAATATCTACACCGACCTCTGTAAAAACATGAAGATATCTACACAGTCATCTGTATAAACTTGGAAATATCTACACCTCCATCTGTATAAACATGGAAATATCTACACTGCCATCTCTATACACATGGAAATATCTACACAGCCATCTGAAGTAACATGGAAATATGTACACCGCTATCTGTATAAACATGGAAATAACTACACCGCTATCTTTATAAACTTGGAAATATCTACAGCGCCTTCTGTATAAACATGGAAATATCTACACCGCTATCTATATAAACATGGAAATAACAACACCGTTATCTGTATAAACATTGAAATATCTACACCGCTATCTGTAGAAAGATGGAAATATCTACAACGCTATCTATGTAAACATGGAAATATCTACACACCTATCTGTGTAAACATGGAAATATCTACACCGCTATCTGTATAAACATGGAAATATCTACACCGCTATCTGTATAAACATGGAAATACCAAAACGGCTATCTGTATAAACATGGAAATATCTACAATGATATCTGTATAAATACGGAAATATCCTCACCACTATCACTATAAACCTGGAAATACCTACAACGCTATCTGTATAACTACGGAAATATCCTCACCACTATCTCTATAAACATGGAAATACCTACACCGCCATATCTATACACATGGAAATACCTACACCGCCATCTCTATACACATGGAAATATCTACACCACTATCTCTATAAACATAGAAATATCTTCATTGCAATCTCTATAAACATGGAAATATCTACACCGCCATCTCTATAAACATGGAAATATCTACATCGCTATCTGTATAAATATGGAAATATCTCCACCGCTATCAGTATAAACATGGAAATATCTACACCGATATCTGTATAAACATGGAAATATCTACACCGCTATCTGTATAAACATGGAAATATCTACAACGCTATCTGTGTAAACATGGAAGTATCTACACAGATATCTGTGTAAACTTGCAAATATCTACACAGCTATCTGTGTAAAGATCGAAATGTCTACAGCGCAATCTGTGCAAAGATGGAAATATCTACACCGCTATCTCTGTAGACATGGAAATATCTACACCGCTATCTGTATCAACATCGAAATATCTACTTCGCTATCTTTATAAACATGGAAACATCTACACTGTTATCTCTATAAACATGGAAATATCTACACCACCATCTGTATAAACATGCAAATATCTACAGAGTCATCTGTATAAACATGGAAATATCTACACCACCATATCTATAAACATGGAAATATCTACAGTGCCATCTGTATACCCGTGGAAATACCTACCCAGCCATCTGTGTAACCACGGAAATATCTACTCCGCTATCTCTATAAAAATGGAAATACGTACAACGCTATCTGTATAAATATGGAAAATCTACGCTGCAATCTCTATAAACATGGAAATATCTACACCGCCATCACTATAAACATGGAAATATCTACATCGCTATCTGTATTAACATGGAAATAGCTCCACCGCTATCAGTATAAACACTGAAATATCTACACCGCTATCTGTATAAACATGGAAATATGTACAACGCTATCTGTATAAACATGGAAATATCTACACCGCTATCTGTATAAACATGGAAATATCTACACAGCTATCTCTATAAACATGGAAATAGCTACACTGCTATCTGTATGAACATAGAAATAGCGACACCGTTATCTGTATAAACATGGAAATATCTACACCGCCCTCTGTAAAAACATGAAGATATCTACACAGTCATCTGTATAAACTTGGAAATATCTACACCTCCATCTGTATAAACATGGAAATATCTACACTGCCATCTGTATACACATGGAAATATCTACACAGGTATCTGAAGAAACATGGAAATATGTACACCGCTTTCTGTATAAACATGGAAATAACTACACCGCTATCTTTATAAACTTGGAAATATCTACACCGCCTTCTGTATAAACATAGAAATATCTACACCGCTATCTGTATAAACATGGAAATACCAACACCGTTATCTGTATAAACATTGAAATATCTACACCGCTATCTGTATAAAGATGGAAATATCTACAACTCTATCTGTGTAAACATGGAAATATCTACACACCTATCTTTGTAAACATGGAAATATCTACACCGCTATCTGTATAAACATGGAAATATCTACACTGCTATCTTTATAAACATGGAAATACCAAAACGGCTATCTGTATAAACATGGAAATATCTACAACGCTGTCTGTATAAATACGGAAATATCCTCACCACTATCACTATAAACCTGGAAATACCTACAACGCTATCTGTATAAATACGGAAATATCCTCACCACTATCTCTATAAACATGGAAATACCTACACCGCCATATCTATACACATGGAAATACCTACACCGCCATCTCTATACACATGGAAATATCTACACCACTATCTCTATAAACATAGAAATATCTACATTGCAATCTCTATAAACATGGAAATATCTACACCGCCATCTCTATAAACATGGAAATATCTACATCGCTATCTGTATAAATATGGAAATATCTCCACCGCTATCAGTATAAACATGGAAATATCTACACCGCTATCTGTATAAACATGGAAATTTCTACAACGCTATCTGTGTAAACATGGAAGTATCTACACAGCTATCTGTGTAAACTTGCAAATATCTACGCAGCTATCTGTGTAAAGATCGAAATGTCTACAGCGCAATCTGTGCAAAGATGGAAATATCTACACCACTATCAGTATAAACATGGAAATATCTACACCGCTATCTGTATCAACATGGAAATATCTACTTCGCTATATTTATAAACCTGGAAATATCTACACTGTTATCTCTATAAACATGGAAATATCTACACCACCATCTGTAAACATGCAAATATCTACAGAGTCATCTGTATAAACATGGAAATATCTACACCACCATATCTATAAACATGGAAATATCTACAGTGCCATCTGTATACCCGTGGAAATACCTACCCAGCCATCTGTGTAACCACGGAAATATCTACTCCGCTATCTCTATAAAAATGGAAATACGTACAACGCTATCTGTATAAATATGGAAATATCTACGCTGCAATCTCTATAAACATGGAAATATCTACACCGCCATCACTATAAACATGGAAATATCTACATCGCTATCTGTATTAACATGGAAATAGCTCCACCGCTATCAGTATAAACACTGAAATATCTACACCGCTATCTGTATAAACATGGAAATATGTACAATGCTATCTGTATAAACATGGAAATATCTACACCGCTATCTGTATAAACATGGAAATATCTACACAGCTATCTCTATAAACATGGAAATAGCTACACTGCTATCTGTATGAACATAGAAATAGCGACACCGTTATCTGTATAAACATGGAAATATCTACACCGCCCTCTGTAAAAACATGAAGATATCTACACAGTCATCTGTATAAACTTGGAAATATCTACACCTCCATCTGTATAAACATGGAAATATCTACACTGCCATCTGTATACACATGGAAATATCTACACAGGTATCTGAAGAAACATGGAAATATGTACACCGCTTTCTGTATACACATGGAAATAACTACACCGCTATCTTTATAAACTTGGAAATATCTACACCGCCTTCTGTATAAACATGGAAATATCTACACCGCTATCTGTATAAACATGGAAATACCAACACCGTTATCTGTATAAACATTGAAATATCTACACCGCTATCTGTATAAAGATGGAAATATCTACAACGCTATCTATGTAAACATGGAAATATCTACACACCTATCTGTGTAAACATGGAAATATCTACACCGCTATCTGTATAAA